>NC_056731.1:469878181-470246514 GCF_019279795.1 Protopterus annectens
TCTATTGTAAAAGTTATTACTTTATTAACAGATCAGTCATATGTCACAAAATGGAAAGATTATTGGGAGCTAATTAGTATGCACTTCATGAAAATCTCCTTAACACATAAAAATATGATTGTAAATAACTCCATGTTATGGTTACTAAAGGAATTTTGTACTTCACCTATTACACCTAAACATATGGTTTGTTACCCATTAAATATTATTATTAGTTATCGTAACTTTATATTCATGCACCCTAAGTATAGGGAATGGAATTTTATTGTATTTCCTATAATGTATACTCAGGGTATGCTTTTGTCATCTACTTCTGAAGGAACTCATTTAGCTATAGATAATGATCTAAAGTACTGGTATCAGTTGATATCTGATAATAAAGTTAAAAATCTAGATTTCTTAAAACAAGAATTTGATCTAAGAGAAACTTGCTGGTTAGAGGTTCAGACCTTTAGACAACATCTCATTAATAAAATAGATTTAATGTCTATAACTGTTAAAGAATCTATTCCAACACTGATTGATTACTTGATATTAAATTTACAACATAAAGTTTCTGATAAAGGTGAACTTTCATAAATACATAAAGTTATCAGACAAGAAACTTTTTACAGTGTAGATTCATACTGGAATTATTTCACTTCTATTAATGGGGACTCACCAAATCAACAAGATAAACAATATATATTGGAATCTGCTTATAGAACTACGTCTTCCATTGTCTGGAGACTTTATACATGGAAATTTTTACATAGATCTTTTTATACACCTTTGATGATGAATAGAATAAATAATAAAGATAATCTATGTAAGAGATGTAATGTAGAAATTAATGCTGACTGGGCTCATATGTTTTATGACTGTATAAAATTGAAAGAATACTGGAAGTCAATTAATGAATTTTTGCAGGCTCTTTTTACAGATAATTTCATTATTTCTAAATCTCTTATATTATTCAACACACCTGTACCTCAAAGTGTTAAAAAGGTTAAGCTTCCCTTGTTATGGTCTATTCTAGCAGTGGCTAGGAAAATAATAACTAGAAATTGGATTTCAGATACACCTCCTTCGTTCAATGAATTTAAAAATGTTATGAATATAGTATGCCATATGGAAATAAACACAATTAGGACTAGAACAAATAGAAAAACATCTTATTTTATTGTATGGGATAATTTACAAAATTTGTTAAAAAATTTTAATTTCAATAGCATGGTATTTTAGTTTAATTAATTGATCTGATTGTAGTGGATGTCTTTGTAAATACTTTAGTTGTTTTGTTGAATATTATAATAATACCTATTTTTAATTACTTGTATAAAATTGTTATGATATTTCTCTTATATGTTAAAACAATAAACCTGTTTTGAAGAAAAAAAGAAAGTGGTGTAAGGCCATATTCTACTGTCAGAGCGTTATTGATTCCTGACAGTTTAAAGCTGTTTAATTTTACCTGTATATAAGCCTTGCATTTGCATGTAGCTGCGCACTGTGAAATGGGGGTTAGCGGTGCCTTGTATAGACACACACGTCTGGAAACACTTTTTCCCCTAGACAACAGTCAGTGAAACCCTCGCAGGCTTCCCCTGCTTCTCTGCGGGCAACTCAGCTGAGCACTGTCGCCACACCTTTTTCACCCCTGATCCTCTATAAAACAAGTCCCTTTATTAATCCCAGATAAAAAGCTGATCTAACCTGCCCTCTCACAAATTAGTACTTATGGCTTAACCTACTAATATGGGACAGTTTCCTAACACTTCTCCAGCCAGCCTGATTGATATGGGCATCCTGAAGCAATGCAGCAATTGCCTCATGTATACTGACAACCACATTCTCTTAAACCAAACAAATACAGTATGTGAGAGATGCATCTATACCATGAAACTATAATCAGTCCTCTCAAGTAGCAATACACAAGACAACAAAATTAGGTTGTCAGCATACACAACTTCTCCTCTCACACAAGATAAGATAAAGACACACAAACCCACATTTATTTATTTATTTGACATTTTGTTTACCGGGATAGTCCAACTGGGCACAAGCCCATTTTCAGTGGAGGCCTAGGGGGGAGCCACAGCAGATACAAGTAACAAAAAAAAACAGAGGCTGTAATATAATTTAGTAGTAACATAAACAAAACAACATAATTTATACATAATATATATATACAAAGTTATACATAAAAAAGGCATATATAAAGGTGTACAAGTAGTACATAAAAATAGTAGGAAAAAAGTTTGTTTCATGTGTTATACATATATAATCATGTGACTTTATATACATGTGACTATGTCACTATTTCTACTAGGCAAAAAATTGTATATGGTGTACGTGAAAACAAAGAATTAGCTTGTGCAACCTTACTGGATCTGGTCCTCACTAAAATGGGAGAGTGCTGCACACCCCCTACTGTGATGCCTTCCCTGGTAAGGTCAGACTACAAAATGGTCTCCTCTGAAGTAAAAATAAAACCTGGATCCACAGACAAACCTGGAATATACATGGGCTAGTTTAAGGCTAACCGCCTGCTACTAAGTGAGAACCTGGCAAAATTTCAAGCCCCATAAACCCTAAGAACACTGCTGCCTATGCAGAACTGCTAACAGAAACCCTGTACAAGCATGTTAATAGCTGCACTAAGGCAGGTGTACCCACCAGGAAGAAGTACAGAACTAACTCAAAAAAGAAGCCACTCTGGTAGAATCACAAAATCAATCGGATGTATAACATGGGGAAGAAAATAATGACAAAAATTAGGAGGTGCAGCACCCAGAAGGATAAAAGCACTCTCATCAAGCTAAACAAACAATTCAGAGGACAAATAAAGTTTACAAAGCCAAATTTGAGGCAAGTTTGGCCTCCTAGGCCAATGACAACCACAGAGCATTCTTTAGTTATGTATGGAACCTCAAAGGCAATAGACAATTGTGTGCAGAGCTCATTGTAAATGGAGCCACCTATACTGAGCCAGAAGACATAGCAAACTTCCGGGCTGATACATTCCTCTCTTCCCCCTCAACCATCCCTCAGGAAATATCATCAAATATAACTATAACTAGGGAACAGGTCCTTGATGTTCTCTCTAACACCATGAACACTACATCAATGGGCCCAGATAATATCCTAGGATACCTTTTAAATAGCATGAAACATGACCTATCAGGGCCTCTGGAATAACTATTTAACTGTAGCCTCCAAACAGGATTCATGCCTTATGAATGAAGAAAGGCAACAGTCATCCCTCTGCACAAAGGTGGGCCAACTACAAACCCATAAGCCTCACTAGTCTTATATGTAAAGCCATGGAAAGAATTATCATGGAGATGATCAATAGAGATATAGTAAGTCTCCAGACACTTGACCCAACCCAGTTTGGTTTCATCAAGGGCAGATTATGCCTACTCAACCTGGTGAACTTCTTTGAGAAGGTCAACAAAGCAATGGATGAGAGCACACAATTCCCCACTCAGGCATTGTTGACAGCCTCAAGAGGTTAGGTACAAACCCGTATGTCACCCGGAGGATAGCCAATTGGGTCACAGACAGGACCCAGGAAGTTAGAACTGGGGAGTCCACATCTACAAAGAGGCTAGTCACAAGTGGAGTCCCTCAGGGATCAGTCCTTGGATTGCTCCTTTTTGGCATTTACTCCTCAGAAGTCAAGGCCAATGTCTGTGCTTTCTGGCTGACTAAACTGCAGATGACTGCAAATTAGGAGCTATGAAGGTCAGCAGGACTAAGACAGAATATATGTGTGTGAATGAGAGGGAGGACAGAGGAATGGTGAGGATGCAAGGAGTTGAGGTGGTGAAGGTGGATGAGTTTAAATACTTGGGATCAAAAGTTCAGAGTAATGGTGAGTGTGGAAGGGAGGTGAAGAAGAGAGTACAGGCAGGATGGATTGGGTGGAGAAGAGTGTCAGGAGTAATTTGTGACAGACGAGTACCAGTAAGAGTGAAATGGAAGGTCTACAAGAGGGTAGTGGAACCAGCTATGTTATATGGGTTGGAGACACTGGCATTGACAAAAAGGCAGGAGTTAGAGCTGGATGTGGCAGAGTTAAAGATGTTAAGATTCGCACTGGGTGTGACGAGGGTGGACAGGATTAGGAATGAGTATATTAGAGGGTCAGCCCAGGTTGGAAGGTTTAGAGACAAAGCCAGAGAAGCAACATTACATTGGTTTGGATATGTGCTGAGGATGGATGCTGATTATATTGGGAAAAAGATGCTAAGGATGAAGCTACCAGGTAACAGGAAAAGAGGAAGGCCTAAGATAAGGTTTATCGATGCAGTGAGAGAGGACATGCAGGTGGTTGGTGTGACACAGCAAGATGCAGAGGACAGGAAGAAGTGGAAACAGATGATACGCTGTGGCGACCCCCAACAGGAACAGCCGAAAGAAGATGATGATAATGACTGAATCTCACACTGACACAAATGTTCTCCAGGAGGGGCTGACACAGACAAACAATTGCTGCCCGAGCCATGGACTAAAACTAAATGCCAAGAAATGCATAATAGTATCCTTTGGGAAGTTATCCATCCCTGGTAACTATCATAATACCCCTTAGAGTTGACCCAGTAGTCAGGGACTTAGGGACACACAAGATAGTAACCTAGCCTTTGACCATCATGTGCCTACAGTGGTGAGGAAATCATACTATCTTGCACAACTTATAAACAAATGTATGGCATCTAAGTCCAAGGAAATCATTGTTCCACTGAATTTGGCCATTCAACAGACCAATCACTGAGTACAATGCCCCCTTTGGTAAGTACCTAACCAGGCATATCCAACAACTGGAATGTCCATAGTGGTTCCTCACTAAAAGAATACAGGGCGTAAGTAATATGTACTACGCAGACTGCCTCAAGGTAGCCCTATCCCTGTATTCTGTCTCCTACAGAGTTTTGAGGACAGATCTATGCCTGGCACACAGGGCCTTGTCAGACTCCACTCTGATGGACCTCCTGCATATCCACAAAACAAACAGTACCAGAATTACCCGTTCTAAAGACTTAAACCTTGCCTGTGATATAAATAGGACCTGCTGGACAGAGAGGCATGGATCCCAGAGACTACCCCATCTATGGAACAGGCTCCACATCCATGTGAAGCAGAGTTCCTCCCTAACTCAATTCAAGTGCAACTTGGACAACTGGATGGGAAACCGGAAATTCATCCCTGGTTTGGCACCCATGTCTCTAATGGAAACCGGTAACTTGTAAATGACTTATCTCACAGGGTCATGTTTTCACTTATCAAAGGTATCAGAACTTGTCAGAGATTTGGGTTGCATGGCTAGGCTTAAAAAGGCCCTTATGGTTGTTAGCCTAGTAAACATTTATGAACCTATGTGATGAGTTTGAGTACAATGAAGTAATTAGGGTGACAGTGAAAAGAATGGACAAAAGAATCTTGAGACAGAAAGCAAGATGATATTTGTGATGAGTTTATAGGTGAGATAAGACAGGCATACATCAAGTAGGCAGAAAACATCTACAGAGGAAGATAGACAAGTAAAAAAAAAACAATACAGCTGGACGTCAGCCAGGACTTAGACAAACATACATGGAGGTACTCACCAAGAGCCTACCAAAAGACAAGAGATCTCCCAAGCACAGACAACCCACACATACTGGTACAAGAACAGAATCCACCACTACACATAACACACGTATCATTGTCTCAACAATTAAGCCTCTAAGACAAAACACCTCAAAACCAAAATGTCCTGATCATAGGTGATTCAATAATGAGACACACAGATATCCCCTTCACGAGGCTGGACAAGGAGAAGGTCACAGTCAGCTGCCTGTCACGTGCCAGGATTTGTCTAATCACACATGCACTCAGGTCACTCAGCAGCAATTACCATTACAACTCTATCATAGTACATGTTGGACTAAATGACTTTAGACGTACCTCTCAGGACTATATGAAGACAGACATGACTGAACTCTCATATTGAGTGTCCCAAGCAGGTATATCCTTAGCCCTAAGCAGCATTCTACCTTTATCTAGGATGATGCCACAGTACAGACAAAAAATTATTGATTTCAACAATTGGCTTAGCTTCTGGTGTCAATCAAGGAGGATCCTATATCTGTCAAGCTGGGAAGACATGGTTGACAGACCATGCGGCTTTGCCAGAGATGGCCTTCATGTTTCTCCTCAAGGCTTTTCAATACTGACAAAGATGTTTGCCTCCCCCATAGTGCCTTTTTTAGGCTATGTCAAAACAACAAAACTTCTGATGTTAAGAAATCCACTACAGACAAACTCAACATCATGTTGCTTAATGCTAGGAGCCTAAGCAGTAAACTGCACACCCTGGAAGCACTCCTCACCTTGGAAGATGCTGATGTCTGTGCAGTCATTGAGACTTGGTTCAAGGCTGCAGAAATGACCCTGGCCGTACAAGGCTACAATGCCTTTCACAAGTTCACACCCCAAAAATGAGTGTGAAAGAACCAAAGGTCGAGATGCATCCACCTTCATTAAATTCAAATACACCTCAAGACTGGTGAAACAGTACGACTCTCGAGCTACTCCAGGTCTAAATAACTATAGGTAAAATACCCTACCACATCATCGCTAGCTACAGGCACCCCACCATGAACCAAGAGATGCACACCTACCTGGACTTGCTACAGTTGCTCAATACACAGACCAACACCTTGATCATGGGAGATTTCAGCTATCCTTCTATCGATTGGGCAACTTACATGAGCACAAACATGGTCACGCGGAGGTTCCTGTACTTTGTCATTTAAAATGCCGTGGAACAGTTAGTCTGCACCCCCACAGGGGCTCAAATGTCCTAGACCTAGTAATCACCAACATAAGGGGTCACTGCACTACCCCCATTGTGTTGCCCTCCCTGGTAAAGTCAGACCATATATCTGTCTCGCTTGGAGTGAAGTCCAGACTAGACTCCCCCACAGGAGCAAAAAAAAAAAACTGAAAATTTTCTCCAAAGCAAACCACATCCTACTAAAAGATGGTATAAAAAGTTACAAAGTCCCTGCTAACACAGCCAAAAATGACTCCTTCACAGAGGAGTATACAAACTCTCTATATAGCCACTTAAACAAATGTATTGACTCTGCTGTACCTGACAGGACCAAAACCAGGTCCTCTCGAAAAATCAAGCCACAATGGTGGACTGCAAGTCTAAATAACGTATACACCAACAGAAAGAAACCAATATCTAAGAACAACAGGGAACTTACTCAATAGAGGAAGAATACCCCCCACAGCCTAAATAAGCAAATCAGATTTTTGTAAGGTCCTAAAAAGCTAGCTACAAAAATAAATTAGCATACCTAGCTAAAGACAATCAAAATACATTCTTCAGCTACGTCCAAAACATAAAAAGCAATGCTGAAGTGTGTGCCAGACCTGCTGCCACTGACAATGAACCTGAAGAAATTGCCAACCTGCTAGCTGACAGATTTGGTGATAACTTCACCCCCGACCCCACCAACCATACCCCAGAGCAGTCCTGACTTCAGTCCTCTACCAAATAACTCCAAAGAACAGGTAATATAAGCCATCTCCAAGGCCAAAAACACAGCCTCTATGGGACCAGATAACATCCCAGGCCACTTACTAAACAATTTAAAACAAGCCAAGCGGATCCACTTGGCACTCTGTTAAACCATAGCCTGAGCACTGGCTTCATTCCAGAGAAGTGGAGAACAGCAACAGTAATCCCCTTGCACAAACAGTGTCCATCAATCAACCTTGGGAACTACAGACCCATTAGCCTAACCAGACTTATCTGCAAGGCCATGGAAGGAATCATCATGGACTTTATCAGTAAGGACATAGGTAACCTTCAAACTCTTGACCAATCCCAGGTTGGTTTCATGAGTAGATTTTGCTGATTAACCCTGGTGGACTTCTTTGAGAATGACACCAAAGCCCTGAATGAGGGCAAAGCAGTACATACCACCTATCTTGATTTAGCCAAGGCTTTTGACACAATCCCCCACTCAGGGATAATGGAGAAACTCTCACAGCTGGGAATTAACACATACGTCACTAGATGGGTAGCCAATTTGCTCACCAAAAGAACTCACACTGTCAAAGTTGGGGAGCCCACTTCCACCAGTAGATCAGTTACCAGTGGTGTACCACAGGGATCTGTACTGAGCCCTCTACTGTTTGGAATCTATTTCTCTTAAGTCCAGGTGAAAGTAGATGGCCTATGGCTTATCAAGTTTGCAGATGACTGTAAACTATGCACAAACATGGAGTCCCCCAAAGATGTTAACATATGAGAGAAGGGGCTAACACAGCCAAATCCACGGACTAAAACTAAACTAAAAAAAAAAATGCCTCATTATCCCCTCTGGCAAAGAAGTAGCCCCTGTTAAATATGACACAGATACCACCCCTGTAAGCTCAAACTCAACGGTGTGAGATTTGGGAACACAGGTTGATAGCAATCTAAAGATCGATCACCATGTGTCCAATGTGGTAAGGAAAGCTTTCTACATTGTGCATATCATAAGTAAGGGCATTGCATCCAAGACTAAGGAGGTTATAACTCCGCTGAACTCAACACTTATCAGAGCACTAACTGAGTACACTGCTCACTTCTGTATTTACCTCACCAGATACCTGCAGCAAATGGAGACACCACAGAGGTTTCTAACCAAGAGAATCCAGGGCCTCCAAAACATGACCTACATGGAAAGACTGAAAACCCTGTCACTGTACTCTGTATCACACACTCTGGGCGACCTTTACCCTAACGGAAATGTTGCACATCCGCAAATCAAATGGGACAAGAGTCACTCACTCCAGGGATCTCAACCTAGTCTGTGACATTAACAGAACATGCTGGAGAGACAGCTATATCGCAGAGATTGCTGCTCCTCTGGAATAAGCTCCCACTTCATGTGAAACAGAGCTCTTCAATGATCCTATTTAAGTGCAACTTTGACAACTGGATGAGTGACCATAAATTCACCCCTATGTCCCTCATGGGCAGAGGCAGTCGGTGTTGATCACAGAATTGCTGTGCTAACAAAGACCATCTAGCTATGGTCAATTAGGATACATGGATTTTTTTACATGGCTAGGCTTGTAAAGGCCTTAGGGTCATTAGCGTAGTAACCTCCAATGAACCTATGAACATAAGGGATAGGATCTGATTCCTCCTTGCTCCTTGATATATCAAACTGCCGTCATTGTTGTTCATCTGGATGAATATCACACTCTGAGGAAATAATGCTTCCTCTTCCTGAGAGAGTGGCTCTACAGCCAAGATCCCTTCTGGAGCATGAACTCTAGGATTTTGCCGAATAAAGTATCTTCCAGAGAAGATTGTGGGGAATTCTCTCTATTCTCTGTGTTGATATTGGGGGTAGGGGACTAACAGTCCAAGTGTTTTCTCTTGCACATTCTCGTTCTCGGCATTTCAGGGGATGAGTCACCGGAAATTGGGGATCTGTTGGTGGAATCTTGTATTTAAGAACACTTTTGAAACTAGCTTGCTTCTCCATTGTCCAAACAACACTTAAGTACAAGCCTAGGAATAACCAAAAATCACAAACTTCATTAATTAACAGTGATGTACAATAGAACTACACAGATAAATTAGCACTAACCTAAATGTAATATCTATCTGAAACAGCATGCTGAGGAAGGGAGAGATTACAATATTTAAGAATTAAATAACTAATTAACTACTAATTCAAACAGTACATGAGAAGGGAAGAGAAAATGGTGGAAAATGCAAAGGGGCTAAGAAAGTAAAGATATAAAAGTACTCTAAACACTGCAAACAGCTTCAAAAAATTAGTAGAATGCTAGCCTTAGTTTTTCTAAACTATTTTAAAGTATTTTAAACTATGGGAAAAAATTACTGATCACAGAAGAGATGAAGCACTTAGATCTTAGTTATCATGCTTCTAATAATGAAGGCTGTTGTTGCTGTGTCTTTCGGCTTTTCCCGGTTAGGGGTCGCCACAGCGCTAATGACTGGTAGTTGACTTTTACATGCTTCTAATAATGAAGGTGACTGTAAGAATTGATATGACTGTAGTATACTGGAATTAACTGGAGACAACTGAAATGAAACTGAAATGATCTGTCAAGTTACCCAAACTCGTGCTGAACAGGTGCCAGTCTCTCTCCTTTATGGGCCAAGTCTTGTGTATTTTTCAGAATGTATTCTCCAAACACTAGTTCATTTAATAAGGTTTTATTAGATGTTTACAATATCCAAATACTGTTTTCATTAACAGTGCTGATAATAACAGTGCTGCTAAATATATCCAAAGTTTCTGCGCATAACTTCTGATTGTTCTGAATGATGTAAACGAAAACAGTCTTTATTTGACCTGTCTTCTGTACTCGGGCTCGAGTGCCTGTATTGTAGCTTAATCTTTTCTGTATATCAGGTCAAACTAACTGACTTCCCTAACTGTACATGAAGTATATTTTAATACCACCAAAACCCTGTAATGATGTACATGTGTTCTCAGCCTTGGTTCTCAGGACTTGTCTTGTATGTGCTTTATTTAACATTCCATTAAGGAACATTCTGTAGCTGGGAAGATTGTATCTTTCCCTTGAGAAAAGAACATTACGTGCTTCTGTGTTTTCTGCACATTTCATGCTCATCTTTCCTTTCTAATAAACTGACTTTCTCTGAAACTAAATGCATACATTTTACCTTTTAGTCTGCACAATGCCCAATAACTACTTGAAAATGGAGGTCCTTAATCTAACAGCAACAAATAAGATCTGAGGTAGCTAGGGAGAGTGGGGCGTTATTGGAAAATAATTTCTTAAAGAGGCTCAAGGCTGTAACAGTAAAACTGCTGGGTTGGATCTGACACGCGGTTTGAGGAACAACATGCTGGATCAGATGGACTGAATGAACAGGATCAATAAGATATACATGGAAACAATAAAGTTAATGAAGTGACTATCAATTACTACCAACACAAACTGCACACACTGTCCCTAAGTTCTAGTAACATATGCTAAAACAGGTTGTTATAATAACATAACTACCTTATGTCTAATAACAACATTATGAACAGCAAGAATTAATGCAGACTGGAAGACAAAGGCAAGGCAGGCTATCATGGGAGGGAAAGCAGACTGCTGCATAAAGAAAATGCAGGAAGAGGAAAAGAGAAAGGAGTGTTGGATAGGGAAGGGGAAGTGGCTTATAAACAAGCAGTGCTATTTAACAGTTTAGGTAGGAATAGGATACAAAGACAGAAAAGCAGAAGTTGGGTTTGCACTAAGACAACGTTAACTGTTGCATGTGCTTGTGAATTAAAACACTGAACGCTGACCTAGAATGAGGATTTAGAGTTAAATAATTTGTTACTCTGTTAAACTTGAAACACCAACTGGACAACAGGAGGCCTCCTTGAATAGGATCCTTTTTCAGATGAGATCTGAATTTAGTCTCTGGTTCTCATGCTTTTAGTTGTGTATAGAGTATCTGACAAATTTAGACGGCAAGTATAGAGAAACTACTCTCAATATAGTCCAGTGTACTCCTAAACGTTTGCAAAGTAGGAACTGAGGGGTTAAGCTCTTAGTAGTTAGAGGTGTGCTACCCAAGTTAGCTGGTTAACAGTGGGTATGCATTTGAATACAGCAATTTGTAGATGAGACATCCCAGCAAAATGTGACTGTGTTGTTGGATTACAGCTAGTTTTCTTTTCTAAGAAATGAGAAGTTATCTTTGCAGTTAACAGCGGTTTGGAGGACTATGGTGGTCCCTTCAGTGGGATTTGAGATTATTTGCAGCCCATATGCAAAATGGGCAAGGAGCTGGTGATAAGAAGAGGGAGATTATTTTGGACCAGAAGAGGAGTACTGCAATCCTGCACAATGTGTCATGTCTAAAGTACCACTGATGATTTACTCTAATGGGTAACAAAGCTTTGGCATTTGGAAATGTGACACATCCACAGTACCACCAATTATTTACTCTAATACACAACAAAGCTTCAGCATTTGGAAATGTGACACATCTACAGTACTGCCAACTATTTACTCTAATACACAACAAAGCTTCAGCATTTTGAAATGTGACACGTCTACAGTACTACCCATGATTTATTCTAATACACAACAAAGCTTCAACATTTGGAAGTCCTATGAAGACAGCTAGAAATTAGAAAGAATATCCCTACTTTTTATGATTGCAAAGACTAATAACTACAGTACAAGTACAGTTAATTCTAGCTTCATTTAGTACATAGTTTCTACAGGTTAAGGGAAAGGATGTAATGTATAAACTGTTAGTATCCCTTTAACAGCACATACCCATAAGTCTTACTTGTATGTTGGAAATCACAACAGTATATGGAATCCTTACATAAAACACTGACTCCTTTGTGTTTTTGCTGTCACTTAGTAAGTGTAAAGTATATCTGAAAGAACTAGGGCAATGTACTAACTATGCAAAACAAGGTAGACAACATGACTATTTCTGCCATCCCAACCATGTAACATAATGTGGTGTTTAAATTTTTGTGAATAAATATATAAAGCAGTGATTGGAGACAGAAATGAAATCAAGTACGAAATGAATTAGGGCAGATACATTACAGAAAGAATGAATAGTCAGTAAACAAGAGCAGGCAAAACTGCCATACTGACTAGTTGGTGATAATGGAGAACACTGGACTGCGCTTAACTTGTGTCTATGAATACAAACACGAGTTACGCTTAGTGCAGTGATCTCCATTATTGCCTTGCACTCAACTTCTTGCTTCCAGAAACAATCAAGGACACTTCTTAAAATATTAATATTATCTTAAATGCCGACAAAGAATAATAATCTTACTTCGTCTATAACTGATTATTGTCATTATCCACTAAGTATAATCTACCACCTTTTCTCAAAGAGAAATAATGAGGCGAGAGAGCAACATTTTGAGACAAAGCCAGAACAGTTGCGAGGTATGCCTGGAGAGATGTGCACAAAAATAAAAAGTAGTAAATTGAACCGCAGATAGGCTTCGTAACTGCAACATCTAAATAACTTACACTGAAGTATAAATAAGTTGTGCTGAAGTATAACCAACAAATATACACAGTACAGTATCTGTCAAAGGCACGATAATGGAGACCACTGCACTGAAACAACATCTTTGAGATCGTGATTTACAATGTTATGACAGCAGCGTGCATGTATACAACTATGCTTCTGCCATAAAACTTCAACCATCACGCAAATGCACTATTTCAGTCCAGTGTTCTCCATTACTGCCGACTAGTTAGAGACTAGGTCAGGTTACCAGGAAGATAATGCATACTCTGGGGACAGTAAAACATTTCAAAACGTTAGATGGATACACAGGTATGTGGGAAGTTCAAAAATATATAACGTATATCATGAAAACTCCAGTGGAATGCCATGATACACATAGCTGTTCTGTAAAAAAAGAGTTCTGTACTTACCATAACTTGGAATCTGTGCTATCCAGTGTCATTATTCATCACTGATGGGTTTTGGATCCGACCTCGGATCTGAGCTGGCAACTGAAAGGACAGATCCAGAGCTCAAGCTCCTCCCCTTCCCATGATCCCTTGCAAACCCACAACCCTCAGATCGAGTTTGCTGAATACAGAAAAAAGGGGCAGTGAAAACTGCCTATAAACTGAAAAACTCCTAAAGAGAGACGTACCTCCTTAACTACCAAATCTCCAGAAGGAGGGGAAGGAGTCTGGGAACATGATGAATAATGACACTGAATAGCACAGATTCCAAGTTATGGTAAAGCATATAACTTTTTATATCTGATGCTGTCCATGCCATTATTGATCACGGATGAGTCAGAGACCCCAGCTACTATGAAACCTGGGAGGTCTCAGTGAAGGACATGCCGGAGCACATAGGAACCGAAGGAAGCCCTATTCTTAAACACCAAATCCAACTTGTAATGCATAACAAAAGTGTGGGAGGTAGACCAAGTAGCAGTGGCACAAGTCTCATTCAAAGAAAGTTTAGCGAAAAAGGCAGAAGATGTGGCCACCGCTTTAACTGGTCCGGAAAGATCCAGGTGCCTACTTTTGTAAATATAGGAAATAACAGCTGGCGATCCAACGTGAAATAGATACCTTGGAAACTGCTTGATCTTTCCTTCCGAAATTCTTCAGTTCTCTTAAGATAAAAACATAGCTGTCTATGGACATCCAGACAATACAATGTACATTCCCCTTTATTAGAAAAAGTGGGGAAGAACACAGGAAGCTGAATAGATTGGTTAAGATTAGCCACTGAGGCTACCTTAAGGATGAACGAAGGACTGGTCCCGAGAGACAACCTATCTTTATGGAACACCATGAAAGGGGGCTTAATGCTGAGAGCCTGCAACTTGGAGACCCTCCTGGCCTAAGTAACAGCCGCCAAGAAGGCCATCTTCCAGGCCGTCTTCCAGGACAGGAATTTAAGATCACAAGATGTTGAAGGCTTGAAGGGCTTCTGAGTCAAAGACTGCAACACTAGAATGAGATCCCATGGTGGAGAGGGATATTTAATAGGAGACCTGAGGAGAAAGATCCCTTTTAGGAAGGCCTTGCACAGTCTGGAAGAAAAGGTGGGATTTTCAAATGGAAATTAGGGATGGCCGCTAACTGGAGTTTGATCTTAAAAAAACTGTCCCCTTGGTGAAAAAAACTGGCCAAGAATAATAAAATGTCAGGAACAGGGTCTGAAAAAGGATCTAGACTGTGTTGTTTAGCTCAAATAGAAAATCTCTTCCATTTACTGGACTGGAATATACCTTCTTGGTAGAAGGCTTGTGAGAGGCCAAGATAATACTCTTAACCAGAGAGAGAAGCCTGGACTGGGAAAGGATCACTGGAACTAGAGGAACAATATGGTCAGACAAAGAGACTGGTGATTGGGAAGAGGAAGCCTCCAAGGGTGAGAAATTATATCTGGGACTGGATTCAATATTAGGGTGGATATTTCAGATGAGACCAAAGGAGGGAGAACCACACCTCATGGGGCCAAAATGGAGCAATGAGGATGAGAGGAGTCTTCAGGCAATGGGCTTTCTGTAAGACTTTCGGAATGAAAGGAATATTGGGGGGTAAGCATACAGAAGTTCCGATGGCCAATTGAGCTCCACAGTGTCCCTGAGTAACTCCCATGATGGGGGATCAGGGCAAAGTAGCTGCTGCATTTGTGGTTGTTTGGGGAGGTAAAAATATCGCAGCAAGGAAAACCCCAACGGTCGAATATCCAACGTGCCACTGACGGATTCAGGGGCCACTAGTGAGGACTCAAGATAGATCTGCTGAGTTTCGTTAGCTAACACGTTGGAACTGCCGTGAATGTGTACTGCAAGAAGAAAGCGCCTTGAAGAAATTGCCCATTCCCACACTCTCATGGACTCTCTGCATAGGGGCTAAGATCGTGTTCCCCCCTGCTTGCTGATGTACCAGACCACTGCCATGTTGTCTGTTTAAACTGCTATAGTCCTGAGTGGGAGGCACTCCTGGAAGGCTTGCAAAGTTAGAAGGGCTGCTCTTATCTCCAGGATATTTATGTGCAACTTGAGGGGGACCACGTGCCTTGAACCGCCCTTCCCCAAAAATGCCCCCTCACCCCAACAGGGAGGCGTCCATGGTCACAGTGGCCTTGGGTTGGGGAAGACAGAAGGGTCTGCCTAGTATGAGATCTTGAGCTTACAGATACCAAGCAAAGTGATGTCTGAGATATGTTGATGGTCATGGACATTGGGTGAAACTGAGCTGACAAATGCACTGTTCGGGTCCACTGCAGAACACGCAAATGATATCTGGAGGAGGGCACTAATTGGATAGCTGCAGCCATTGAGCCTAGCACTTGCATGATCAAGTGGGCCTTGGGACGATCTACATCCAACAACTGATGGACCCGGTCCCAAATTATTTGAACTCTGCGTAAGGGAAGTGCTGCAGTCTCTGACACCATTTCAGAAGGATTCCGATAAACTCTAGGTTCTGACATGGGGAAAGATGGTATTTGGGCAGGTTGACCGTGATGCCTAGATCCTGAAAGAGACTGAGGGTATAATCGGTGGCCATAATGAGTTGATGCCTTGTGGGGGCCATGAGGAACCAATCATCCAGGTATGGGAAGACCTGGAAACCTTCCAGCTGGAGATGAGCTGCCACCACTGCCATGCATTTCGTAAACATCCAGGGGGCTGTGGTGAGTCCAAAGCGCAGAGCTCTGAACGGATAGTGGTTGTCCCCTAGCCAAAAGTGCAGTTATCTCCTGGAGCATCTATCAATTACGATATGATAGTATGCATCCTTGAGATCTACCAACCACATACACTCATCCTTGCACAGAAGAGGCAGAATGGACTGAACAGTGACCATCTGGAAGTAGGACTTCTTGACCGACAGGTTCAGTTTGCTGAGGTCCAAGATTGGATGCAAGTCCCTGGTCTTCTTGGGCACCAAAAAGAAGCAAATGTAAGTTCCGTACCCTCATTGTCCTGTTGGGACCTCCTGGATGACTCTTTTTTGAAGACGGTCTTGGATCTCGAGGAAGGCCAACTCCCTTTGGTGGGGTGGAATATCTGGGAGAGAACTTTCAACTGGAGAGAGCTGAAAAAAAAAGGGTATGAAATAACCCCTGGAAATGATCTTTAATACCCACTGATATGAGGTTATACATGTCCAGGCTAGTGGGTGGAGGGAGAGTTATCCCCCAGCTGCCACCAGGGCAGGAGAGCCAAGCAGCGCTTCAGGACCGCTTTGGGGGCTTCTCCAAGAAGGGTTCGCAGGAGCTCTGGTTCTGCAGACCCCTCTGCCTATAGGGCGGCGTCTACCATCAAATCTCATACATCGGCTGGAAGAAGAGGATTCTTGAGAAGTGTCCTGGAAGGAAGACTGAGACCTGCGGAACCAAAGTTTCTTACTACTCCTCTGTTTTTTGGAAAAGGATTGTTGGGGAGTAGAAAAATTCATCCCTACAGCAGACAGAGTCTTCCTTTCCTGCTCACTGCAGGTCAAAGTCTTTTTGAAGGAGGGACCAAATAAGGTTGACCTGTCGAAAGGGGCGTTAGTGAAGGATGCCTTAAAGGGTTCCGCAATGGCGAAGCCAGGCATTATGTCTAATGGCAATGCCCGTGCCCACTGCTCGAGAGATGGCCTCCACTATACTGGAGATCAACCTCATCAAAGCATTAGCCACGGAAGTTAGAGTGGACAGCTTTGGGAAGATCAATTTGAGACACTACGGCGGCAGCAACTCGGAAAGGGAAGTGGAGAGCTCCGATACCAAATCCCTTTGCAGACGGCTAAAGTGTGCCATGTAATTGGTTGCTCTCAGTCCGAATGTAGCTGAGGTAAACACACGCTTCCCAAAACGATCAATCGCCAGAGATTCCCTGTTCAAGGGATGGACCGTGGAGCTCTGCTCAGCGAGCTCCTTCTTAGTAGCTGCGGCCACCATGATAGCATCAATGGGTACACCCTTACTCCAAAAAGTCTTACCCTTGAGGGTACTTAAATATTTGTCAGCCTTTTTAGGAACTGGTTCCACTGTGTAAGGCTCCTTCCACGCCCTGGCGGCGATGAGTTGCACAAGACGTCGGCAGGGGGAGACACCCAGGTAGAAGATGGGCCCGTCCCAAAGGCCTTCAAAAAAACAGATTCCTCTGAAGATGGACGCCTCTTTGCTTAAGGATCTTGAGGATCTCCCCAAAAAACAAATCTTCAGACGGAAGTTTGGGGGACCTGTCTACTTCCTCGAAATCCATGTCCTCAGTAAGGGACTCTCTAGGGGAGTCAAACTGCCTCCTCTTGCATGTCCTCTTCCGAGGAGGCTCCTCCACGGTTGACTCTGGGGAGGACTTGGAAGAATAGGGATCCCCGAAGGGGGTAATGCCGGTCTGAAGGTGCTCAGGACAGGAATGTCAGTGGAAGGATAATGAGGTCTCACCGCCCAAAGTCAAGAAGGGCTGGGGGGGACCTAGAGCCAAAGGACAGGTAACTGCCCAGTCGGAGAAGGTTCTACCACCTCGAAGGCCGATGGACTGGTTGTAGCCCCCCTACTCCCCCACGACCGCAGCCACCTGGAAAGGAAGAGAGGACTCCAACTATCCAGTGGGAAGGCCCCCAGAGGGAGAGAGGGTATGGTCCGAAAACTCCAGGCCCGACCCCCTCCCTGAACCAGCACCGACCTCACTGGGCCAAGGTGCAGCCAGTTCCAAGGGCAATGGAACAGAGCCGACCAGGGACCCTGACAATGTGGGAAGGGAAGATATGCCAGAAGCCATTGGCCTCTCACTAGGAATGCTCTGATCCTGAGGATCTAAACCTGGATGGGTCAGACAAGGGGGAGGATCCCCTTGGCAACTGAGCTAGGATGATAACAAGCCCAAATCGATTTGGGCCATGACAAAGGTAATCATTCTATCCTTGTCTGAGGGGAGCAAACGTCTGGAAGATTTGGGAGAAATGCAGGAATGTCCCAACCTAGCTGAAGGCCTGCAGTCTCGGGAAGGAGACCAACTTGTGTACCTCAGATCCGAGCTCCTAGACCTACAGGGGGAAATATCAATAATGATCAGATCAGATAAAACAATCAGATCCAAAGACCTGAGTCTGTACACTGATTCGCTGAGTGGATCAGATCCGAAGGTGGCCTGTGTTGAGTTGGATCCAACAACCTACAAAACTTCGAGGTCTGGGATCTGACACAAGGAGGTGAGGCTCTCAGAGCAGAAGAGCCCGGATCCGAATCCAAAAAGGCTGAGCTCGGATCCAGGGAACTGTGATCCAAGAGCCTGTTTTGGCAAGAGAATCCCTAGAGGATCACAGGGAGGCTTAAAAAGGGAAACTGAGATCAGAGGAACCTCTCTGGCAAGCCCCTTAAGCAGGAGATTGTTCTTGCATTCCATGAGAGCCCCGGAGCTGAATCCGGCACAAATGTCTCATTCAACCTCCAGGTGAGGCTCTCAAGAACAATAAACACACTCCTCGTGTGAGTCGGAATGGGGTATTTTCTGACCGCATGAGGAGTATCTTTTAAAGCCAGAAACCTTTTCTGACATTGCCCAATCACACAAACAGCCAACACCCACACACTGCACAGAAAGGGAAGGGGAAGAGAAGGGCAAGGAAACTACCTGCTAAAGGGAGTAGCACAGACAGCTAAAAACTACCCAAGGTACCTGGGGAAAAAAGGGTGGAAACTCATGGGAGAAAGCTTAAAAAAGGAGCCTAAAAACTACCGGGTGGAGAGGAAAGCTAACTACACTGTAGATGAAAGTAGACAAGCCAAAAGGGAAAAAAAGCCAGGGAAAAAAGGAGGAAAAATGCACTTATCTGAGTCAAGGTAAGCTTGAGTTACAGAATGCACGTCGGAGTGAAATTGCGGCAAACAAGATCTGAGCGTTCTGAGTTAGCAAGGGATCATGGGAAGGGGAGGAGCTTGAGCTTTGGATCCGTCCTTTCAGTTGCCGGCTTGGATCCGAGGTTGGATCCAAGACCTATCAATGATCAATAATGACACGGATAGCATCAGATCATGTATATTTCATTAAAAGGTTCAGGCAGCAGAATCCCCTATAAAATAGAAATTATACCTGATGCTGTGTAAAAATGGAATAGCCTTCTGGAATGCAGGCAAATGTTTTGCCTATCACTGCAGTGCTATACATGTAGCCAATTTTCAAAGGTTTAAGTGCACAGAACCTGAGACTGGTAGACAAGTTTTGTGGCATTCTGAAATGAAGAATAGTTTTACACAGAGTTCCACACAGGCAATTACAACAAAGGAAGTGCATAAAGAAGCTCACAAACAATGTGAAAATAACCAGTCATGACTTGTGTAGGTTATACGGAGATACTAGAAAGTAAGATATATCACCACACCACACCAGTCTCGTTCAGCCATGATGTGGTCACCAGGTCTTAGGCCTCCACTTTTTTTTTTAATTTAACACACAGGGAAACATACACTAATATATATATATATATATATATATATATATATATATATATATATATATATATATATATTTATATATATATATATACACACACACACACACACACACACACACACACACACACACACACACACACACACACACACACAGTCATTGTAGGAGTTGGTATATTTAAGTAGCGGGGGGTGTGGGGGGTGCAAGGGGCCTTGCCCCCCTGCAAAAACAAGTTTTGACTGTTTTTTTTGGAGGGGGGTTTCAGAATTTCGAGATTCCAAGATCTCGAGGTTCTGAGTTCGATATTTTGAACCTTGAGATTTTGGTATTTCGAAATTATGAAAAGAACCCATATATGGGTCCACTTCAGAATTTCGAAGCATAAAACTTAGAATTTCATATGCTCGAAGAACACGATCGAAGTTTTAAAACTTCGAAATTCTGAACTGAGATCGTCATACAGCATGGAACGGGAGATTTTGCTGTAGTGCAATCACGGAGCTGGTAAATTTAAGTAGTGGGGGGTGTGGAGGGTGCAAGGGGGCTTACCCCCTGCAAAAACATGTTTTGTTGACTATCTTTTTTTGGGGGGGGGGGGTCAGAATTTCGAGATTCCAAGATCTTGAGGTTCTGAGTTTGATATTTTGAACCTCGGGATTTTGATATTTTGAAATTCTGAAGTGAACCCATATATACACAAACACACAGATACATTTTATATATATATATATATATATATATATATATATATATATATATATATATATATATATATATATATATATATAAGGTTCCTATCACGTAGTCGAACTTTTACAAATTTGGACCTCATATGGTCGAGTCCATAAGTTCAAATTTGTAAAGGTTTGAGCGTTTGAATGGAAATCTCCATAAGGAGAGGTTTCCATTTTGTTCAATGGGGGTGCAATCTCAGAGTTGGTATATTTAAGTAGCGGTGGGTGTGGGAGGTGCAGGGGGGCTTGTCCCCCTGCTTAAAACAGTTTATTTTGTTTTCCGTTGTTTTCTTTTTTTTTATGCATAGTCAAAGTTTTGTAACTTCGAACATAATGGTTCGAACATTACGTGTTTGAAGTTATAAGACTTCGACTATGTGATATAGACCCATACACACACACACACACATATATATATATATATATATATATATATATATATATATATATATGTATATATACATACACATATATAAATCCTGTACTGGTTTGTGATTGAATACATATGTAGTAGCATGGAAAGAGAAGTTTTTATTTGAAATTTTATTTTATTTTTTACACAGTGTTTTTCATTGTAAGAAGGAAAGGATAGCATGTAGACAAGATTTACTTTGAATTATATTTTGTTGTTTTATCCTTTAATTTTCACTGTTAGTTGTTAGAACAGGATAAGTTTTAGACAGGCAGACTTTAGCTATCCCAACAGGCATAGTCAGTTATATATTCACAGAGACTGCAGACAAGACAACCCAGAGCTTATCTAAACAATCCTGTTTTGGTTTGTTATTTACTGAGGTGTGACTGTGAGTGATAGTGAGCAGAAGATACTGTGTGCAAATATAAACGAATTTCAGCTTATGTGTGACTTTCACAACTTTTACAGCAAGATCTTTATTTTCTCCCCTCCTGTGCGTGGCTGCTGACTGAGCTTCTGTCTATTTTAGTTCTTATCTGATAGTAAGCCTTCTGGTATAAGATACTTTTTCTCCACTCTCTTAACTCCTGGAAGTATTCATCCTGGACTCCTAAGAACTGCTATAACCACCTACCAGATCCTGCCTTGGGTTCCCCCCTGGGTTATCTAAACCACCCTGGAAATATCCACAGTAAACATTAGTCTGGTATAAGATACTTTTTCTCCACTCTCTTAACTCCTGGAATTATTCATCCTGGACTCCTAAGAACTGCTATAACCACCTACCAGATCCTGCCTTGGGTTCCCCTGGGTTATCTAAACCACCCTGGAAATATCCACAGTAAACATTAGTCTGGTATAAGATACTTTTCTCCACTCTCTTAACTCCTGGAAGTATTCATCCTGGACTCCTAAGAACTGCTATAACCACCTACCAGATCCTGCCTTGGGTTCCCCTGGGTTATCTAAACCACCCTGGAAATATCCACAGTAAACATTAGTCTGGTATAAGATACTTTTCTCCACTCTCTTAACTCCTGGAAGTATTCATCCTGGACTCCTAAGAACTGCTATAACCACCTACCAGATCCTGCCTTGGGTTCCCCTGGGTTATCTAAACCACCCTGGAAATATCCACAGTAAACATTAGTCTGGTATAAGATACTTTTCTCCACTCTCTTAACTCCTGGAAGTATTCATCCTGGACTCCTAAGAACTGCTATAACCACCTACCAGATCCTGCCTTGGGTTCCCCTGGGTTATCTAAACCACCCTGGAAATATCCACAGTAAACATTAGTCTGGTATAAGATACTTTTCTCCACTCTCTTAACTCCTGGAAGTATTCATCCTGGACTCCTAAGAACTGCTATAACCACCTACCAGATCCTGCCTTGGGTTCCCCTGGGTTATCTAAACCACCCTGGAAATATCCACAGTAAACATTAGTCTGGTATAAGATACTTTTCTCCACTCTCTTAACTCCTGGAAGTATTCATCCTGGACTCCTAAGAACTGCTATAACCACCTACCAGATCCTGCCTTGGGTTCCCCCCTGGGTTATCTAAACCACCCTGGAAATATCCACAGTAAACATTAGTCTGGTATAAGATACTTTTTCTCCACTCTCTTAACTCCTGGAAGTATTCATCCTGGACTCCTAAGAACTGCTATAACCACCTACCAGATCCTGCCTTGGGTTCCCCCCTGGGTTATCTAAACCACCCTGGAAATATCCACAGTAAACATTAGTCTGGTATAAGATACTTTTTCTCCACTCTCTTAACTCCTGGAAGTATTCATCCTGGACTCCTAAGAACTGCTATAACCACCTACCAGATCCTGCCTTGGGTTCCCCCCTGGGTTATCTAAACCACCCTGGAAATATCCACAGTAAACATTAGTCTGGTATAAGATACTTTTTCTCCACTCTCTTAACTCCTGGAAGTATTCATCCTGGACTCCTAAGAACTGCTATAACCACCTACCAGATCCTGCCTTGGGTTCCCCTGGGTTATCTAAACCACCCTGGAAATATCCACAGTAAACATTAGTCTGGTATAAGATACTTTTCTCCACTCTCTTAACTCCTGGAAGTATTCATCCTGGACTCCTAAGAACTGCTATAACCACCTACCAGATCCTGCCTTGGGTTCCGACATGGGTTATCTAAACCACCCTGGAAATATCCACAGTAAACATTAGTCTGGTATAAGATACTTTTCTCCACTCTTAACTCCTGGAAGTATTCATCCTGGACTCCTAAGAACTGCTATAACCACCTACCAGATCCTGCCTTGGGTTCCCCTGGGTTATCTAAACCACCCTGGAAATATCCACAGTAAACATTAGTCTGGTATAAGATACTTTTCTCTCTCTTAACTCCTGGAAGTATTCATCCTGGACTCCTAAGAACTGCTATAACCACCTACCAGATCCTGCCTTGGGTTCCCCCCTGGGTTATCTAAACCACCCTGGAAATATCCACAGTAAACATTAGTCTGGTATAAGATACTTTTTCTCCACTCTCTTAACTCCTGGAAGTATTCATCCTGGACTCCTAAGAACTGCTATAACCACCTACCAGATCCTGCCTTGGGTTCCCCCCCGGTTATCTAAACCACCCTGGAAATATCCACAGTAAACATTAGTCTGGTATAAGATACTTTTCTCCACTCTCTTAACTCCTGGAAGTATTCATCCTGGACTCCTAAGAACTGCTATAACCACCTACCAGATCCTGCCTTGGGTTCCCGCGCTGGGTTATCTAAACCACCCTGGAAATATCCACAGTAAACATTAGTCTGGTATAAGATACTTTTCTCCTCTCTTAACTCCTGGAAGTATTCATCCTGGACTCCTAAGAACTGCTATAACCACCTACCAGATCCTGCCTTGGGTTCCCCTGGGTTATCTAAACCACCCTGGAAATATCCACAGTAAACATTAGTCTGGTATAAGATACTTTTCTCCACTCTCTTAACTCCTGGAAGTATTCATCCTGGACTCCTAAGAACTGCTATAACCACCTACCAGATCCTGCCTTGGGTTTCCCCCCGGGTTATCTAAACTACCCTGGAAATATCCACAGTAAACATTAGTCTGGTATAAGATACTTTTCTCCACTCTCTTAACTCCTGGAAGTATTCATCCTGGACTCCTAAGAACTGCTATAACCACCTACCAGATCCTGCCTTGGGTTCCCCTGGGTTATCTAAACTACCCTGGAAATATCCACAGTAAACATTAGTCTGGTATAAGATACTTTTCTCCACTCTCTTAACTCCTGGAAGTATTCATCCTGGACTCCTAAGAACTGCTATAACCACCTACCAGATCCTGCCTTGGGTTCCCCTGGGTTATCTAAACCACCCTGGAAATATCCACAGTAAACATTAGTCTGGTATAAGATACTTTTCTCCACTCTCTTAACTCCTGGAAGTATTCATCCTGGACTCCTAAGAACTGCTATAACCACCTACCAGATCCTGCCTTGGGTTCCCCTGGGTTATCTAAACCACCCTGGAAATATCCACAGTAAACATTAGTCTGGTATAAGATACTTTTCTCCACTCTCTTAACTCCTGGAAGTATTCATCCTGGACTCCTAAGAACTGCTATAACCACCTACCAGATCCTGCCTTGGGTTCCCCTGGGTTATCTAAACCACCCTGGAAATATCCACAGTAAACATTAGTCTGGTATAAGATACTTTTCTCCACTCTCTTAACTCCTGGAAGTATTCATCCTGGACTCCTAAGAACTGCTATAACCACCTACCAGATCCTGCCTTGGGTTCCCCTGGGTTATCTAAACCACCCTGGAAATATCCACAGTAAACATTAGTCTGGTATAAGATACTTTTCTCCACTCTCTTAACTCCTGGAAGTATTCATCCTGGACTCCTAAGAACTGCTATAACCACCTACCAGATCCTGCCTTGGGTTTCCCCTGGGTTATCTAAACCACCCTGGAAATATCCACAGTAAACATTAGTCTGGTATAAGATACTTTTCTCCACTCTCTTAACTCCTGGAAGTATTCATCCTGGACTCCTAAGAACTGCTATAACCACCTACCAGATCCTGCTAAACATTAGTGGTATATAGATGCTTTTCTCCACTCTCTTAACTCCTAGTCTGGTATAAGATACTTTTCTCCACTCTCTTAACTCCTGGCAGTATTCATCCTGGACTCCTAAGAACTGCTATAACCACCTACCAGATCCTGCCTTGGGTTCCCCCTGGGTTATCTAAACCACCCTGGAAATATCCACAGTAAACATTAGTCTGGTATAAGATACTTTTCTCCACTCTCTTAACTCCTGGAAGTATTCATCCTGGACTCCTAAGAACTGCTATAACCACCTACCAGATCCTGCCTTGGGTTCCCCTGGGTTATCTAAACCACCCTGGAAATATCCACAGTAAAGATACTTTTCTCCACTCTCTTAACTCCTGGAAGTATTCATCCTGGACTCCTAAGAACTGCTATAACCACCTACCAGATCCTGCCTTGGGTTCCCCTGGGTTATCTAAACCACCCTGGAAATATCCACAGTAAACATTAGTCTGGTATAAGATACTTTTCTCCACTCTCTTAACTCCTGGAAGTATTCATCCTGGACTCCTAAGAACTGCTATAACCACCTACCAGATCCTGCCTTGGGTTCCCCTGGGTTATCTAAACCACCCTGGAAATATCCACAGTAAACATTAGTCTGGTATAAGATACTTTTCTCCACTCTCTTAACTCCTGGAAGTATTCATCCTGGACTCCTAAGAACTGCTATAACCACCTACCAGATCCTGCCTTGGGTTCCCCTGGGTTATCTAAACCACCCTGGAAATATCCACAGTAAACATTAGTCTGGTATAAGATACTTTTCTCCACTCTCTTAACTCCTGGAAGTATTCATCCTGGACTCCTAAGAACTGCTATAACCACCTACCAGATCCTGCCTTGGGTTCCCCTGGGTTATCTAAACCACCCTGGAAATA
This sequence comes from Protopterus annectens, assembly GCF_019279795.1. Classification (NCBI taxonomy): domain Eukaryota; kingdom Metazoa; phylum Chordata; order Ceratodontiformes; family Protopteridae; genus Protopterus; species Protopterus annectens. The sequence continues at coordinate 469,904,282 of NC_056731.1, forward strand.
TCCACAGTAAACATTAGTCTGGTATAAGATACTTTTCTCCACTCTCTTAACTCCTGGAAGTATTCATCCTGGACTCCTAAGAACTGCTATAACCACCTACCAGATCCTGCCTTGGGTTCCCCTGGGTTATCTAAACCACCCTGGAAATATCCACAGTAAACATTAGTCTGGTATAAGATACTTTTTCTCCACTCTCTTAACTCCTGGAAGTATTCATCCTGGACTCCTAAGAACTGCTATAACCACCTACCAGATCCTGCCTTGGGTTCCCCTGGGTTATCTAAACCACCCTGGAAATATCCACAGTAAACATTAGTCTGGTATAAGATACTTTTTCTCCACTCTCTTAACTCCTGGAAGTATTCATCCTGGACTCCTAAGAACTGCTATAACCATCCTACCAGATCCTGCCTTGGGTTCCCCCCCTGGGTTATCTAAACCACCCTGGAAATATCCACAGTAAACATTAGTCTGGTATAAGATACTTTTTCTCCACTCTCTTAACTCCTGGAAGTATTCATCCTGGACTCCTAAGAACTGCTATAACCACCTACCAGATCCTGCCTTGGGTTCCCCCCTGGGTTATCTAAACCACCCTGGAAATATCCACAGTAAACATTAGTCTGGTATAAGATACTTTTTCTCCACTCTCTTAACTCCTGGAAGTATTCATCCTGGACTCCTAAGAACTGCTATAACCACCTACCAGATCCTGCCTTGGGTTCCCCTATGGGTTATGTAAAGCACCCTGGAAATATCCACAGTAAACATTACTCTGGTATAATATACTTTTCTCCACTCTCTTAACTCCTGGAAGTATTCATCCTGGACTCCTAAGAACTGCTATAACCACCTACCAGATCCTGCCTTGGGTTCCCCCCTGGGTTATCTAAACCACCCTGGAAATATCCACAGTAAACATTAGTCTGGTATAAGATACTTTTTCTACACTCTTAACTCCTGGAAGTATTCATCCTGGACTCCTAAGAACTGCTATAACCACCTACCAGATCCTGCCTTGGGTTCCCCTGGGTTATCTAAACCACCCTGGAAATATCCACAGTAAACATTAGTCTGGTATAAGATACTTTTCTCCTCTCTTAACTCCTGGAAGTATTCATCCTGGACTCCTAAGAACAGCTATAACCACCTACCAGATCCTGCCTTGGGTTCCCCTGGGTTATCTAAACCACCCTGGAAATATCCACAGTAAACATTAGTCTGGTATAAGATACTTTTTCTACACTCTCTTAACTCCTGGAAGTATTCATCCTGGACTCCTAAGAACTGCTATAACCACCTACCAGATCCTGCCTTGGGTTCCCCCCCGGGTTATCTAAACCACCCTGGAAATATCCACAGTAAACATTAGTCTGGTATAAGATACTTTTCTACACTCTCTTAACTCCTGGAAGTATTCATCCTGGACTCCTAAGAACTGCTATAACCACCTACCAGATCCTGCCTTGGGTTCCCCTGGGTTATCTAAACCACCCTGGAAATATCCACAGTAAACATTAGTCTGGTATAAGATACTTTTCTCCACTCTCTTAACTCCTGGAAGTATTCATCCTGGACTCCTAAGAACTGCTATAACCACCTACCAGATCCTGCCTTGGGTTCCCCCCCGGTTATCTAAACCACCCTGAAAATATCCACAGTAAACATTAGTCTGGTATAAGATACTTTTTCTCCACTCTCTTAACTCCTGGAAGTATTCATCCTGGACTCCTAAGAACTGCTATAACCACCTACCAGATCCTGCCTTGGGTTCTCCCCTGGGTTATCTAAACCACCCTGGAAATATCCACAGTAAACATTAGTCTGGTATAAGATACTTTTCTCCACTCTCTTAACTCCTGGAATTATTCATCCTGGACTCCTAAGAACTGCTATAACCATCCTACCAGATCCTGCCTTGGGTTCCCCCCCTGGGTTATCTAAACCACCCTGGAAATATCCACAGTAAACATTAGTCTGGTATAAGATACTTTTCTCCACTCTCTTAACTCCTGGAAGTATTCATCCTGGACTCCTAAGAACTGCTATAACCACCTACCAGATCCTGCCTTGGGTTCCCCCCTGGGTTATCTAAACCACCCTGGAAATATCCACAGTAAACATTAGTCTGGTATAAGATACTTTTTCTCCACTCTCTTAACTCCTGGAAGTATTCATCCTGGACTCCTAAGAACTGCTATAACCACCTACCAGATCCTGCCTTGGGTTCCCCCCTGGGTTATCAAAACCACCCTGGAAATATCCACAGTAAACATTAGTCTGGTATAAGATACTTTTTCTCCACTCTCTTAACTCCTGGAAGTATTCATCCTGGACTCCTAAGAACTGCTATAACCACCTACCAGATCCTGCCTTGGGTTCCCCCCTGGGTTATCTAAACCACCCTGGAAATATCCACAGTAAACATTAGTCTGGTATAAGATACTTTTTCTCCACTCTCTTAACTCCTGGAAGTATTCATCCTGGACTCCTAAGAACTGCTATAACCACCTACCAGATCCTGGCTTGGGTTTCAGTCGGGGTTATCTAAACTACCCTGGAAATATCCACAGTAAACATTAGTGTATGTTACAGTGTTTTGTTTTAGAGTTTATCACAAGTATTACTATATGGTATTAGTTATCCTCTACCCTTGTAACTTTAACTTGAATACTGCCAGTCACTGCCAGCAGCAAGCCCCACCCCCACCCAGTTTTAGTTACTACTCTATCCCTTAGACTGCCTTTTCTCTTTCCTATTTCCTTGTTGTTTTTCTCTCCTTTCTAAGCCCTGACTATAGCCTCCAGTCCCTTAGTCTTATCAAACTATCTCTTGGCTGCACCTTCACCACCGCTACCGTCTCTAGGCTTCCCTGGTGCCTATCCCCATACTGTTTTTCTTTTTGCCTCACTTATCTTAGTAATTTATCTTCTCCCTTCCCCTTTCTCCACTTTCTACCCTTAGCCACCCACGTTAGCCTGCCTCCTGCCCTTAAATTGCACCTTACTGATTGTTTTCTCCCTCTTGCTCTCACCTGGTTTTGTGTCTGCCCAGCCGCTCCCCACCCTACCCCATATCCCACCCACCCCTAGGGGTCCTTAACTTATAGCTCACTAGACACTCCCCCTTCTCCCTTCACCTATCACCATCCTTCATAGTAATTGTCCTCTCCTCCTACCTATTATCTCCTCCAATCTCTACTATTTTACCTCCACACTACCTTCTAGTTTCCTTGTACTCCTATTTTTACTACTCTCTCCCTCGCAGCCCTTACCTAACCCTATCCACCCCTTACACCTGCTACTTTCTTCTAACATCTACTTACTATTAATAACAACCACTATACTGTTCCTGCTTTCCTTTTATTCTTTCTCAAATAACCTTACATCACTACTCATCTTATCCACACCATGCCTCCTAAACTTAAACCCTCCTCTTACATCCTTCTCTTTTCCTTTATTCTAGCCTCTCTTTCTATAACCTACTATATCACCTTCTTTGAAAACAACTCTTTAAAGACACAAAATCACCATCTCAAGCAAACACTACCATCCTCTTCTCTCACTACCCTTAACCACAGTAATATAACCTGTTCCACTACTTATCTTCTACCAAAATACCACAGAACAACACATATGTCATTCTACCTTAACAAAAATATGCTAATAACTTGCTTAAATTCCTTAAATTCTTATTCAATTACAATCATTACCTCCTCTTACATGGTGATATACATCCTAACCCTGGCCCCTACACTAAGACCAATCCAAACACAAATAGACATACTCTATCTATACCTCCACCTTGTATTAAAACATCTAACCCTCTTCTAATAGCTCACCTTAATATTAGAAGCATAAATAATAAAGTACATCATATCCATGCACTATTAAACTTGCATTCATTTGACATTTTATGTCTTACTGAAACATGGTTAAAACCCTCCACTCAGGACCAGGAAATTACCCCCCCCTGGCTACAACATACTCAGAAATGACCGCAAAACTAGGAAAGGTGGTGGTATAGCCATCTTCTACAAAATAATCTCCAACTTTCCTCCATAATGAACTTTCACTATCAGACCCTAAAGCTGAATCCTTATCTACCAAACTCCAGATCAACAATAACAAAGCTATTTATCTAATTTGTATGTATCTTCCCCCTGGTAATAATACTCAGACCCTAGAAAACTTACTCAGTTCAACATCCAACCAACAACCCCAGGAAACCATAATACTAGGTGACTTTAACATTGACTGGATAACCTGCTCTAACCAAAACCCAACGAACCATATTAATCTCTATGGTTTCTCACAATTAATTACAACTCCTACTAGAACCCATAAACAAAATAGAAAAGAAACCACTCTTGATTGGATACTCACTAATAACCACCCCAGCATCTACACCCCAGGAACCCTTCCTGATTGTATCAGTGATCATATGCTTACATATGTCATAAGACAAAAGTGAATATTCCACATACTCATAAACTAAAAACATCCCGCTCAAAAAAGTGTTTTAACCTTGATAACTTTCTTACAGAATTGCAAGCATGTAACTGGTCACCACTAACTTACCTTGAACTTAATAAAGCAGTAACCTACTTTAATACAAACTTTCTTCAAATCCTTGACCATCATGCCCCTTATCACACTACTAGAATAAGAACCAAACCTGCCCCATGGCTGTCTAAGCAAACAAAAGATAAAATGGTCCTTAGAAATAAAATCTGGACCAAATGGAGAGCCAGTAGATGCCCATCAGATCATCTCCTTTTAAACAATTAAGGAATGCCACCAAAGAGATACTGTTAAAGATAAAAAGGATTATTATTTTCACCTTCAACAAGGTAGTCAAAATTCCCTCAAAATTCTGGGCAAGCATTAATAAACTTCTTAAACCTGGACATTCACCGACTCCTACTCCTACAGGCTTTCACCCCAACAATGCTACACAGATCCTGATGCCTTTAACAACTATTTTACAGAAGCCATTAAATCCCTAGCTAACTCATTACCTATACCATCTGTAACCTTACCAAAATCTCTTCTCCCTCATCTAGTGACTTCCAAATCCAACCACATCCCTTATTTATAGGCTTCTTAAGAAACTCAAACCATGCACCCCATCTGCTGACCAACTCCCATCTGAATACCTACAAATAGCTGCTAAAGCTATCCAATATCCGTATCTATACTGATAAATAGGACTATCACTGAAGGAACAATCCCCACCTTATGGAAAATATCTCATATAATTCCCTACATAAAGGAGGCTCATCAAATGAACTCTCAAATTTTCCTATTGCCTTACTTTCCCCATTAGCCAAGATAATGGAAAGATGTATTCACAAACAAATGCTTAGCTACCTTCTACAAAACAAACTTCTAGCTAACTGTCAACATGGATTTAGGCCTTTCCACAGTACTACAACTGCCCTCCTTTCCTTCGCTGACTCCATAAATAAAAATAGGAACAATAATTCTTTCTCCTCAGCACTTTTCATAGATCTTTCTAAAGCCTTTGATATGGTTAACCACAATATACTTTTGGACAAACTAAACCTTTTTTCTCTCAGCCCACACTCTTTACAGTGGTTTAAGAGCTATCTCCACAACAGGCAACAAGCAGTCCTTTGGGAGAACAACCTATTTTCCCTACTCTCAGTAAATATTGGTGTTCCACAAGGATCTATCCTAGGTCCCCTTCTTTTTCCTTATTTATCAACGACCTATATCTGAATATACCACAAGCCACCTGCATTCAATATGCTGATGACTCAACGCTAATCTGCACTGCAAAAATATTTCCTCCAGTCCCTGACCCAAACAGTCTTCCAAAATGTGGAAAATTGGTTTTGCAACACTGCCTCCTACTTAACCCCAAAAACTAAACTTCTCCTCTTTACTCCTACCCAAAAATCTCCCACTCCTCTCTTCACTATCTCTTCAAATAATGCAACCTGTATTAACCCTGACAAGACCACGACTGCTAGGTGTAACTATTGGTAACCATCTCAATTATGATGAACACATTAACACCACTGTTAAAAATGTCAACAAAAAATTGGGACACTCTACAGAATTAAACCTTTTCTTACCCTGAAACTAGAAAGACCATTGCACAGACACACCTGATCTCCACCCTCTTTTATGCCTCACCCATCTATACCAACTTATCCAAAAGTAACACTACCAAACTCTCCATCTGCTACAATAGTATAGCCAGATTCATTACTGCTACTCCCTAAGAACTCATCATTGTCTTAATCTCAAACAACTAGATTGGTTAGAGCTAAATAACCAGTTATTCTATCAACAACTACTTATCATTCATAAGACCCTTCACTACCCTGAGGCTACCCCCAGCCTTTCAAAATGATTATACCATATAGAAACTTAGCCACAGTTCTGCAAATCAACTACTAGTATCACTACCTAAATCAAATAATAAAGCTGGTGATTCATTACTTGCAAACTCAATAGGGAAAATCTGGAATCAACTCCCTCAAGGAATAACTAATCTAACCTCTACCTCTCTTTTCAAAAAACACATTAAAGAACATCTCAAAACAAAATGGATTTGCCCATGTGCTAATCCTGACTAAAATAATATCCACACTCTCCCAGTTCTTCCACCCTACCCCTCCTGACTTAACTCCTCTATAAACTTTCAGGAGTTTTGAGAGTTATTATCTAAGAATTGGGCTTTTTACCAGTTACGTTTGTTCTGTCTGTATACTGTGTTACTGTTACGTCTTTTATATAGTCTAATATAGTTGTATATAGTATAAGTTTATTTCCTATTATTAGTATTTGTTTTGTATTTGAAACATTTTTTCTTTTTTCTACCTTATATTTTGACTAATATTATGCCTAACGTGATAAATTGTTGTGTATTTACCTGTAATGGAGCTTTTCTCCCCGGGCCTCTACTGAAAACGGATATTGTGTCCAGTTGGACTAGCCCGGTCAACAAATGTAAAATAAAAATAAATCAACAACTTTATTGTACTTAATTTAATATTTAGTTGTATATTGTTTGCGTGATTTTTCTCACAGAATTTGATTCAAGTTCTTTGAATTCTGCAGTAACTGATTTGGATTATTCTTTTCTTTTATAATGTTTTATTCATTTGCAGCTGAATATGGATTCCTTAAATGAGTACACCATTAATACTTTGCTAAAGCAAAAATATCTTGTACGGTGTAATAAATACTATGTATATTTAAAGTTAACACCTGATAACTTGTAATCTGTGTTCCTCATGTGAAAAGCTGGACAATTTGATTACCATTATTAGTAGCAAATCTAGACTTACTCGTGACAATTGCACTTGTGCAACTGGCACGGCTTGGAGAAAGTACAGTTGTGTACACTTACCATAAATGTAGATGTTCGAGAGTATTCATTGTTGCAGTCATCACCTGTGGGTTATCCCTGCTGTGGTAGCCCTCGGCTGGACCAAATACCAGAGTCAATTTTTTTTTTGCGTCAGTTGCTGTCGACTACAGTCTGACTTCAGGTCGTCAGTGCTATAATATAAGGCAGCCAACGTCATTACATCAGTTTTTCTTGCCCTAACCCATCAGGAGCACAAGGAAACAAGGTAAAGTGGTCCTGTTGGCTAAAAGCCACCGTGGGAAACTTATATCCCCCTAGGGGAAGAAGATGGATAGAGGGAAACCAGGATTGCAACAGTGAATACACTCAAACAACTACATTTATGTTGTGTTTACAACTGTACTATGTTCTTCATGTTTCACTGTTGCAGTCATCACCTGTGGGAGGATTCCCAAAGCTGAGTAGAGGGGTGGAAGGATAGCTTAGAGCCTTAGGCATGGGTCAGCAAGCCCTGTAGAACTGCAGAGACAAATCCCGCTCTAGACTTAGAAAAAAGAGGTAGGTGGTAATGCTTTGTAAATGTATGGACAGAGGCCCAGGTGGCAGCTTCCAAGATGTCCATGGTGGGGACTCCTCTGAGGAAGGCTGTGGAAGTGGAGGCTGCCCTAGTGGAATGGGTACAAATAGACTTGGGGGGGGGGTTCCCATGTAGTCTGTAGCAGAAATGGATACAGTGTGATATCCATTTGGAAATGGTTTACTTGGAAATGGACTTCCCCTCTGCCCCTGGGGCAAAGCTGACAAGAAGCTGGTCTGTTTTTCTGAAGGGTTTTTAGTACGGTCCGGATAGTATCCAAGATGTATGTGCATGTCTAGTGAGTGCAGAATTCTTTCCCCCTTGTTTTGAGGGTTGGGAAAGAAGGTGGGTAGATGTATGGCCTGATTGAGGGTCACATCAGATATCACCTTGGGCATAAAGGAGGGGTTAGTCTTCAGGGAGACCCTGTCTACATGGAAAATGATGAAGGGCTGAACAGCCATGAGTGTCTGAAGTTCTGAAACCCTTCTGGCTGAGGTGATAGCTAGCAGGAAAGCAGTCTTCCAGGAGAGAGGTATTTCAATTCTGGTGAAGCAGCAGGTTCGAATGGAGGTAGGGTTAGTTTTTCTAAAACATAATTCAGGTCCCAGCTTGGCGTGGGAGGCCCCCTGGGAGGTCTGATATTAGAAACTCCTCTGAGGAATTGTTTAATCAAAGGATGTGAGAAGAGGAGTAGGTCTGAATCAAAATGAGCTGAAATGGCTGAGGCATGGATTTTAATAGAAGAGAAGGAGAGGCCACTATTGAGTAACTTGGCTAGATAGTCCAAGATAAGAGGGATGCAGGGATGTGAGGTACTTTCTCCAGGAGCAGAATCTTTTCCATTTCCATGAGTAAGATTTTTTGGTGCTGGGCCTTCTGGACTCTGTGATAATGTCCAGGACTGGTTTGCTTAACAGGAACCCCTTGATTGCTTAAGTATTAGCCACGCTGAAAGATTGAGAGTCTGCAAGTCTGGGTGCAGTATTTCCCCCCCACCTGGGTCAAGAGGTCTGAGATCAGGGGAAGCTGCCTGGGGGGCTGTAAAGTCAGGTTGCACAGTAAGGGGTACCAATGCTGCCTGGACCAATCTGGAGCAATGAGGATGGCCTTTGGTCTCTCCTCCCTTATTTTTATCAGTACCTTGGGAATAACAGGCAGAGGAGGGAAAGCGCACACAAAGAGGGAGTTCCAGGGGAAGGTCAAGGCATCCACCTTCCACGCTAGGTGGTGATACTCACTGGTACAGAATTTTTTCAGCTGGTGGTTGAGGTGCGAAGCAAAGAGATCCACCTCCGAAGTCCCCCACTCCTGAGTGACTTGCAGAAAGATTTTTCTGTGGAGCTGCCACTCGTAGGGGTCCAGTAAGTTTCTGCTTAGGTGGTCTGCCAGGGTGTTGTTGACCCCTGGTAGGTATTGGGCAATTAGGTGTTGACCCATGGAGGCGGCTGTCAGCCAGAGGTTCATGTCTAGCCTGCATAGTGAGTAAGATTGGGCCCCCCCTCCCATTTGTTGATATATCACATTACTGTGGTGTCTGTTTTTATAAGGAGAACCCCTGGCCTGAGATGGGGTTTGATGGATGTCAGAGCTTTTCGTACTGTCATCATTTCTTTCTGATTGACGTGTAAGGGAAGGTGCTGGCCATCCCAAAGACCTTGGGTGCACCTGCCTGCTAAGTGAGCGCCCCAAGCAATGTCTGAGGCGTTGGTGGTGATGGTTTGACCGGCAGGTCGAAGGATGAAGTGAAGACTCTTGTTCTTGGCACAGGCCCCTGCCCACCAGAGAAACTCAGCCCTTGTACACAAGATCAGAGGGAGAGAGGTGTCTAGAGGCTGAGACTGCCAACACCAAAGGTTCTTCAGATACCACTGAAGTTTTCTCATGTGAAGCCTGGCCAGAGGAATTAGAAGGATGCACAATGCCATGTACCCAGGGCTTGCTGGAACTTCCTCGCAGTGAGGTGACTTCTGGAAGCCAGCTGGGTAAAGTAGAGAGGCAGGAAGCTCTGCTTTTCTGAGGATAGGAAGGCCATTTGGGATGCTGTGTCCAGTAGTGCTCCCAAGAAAATGATCTTCCTGGAGGGTGTTTGTTTTGATTTCTTTTCACTGATGGTGAAGGGAAGTTAGGAGGGTCTTGACAAAGGGAAGGTCCTGGAGCAGCTTTTCTTTGCACTCTGCCTGAATGAGGCAGTCATCCAGATAATGGTAAATCTGTACATTTCTCTGTTTGCAAAATGCTTATGGCCAGGGCTAAGCATTTGGTGAATACTTTGGATGCAGTAGATAAGCCAAAGTGTAGCGCAGAGAACTGAAACTGTTGTAAGCCTGCTCTGAAGCGTAGGAATTTCCTGCAGGATTCCCTTATGGGGATGTGGAGATAGGCATCCTTTAGGTCTAGGGTCACTAGCCAGGCATTTTTTGTCAGCATAGGCAGCAGCTATTGCAGAGTTAGCATTTTGAATCTGGGGGCCACCAGGGAGGTATTCAGAAAGGATAGATCCAGGATGGGGTGCCAAGAGCTCTCTTTTCTGGGAACAAGGAATAGTCTGGAATAAAAGCCTTTGCTTGTCTGATCTGAGGGGACAGGTTCTACTGCCCCCTGGGATATGAGAGTCTGGACCTGTTTCAATGCCTCTGCCCACTGATTTGGAGGTAAGTCTGGGTACCCTCTTGGAATTGGGAGTTCGCTGAAAGAGAATTTTTATCCCTGAAAAATGATTTTAAGACCCACTGGTCCTTTGTTACAGATAGCCAATTTTCTTTGCAGAGGGAGAGGCTTCCTCCTAGCTTTTGGAGTGTGAATGGAGAGCGCGCGGGGGGGGGGGGGGTTATTGGGAGTTTTTGCCCTAGTGGCTTAAAACTCCCTATCCTTGGGGCGGAAGTCGTCCACTGTTTGCTTCTCTGCTGGCCCTGGGATCGGGGATTGGATGGTCTGTCTCTGCGGGGCTTACCCTGACCCTCTCTGCTAGGTGCAGGAAAGGACCAGTGCTTAGAAGGAAAGTTCCTGCTGAACCTGGGAGGCTGAACCTGAAAGAAATCTTTTACTGTCTGCATAGATTTTGCTTTGTCTTCCATCTTTTTAAGCACATCTTCTGCTTTTACTCCAAAAAGTGGTCCTTATCCTGGGGTGCATCAATTAGTTAAGACTTGACATGACTAGGAAGAGGTTGTTCCTTCAGCCATGCATGTCTCCTAATGACAGATCCTGACACTGCTGCTCTGCTACAGGCTTCTAGGGTGTCATATCCACAGTGTAATGAGTGTTTGGCCACTTGACAAGTACAGTGCAGTAAATCTGCTAACTCTTTCAAAATGGCACAGACAGGAAAGGTTGAAATCTTTTGTTTTAATAGTTCCAAGGTGTATTGTTGATATTTTAACACATGGAACTGACAATTGAGTGTTCTGATAGCTAAGGTTGCAGGGGTGTATAGTTTTTTACCCCATCTGTCCAGAGCTCTGGAATCCTTGTCAGAAGGAATAGGATTCTTGGCAGAACTAAGCTTGGCTCCTTTGGGTCCCTGTATAATGACCATTGGGTCTGCAGCAGGATTTCTGTACAGGTATTTGTGGGAATCCGGTACCCTGTAATACCTGTCAGGTTTACTGGGAGCAGGTGTTAGGGCGTCAGGGGCTAAGCAGGACTCATGGAAAACATTATCCACCACTTCTAAAATAGGGAGGATGGCCAGGGGTCTGCGCTGGGGCATGCCCAGAAACTCTCTATGTCTTTTCTTAGACTAGGAAAAATCCTGAGATTCCCATTGGAAATGTTCCCTGAGGGTGTGAAGGGCTTCCCCAAAGGAAAGGTCTTCTGGCGGAGAGGCAGAAGGGATGGATTCCTCTGCATCTGAATCCTCATAAGGAGTCAGAGGTGGTTGTTCCTCTTCAAAATCTGAATAGTCTGGTTATGTTCTGTCATAATTTCTGGAGAAAGGTGTCTTTCCCTTTTAGAAGTTGTGGCCTGACTACCCCTGATAAGGGAGATAAGATTCTCCACTATTTTAAGCATGTGTGCTTGAGGTGATGAAGCAGGGGCAAGATAGTGGCTAGAAGTAGTTTTTTAGGAGTGGCCTGGCTTCTAGGCCTAAGAGTATCAGTCGGTCTGAGAGAAATGGTAGTCGGATGAGAAGATGTCATTTTTTTTTGTCTAGATTTGGTAATGCGAAAGGCCTCTTTGGAAGCTGGTGTTGCGGCTCAGGACCCAACTGAGGCAGAGAGAGCCAAAGGCTCATAAGACAAAGATTTCTGTGGCATAACGGACTCCAAAAGGGTCTCGGGTAGAGGCCTGCATAGATATTGAATCGGGCATCAGGGGCTGTGAAAGCACCTCACTGAATTCCAGAGAACGGATGACCTGTTAAGCAGTAGGGTCGTCGGAAGGCTTAACCTTGTATGGTCTGTCTCTATCTTTATCTCTGCGTTTTTTTGGAATGTCCACGGATTGCTGGCTGACGGATGCCATTTCAGAAAGCGAAGATGGAACACGAAAATACCTGTCTACAATAAGAGCTCTACGGCGAATAGTTCTCACGTTAACTGGCAACGGGGGAAGTCGTGGTCTGGGCCTAAACAAGTGACGCAGTAAGAATGAAAGTCTCAGTGTGGGATCTACTTTCCACAGGTGCGACAATTGCTAACTTTTTTGGACATTGGATTGTTACAGTAACTGATACTTACATTTGCAGAGATGATAATGAACATTGACTGCTGTTATGCTTGCCAGGAACAAAAATAGAGAATGTGAGACAGGCCTTAGAATGACTTAACGTAAGGAAGTATGGATCTGTTTCTATTCATATTGGGACAAATGATCTCAGCTACAAGGACTGTCCGACTGAAAGAAAATTTTTTTTGAGTAAATACCTATATGAAAAAAAGTCCCATGTTAAAAAAATGGAAATGTATAGAGCATCTGAGCCTAATTTTGGGCACACATGTTTGGACAAGATGGCGTGCATTTGTCAAGATCAGGGAAGACAATTTTCACAGCAGGTATTTTGCAATATCTAACAAACGCAAGGCAAGTTTTTTTGCCAGGTCGAAAAATTTAACAGTTCAAAGATAACAACATTTGATGAATCTTTGATGGTTGTTAATGCTAAGAGAATTAATAATAAACTTTTTTTTTGTTGGAAAAGTTGCTACGTTCCCACAAGACTGATGTTATTGTTTGTGAAACATGGTTAAAGAACAATGATTAGAAACCAGTTTTGTCCGGGGATAAATGTTTTTACTGTAACAGACATTCTAACAAAAAATCAGGTACAGCTGTTATGACAAGGATTAAAAATAGTTATGAGACCTGTGATTATTACATATGCAGTAAAAACACCAACAGAATAGATTGTGTAACTATGATAATAAAGACAACCCTGGAACATATAACAATTCCTGGGAGTGTTTAGATAACCAACGTCAAGTGCTGATGACCTAGAGAAATTCATACATTTCTTGCATGAAACACAAGAGGAAAGAATATTAGCAGCTGGGGACTTAAATTTACCAGAAACAGACTGGAATAATATTGATTCAACAACATTAGTAAGGAAATTATTCACAAAATATGTTCACGAACAATTGCTTCAGACTCAAAGACGGGAATGGAACATACTAGACTTTGTGTTCCTAAAGAGATTACTGTTACGTAATGTCAAGTTTTACCAGCACTGATGTATGGTGATCATGGGGGTTATAACAGTTAATTTGTTGCTAGATAATTCTGCCAAACTGCAATCTAAATCAGTGCACAGAATACTAATAACAAATTATATGAAGAAAAACAATCAGTATCTTTAACTGGAGTGATGCTGTCAGTGGAAAAACTGCTGAAGGAATGTAGAAAGTTTTGAAAGAGAAACAATGCAAAAATCAAAAAAATGTTTATCATCAGGATCTAGGCACACATCAGGAGGATATATTTCCATAAGAATGAAATACTTCATTTAAGGTGAGAGATAAAAGATAAACCGAATGGAAAAGAGGTCAAACTACAATTTTGAAAACTGAAATAAACAAGATGGACAAAGAAATTAAGCATAGTGTGAGACAAGATCAAGAAAAAAATTTTACGAAAATTTATATAAAGATATTGCGCATAATAGGAAAACATTCTACAGATGCATAAGATGTGCAAGGAGTAAAGACATACAAACTGATAATCTGTGTGTAGATTCCAAAATGTATTATTTTGCAAAACGGGTGATAAGTTGTCCTAGTGGCATCTAGGGAACTTCAGTTACTGAAATCAAATTTGATTATATTAAAAAAGAACTATGTAAACTGGATTCAAACAAATCACAGGGAGGAGATGGAATTAGTAATAATATCCTGAGAGTATTTCAGCAGGAACTTAGAGTACCATTATATCTATTATTTTCTAGGTCATATAAATATGCAGAGATTCCTCAAGATTGGAGACATGCACTTATTAAACCTGTCTTTAAAGGAAAGGGGAGTAGGACAAACTCAGAGTCATACAGGCCCTTAAGTTTACTTTTATGCTGTGAAAACATGATGGAGAAGGTAATATTGGATTAGTTATTTTCAGAATCAGAAAGGTTGGGACTTGAAACCATATATCAGCATGCATATGTTGAAAATAGAGCAATCACCACCTCACCTGTAACATGACGTTCTATTACAATATAACAGCAGCTATAAATGGAAAATTGTGCTATGATGTTATTTATATACATTTAACCTCAATGTTTGACAGTGTCATACAAAAACGCTGATCAATAATTTAGAACTAGGTATTGATGTACTCTTGATAAGACTGACAGCTGCATGGCTTACAAATAAGAAAGACATGACAAGTATCATATACAGCAACTGGACAGGTGAAATTCTTGGTTACAGTCAGGGTGTCCCACAGGGCTCTGTGCTTGGCTCAGACTTGTTCAGATTGTATCTTTCAGTTCTTTTTCATCTGACGTGTTCTACAGTCTATATACAAATGTCCTAAAATTAGGTAAACTGATCACGTTACAGATAGTGCATGTCTGAAAGAGAACTTCACTAAATTGACTGAGAACAGGAGAATACTATTCTGATAAATACACCAAAAACTAAGAATATGAAATTTGGGAGATACAAAATGAAAGATGAATATTTAATACAGCACACAGTGATTTAAACTATAGATTTGTTTAAGAACATGGGCATATGGGTAGATCCAGTTTTGAGTTTTTCCAATCATATCATCTAGTTGGTTAATGACAGTTATAGAACTATAAGTTGTATAGAAAGATTTATAAAGTCCAGGAAATCATAAATGATGAAGTCATTGTTTGTTAGTTACATTAGACCCAAGTCTGAATATGGAATAACAATATGGAAACCTTATGAGAAAACAAGCATGAGTAAAATGCACAAAGTAGAGTGGAAATATTTACTTATTTATTTGTCATTTGTTGACCAGGTTAGGCCACTGGGCCAAGGGCCCATTAACAGTGGAGACCCGATGAGAAAAGCTCCAGAAATACATAGTAAAAAGTGCAACATAAACCTACATGATAAAAGTACAATATCAAAACATACAGTACATAAAATGTACTTAGTACATGATAAAAAGTGAAACGAGTGAAAATACATGATAGAAAAACTGACGGATGAAAACAATGAAGAAGACAGGTTCCTTGAAATACATGATATAAATACATGACGCAGAAGGAAGTGAATTAAAATGCAGCTGTACTAACAATGAAAGTTTGAAAAGTCAAAAACAGATATCTGTATGAAAAATAAAAACAAAAATGTGAGTACTATATCAAATAATAGGGGAAGTTACTAGAGGGATATATTTGAGGTAAATAACTATGAGATAGAGGCATTGCAAGTGGTGGGTAGAGAAGAAGGATGTGAAATATAGGAAAGGAAGCACCAAAGAATAGAAAATTGGTTAGTAGGAGTATATGAAGTGGAAAAGGGGGGGGGGGGCATCCATGGATGTCACAATTTAAGTTATTAACGACTAAAATATCTGAACTTCTACAGTGTCTCATAGGTTGGTACTAGGCTATTGGCCCTAGGGCCTATACAAGCCTAGCCATAACAATTCCCTGGCTATTTCTTCTCACAGTATTTACTTCCCTGAGTCCCTGTCTAGCAGGGCGACTGATGTGATCCCCGGGGTAAATTTCCTTTCTCCCATCCAATCATCAACGTTCCTTTTGAAGAGGGCCAAAGAGGCACTCTGCTTGACATGTATGGGCAGTCTATCTGGGGAGTCTCTGGGTCAGGAAACCATCCCTCCAGCATGTTTTGTTTATTGTGATGACAAGGTTTAGATCCCTGGAGCATGTGGTTCTGAGGGATTGGGATTTCTTTAAGTGTAGCATGTCCAACAGCTCTGGGTTTGACATGGCCTTGTATGTTAAGCAGAGATCGCCTCTGAGTAGACGATATGCGACAGAGTATAGCTGAAGTTTTTTAAGGCGGTCAGCGTAGGGCATCTGCTTTAGGCCTGTGATTCTTTTAGTGAAGTATTTCTGCGGCCTTTCCAGTTGTTGCAGATGTCTTGAGAGGTACATACCAAATGGGGTGTTTTGGGTCTAATGAGGGATGAGTACAGTGGGACAATGACCTCCTTTTTTCTGGATGAAAAGCCCTTAGTGATGAGGTGTGCCACATAGAAGGATTTCCTGACAGTTGTGGTAATGTGGTTATCGAAGGTGAGACCACTGTCCACCTGTGTCCCTAAGTCTCTTATCACACTTTTGGTGTTTACTGTACTGCCACCTATGTGGTAATTCACAGGTACATGTTTTTTCCCAAATGGGATAACTATACATTTCTTGGCACTGAGCTTGAGCCCATGGCTCTGGTACCAATCATCTGTTTCTGTAAGGCCCTTTTGTAGAGTATCCACATCATTTGGAGACTCGTATAGATATTTAACAAGAGACCTTATTTAGGTATATATTTAGACACAACCACCTCAGGGAACATTTGGAATTATCAAAAAGGAGTAGAGACCCATCAGATAGCCTATGCAGAAGATTCTATAGGAATGAGAAGTGTACTAATTGGTTCTCTATGAGACAGCAGCTGATACATGGAATGGACTACCAAATTACATTAAATCAAGCACTAGGTTCAGATATTTTCAACAGACTGGACACTTATTAACTGAACAACTATTCTGGCATACCCACCACGAACCTCTACACACCTTCTGAAACGTAAAAACACAGTCCACTGGTCGGCACAATAAAGGAATATCCTCCACAAATCGCGCTTCGACAGTATGTAAAACTAAGTATTAGTTTAATGCAGACGAACACCAACAGCAACCAGTACAGCAAACATAGATTCTATTCTGGCATATATGGCAGGCTAGAAGGACATTAATGCCCATGCATGAACTGTTTGTATGTATAAATTGCTCAATTACTGCCTTCCCTTAAACCTCACTCCTCCTCCTGAACATTATTCTGCATGTATTGTTCCCACAATTTCCACTTATTTCTATGTAACGCGCTATTTCCCCTTTCTAAAGATCCCACTTCCAGTTCTTTTATCTCTGTTTAAATATTCAGTACTTTAAATATGCTTGGGCTTAGTCTTTCATTTCCATTTTCTAGTAATTGCCTTTTTTGGCAAACACAAGAATTAAACTTAACAAGGCCTTACTATGTCTTGGCAATTCAGATTCTGTTTCCCAGCTCAAGAAACTGATTTCCTTAGTTACGCCTATTTGCTCAGCCAATATTTCTGACAGAGTACTTTGTAGGGAATTTTTAAATTCTGCCAACTCATCACACTTGCAAAACATATGTTCCTGGTTCTTCCCCATCACACATCATCCAACATCTGCCATCTATCTGAGGAAAAAAGCTTTGAAGTCTTCCTGGGGTATAAAAATATTCATGCAAACACTTCCAATTAAAAATACTAAACCTTCTACACTTTGTTGCATACTGGGGAGCCACACATATGTCCTCTGATTGTTCCCTTGTAAATCACTTATCCAATCTCTATTCCCAATCTTTTCTAAACTCCTCTGACTCTTATAGCTATCGTGCAAAACTTTATATGCCCTACTAATTATCCCTTTTTTAACAGCAGCATCAACTTTAGATTCAAATAAAAGTTCTACAAGAGCGGGTCTTTCACTTAGGATTCCCCTATCCCTTTCTCTCTGCCCATACTCTGATATCAATCCTTGGTAGGGAAGGTAGTCTCTAGGCTGCAGTCCAAATGTCTTATTGGCCTCATCCCATTCTCTTACCTTTCCCTCTCTAATTATTTGCTCCCAAATATCTTGGTTTCTTTGTCAGTTGTCTCCATTAAGTTCCAGCCCCCTCTTGCCTATTCTCTGTACCCCAACTTGATGTCATCCATATTGGAAAATTCTCCTTTCTCTGTTATCATGCTGGCTTTGTTCTTAGAACACTTTCTTCTGCTATATGAATGTAATATTCTTTCTGGCTGTTATTCTCCTTAAGGATCTTCATCCAAAATCCCACGGTCTCCTGATTCCTTAAACGTCCTCCTCCTCCATCATCATTCCTTTCCATTATGAATTATACCTTCTTCTTGTGTTGTGGATATGAGCCTTAAATGTGCAGCTCTAAAATATCCCTCCAAATCAGGTAATCCTAAACCACCTTGTTCTATTGGAATTATCAGTTCATCCCACTGAAACCCTGCCCTCTTCCTCTCCCAGATAAATTCCTTCAGTTCTCCTTTGGTTGATAAATGACTGTACTGAAGAATATATGTGATGTATAATGTCTGTAACTGAGAATATGTCAAGATGATTTGTTTTCATTTACATACATATTTGGTTGCCAATATAATTAGTGATAATTCAATACAAATGTGTATGTACATATACTCACACACATACATATATATATATATACATTTTTTCACGTGCATGACTTGTATAGAAAACTAACATTTTCAATGTTTGCATCTTACTATCCATATCTAAAAAATAAGTTGTTATGTACTCACTACAATGTTCCATCCATGTTGCCCATTTTCATTCTTCCTTAACATGTGGGTTCAGATCCGATCCTCGGATCCGACTCAGCTGCTTTTTACAGCTCGTGGATACTGCAAACTCTCGAGCACCCCCCCCCCATAATTCTCCAGTCCCCATTCATACCCCAGATCCCGTTTGCTGCCTTTATTGCTAAATAACAATCCAAGAAATAATGGTTATATGAGAAACCGCTATCTGAAGCTCAAAAACAGGAATGTTGGTTCTCATGGTATCTTCACATTCTTCCAGAAGTCATAAACAAAAAGGTAGGAGGTTGGAGGGAGAGGAGTTGACGAAGAATGAAAATGGATGACACAGATGCAATGTTATGGTGAGTACATAACTTCTTTATCTGATGTTGTCAATTTTCACATTAACTATAAAAGTACACATTCATAATTAATGAATACTAAATAAGTACTGAGAGGTAGATACAATAGTAAAACATGTACTACGTAGGTGATACTACATTAATGTGATACATTGCAAACTTTTGTATATATCAGGTAGGATTAAAGTAAAGAGTGAGAGTCAGGCAGAGGGTCAAGAATATTAGAAGCAAGTAGATGCCTAGGAGAATAGTAGCATAGGATGGGAATGTTAAGGGTGTATAAATATGTAAAGTCTCTTAGTTCAGTATGTTAGAGGTTAGTGGATGAAATTCATATTTAGGAATAGAAAGGATAGCCCCTAGTGAGTGAATTAAATAAGGTGGTTTAGAAGGTAAGGTTTGAAGTTATGAAACTCTCTTAGCCGATATTATGGCTACCAAAAATACAGTTTTTCAAGTCAAAGACTTTAATTCACACCTTGCAGCTGGTTCAAATGGTGATATAGTCAGGGCTTGTAACACTAAATTCAAATCTCATGGTGGAGTAAGATCTTTAAAGGGGGGGGGGTCTCAGTAAAAAGGTTCTTTATATAAATGCCTTACAAAGTCGAGAGGAAGCTAAGGTAGAACTGTCAACTCCTATATGAAAGTTAGAAATGGCAGCTAATTGTACTTTAGCCATTGAGGAACTAGTCCCGTCATTAAAAATAGTTAAACATTCAAGAACTTTGGGTACTGACACTGAAAAGGGGTCGATGTCTTTTTGTTGTGGCCAAAAAACAAATCTTTTCCATTTACTTTTGTAAATCTTCCTTGTGGAAGCTTTGTGGATTAAGACAAAAGAATGTGACAGACAGGGGAGGAGAGACTAGGTTGTCTGTCTATCAATGGAATTGGAAAACCATGTGGTCACCTTTAGACCCAAAATATCCAGATGAATCATGTCTGTTGAGAGGATGAACTAGATGAGGCTAAAGAAGGTGAACCAAATCTGACGAGGCCAATAAAAGGCAGTGAGGATTACTGTGTCTTCAGTCGAGATGCTTTCTGAAGAAACTTGGGGATTAAAGGCGTTGGGGGTCAGCATAAAAACTGGGGGGCCAATCATGGAGGAAAGCATTTCTCAGTGATTCTTCTGGTCGGGGGATCAAGGCAAAGAACCTGCTGCACTTGTTGAGGGGAGAACCAACGAGGTCGCAGTACGGCTGGCCCATTGGCAGAATATTTTCTCCACAATTTTCTTGTTGAGAGACCACTTGTGAGGCAATAAGATCAACCTGCTCAACTTGAATGCTATCATACTGGACTTCCCTGGAATGCGCATTGCTATCGGAAATCGACTGGATGAGATCGCCCATTGCCACACTCTCAGAGCTTCTCAACATAAGGGGTAAGATCAGGTTTCTCCTTGTTTGTTGATGTACTACAGACATTGTCCATCTGAACTACAATAGTCCCTGAAGGGAGAGAGAGTCTTGGAAGGTCTGCAACACTAGGAGAACTGCTCTCTGCAAGGCTATGGAGTGCATTATCATGGAACTCATTAACAAAGACATTGGGAACCTCCAAACACTTGACCCAACCCAGTTTGGCTTTGTTAAGGGCAGATCATGCCTACTAAACCAGGTTGACTTCTTCGAGACAGTCACCAAGGCCATAGATGAGGGGAAGGTGGTTCACACAGCCTACCTTGACCTCGCCAAGGCTTTTGACACCATTTCCCACTTGGGAATTATAGAAAAACTCACCAGCCTGAACATAAACTCCAACGTCATGAGATGAGTTGCCAACTGGCTTACAGACAGAACTCACACGGTAAGAATAGCGGGCTCCAGGTCCGACTCTAAACGAGTCACAAGTGGTGTCCCACAAGGCTCGGTCCTGGGATCCCTACTGTTCGGCATATACTTCTCAGAAGTGCAGGCAAACACAGGAGGACTATGGCTAACCAAGTTCGCCGATGACTGCAAACTGGGAGCCATAACTGACTCTCCGGCTGACACGGACATTCTCCAAAAGGGCCTCACTGAGACGGACACCTGGCATCAAAGTTATAGTCTCAAGCTAAATGCCAAAAAATGCATAGTCATCCCATTTGGGAAAAACAACACACCCATGAATTACCACATAGGTGGCAGCCACCTTAATACAGAAGACGTAATAAGAGATCTGGGGACCCAGGTAAACAGTAATCTCTCCTTTGACAATTATATTGCCAAAGTAGTTAGGAAATCCTTCTATGTAGTCCATCTAATTACTAAAGGGTTCGCATCTAGAAATAAAGAGGTTATAGTGCCCTTCTACTCATCACTCATCAGACCCATCATACAGTATAATTCCCCATTTGGGATGCACCTCACAAGACACTTCCAACAGCTGGAAAGACCACAAAAGTACCTCACCAAGAGGATTACTTGCCTCAGACATATGTCCTATGCAACCCAAATGGAAAAACTCTGGCTGTACTCAGTGGCATATCGCTTACTCAGAGGTGATCTCTGCCTGACTTACAAAGCCATGTCCAACTCAGAATTGATGGACATGCTCCACCTAAAGAAATCCAAGTCACTGCGAGCCACTCGCTCTAGTGAGCTAAACCTCGCCACAACAGTAAATAGAACATGCTGGAGGGATAGATTACTGTCACAGAGAATTCCAATGCTTTGGAACAAAATTCCTAACTACATTAGGCAGAGCCCCTCACTAACACTCTTCAAGAGAGAACTTGATGAGTGGATGGGTAACAGAAAATACACCCCTGGGATCACTTCATTAGCTCTTCTTGACAGAGGCTCAGTTAAATAATCAATGGGGTGGTCAAAGCTGACACACTCTGGCTAGGCTTATAAATGCCCTTGGGCAGATAGCCTATTACCTACCCATGAACCTATATTAGGGCAATGACATGTGTGTTGACCTTTTCTGGAGATATCTTTCCCAAGAAGTGTCCCCTCAACTGGGATGTGTCCTTGGTTACTATGGCCTTGGGCTGAGGAAGTATGAAAGGGCAGCAGTGTAAAATCTGTTCTGAGCAAATCCACCACCTGAGGTACTTTTTGCATGCCTGAGTTATTTTGATCTGGAGGGACAAGGGCTGGTACAGGACAGACCACTGAGTCGCCAGGGTCCACTGAAGAATTCTCATGTGGTATTTTGCCAATGACCCTAAAGCTTGTAGAATCAGTCGGGCTGACAGTGAGGAATTCTGAATTGTTTTTTTGACTTGCAAATGAATAATATGCACCCTTGGTAGGGGAAGGGAGGGTGACATTGATAGAGTACTGAACAATGCTCCTAACTCCTAGTAGTAGCTGCTACTACTGCCATGCATTTGGTGAACACCCTGGGAACTGTGATGAGTCCAACGGGCAGAGCTCTGAACTGGTAATGACTGGCTTCCAGCTGGAAGAAGAGATATCTTCTGGATTGTCCGTTCATTTTTATGTGAAGATCTATTGAGTACATTCAGTCGCCCTGATGCAAAAATGGCAAAACGGACTGGATTGTGACCATCTGGAACTTTGTGTACTGAAATGATTTGTTCAGAATACTGAGATCCAAAACTGGTCTCCAGTCTCCTGTTTCTCTGGCACTAAAAAGAATCTAGAGTAGGTTCTGGATACTCTCTGGTCTGGGAGGACCTCTTGGATTACTCTTTTTCCTAGCAGCTTTTGTATTTCTTGTGTTGCTTCTTTCCTCTGAGTGGAACATCAGGAATCTTGTTTAATTTTAATTTGGGGTGGGGGGGGTGGGAAAAGGGTTTTATATAACCTCTGGAAATAATCATCTGCATCCAGGTATCTTTTGTGATGTCTAGCCAGACTCTCTGGTTCAGGGATAAGTGACTCTCCGGACTGCCTCAAGAGGTGGGCAATCAGGCCTCCTTTCAGCAGTGCTGGTAGGATCTGTTGAAGAAGAAATCCCTTGATCCTTGATTCTGCGGACCTCCTCCTGCGTCTTCCACTTGAATTTTCCCCTCTGCCCCTGGGAGAAGTGTGTCCACGTGTATCATGCAAAGGACTCTGGGATTTTTTGAACCACATTTCCTGACCACCTCACTGATTCCTAGAGATGGTTCTTTGAGGAGTTGAAAAACATACACCCACTGCAGACAGGGTCTTACCATCTTGTTCACACCTGGATAGTGTGTCCTACACTTTGGGGCAACAATGAACTTCCATCAAAAGGAACACTGACAAAGGAACACTTGAAGGGCACCGTGTAATCAAACAAGCACATCCAGGCATGTTTCCTAATGAAAATGCCGGAACCCACTACCCCTGAGATTCCTACAGTTGCATGTGAAATGAGCCTGGATGAATTTGAGGGGGACTGTAGGGTAGCCTGCAGAAGTATGTACCTTGGCAGTTATTGTTCCCGAGAGGGATTTGGAGAGTTCTTTAATCAAATGCCTCTGAAGTCTGGTGAAGTGCAACAAATAATTCAGAGACTTTGTATGTGAAAGTCAATAAAGCATAAACTGTGCTTTCCAAATCTGTCCAGTTCCCTACACTACCTGTTAGGGAGGTGAACAGATGAACTCTGCTCTACGAGTTCTTTCTGTGTCCGCTACTATGACCATGGCATGTACTGGTACTCCTTTGTTCCAGAAATCTCTTCCCTTTGGTGGTATCAGGATCTTATCTGGGCTCTTAGGGATCAGCTCAACAGAACTAGGTTCCTTCCATACCTGCCAAGAGATCAAATCAATGAGCTCATCTGTGGGCGGAGTAACCCAGGAAGTAGGTGGGTCAGACCCAATTGCCTCCAAGAATACAGAGTCTTCTTGGGAAGGGTTATTGGTAAACTAACCATCCCTTTGCTTAAGGATCTTCAAAATGTCTCCAATGGAGATGTCATCGGGTGGGGATTTCGAGGACCTTCTCCTTCATCAAAATCAGTATCTTCCATGTTCTCCTGAAGGGAGTCTAAATGTTCTCTTCCTAGGGACTTTGGTGGGATGCGCCACAGAAGTATGAGAAGATATAAGCATACCCTGCTGGGAATGCTGGAGACTTTGCGCTGGCCGTCCCTGTGGAGTTAAGTGCTGAGGCTCACGTCACAAAGACATATGGGATCCACAAGGATGATTGGGTGGGGGTCGTCTGTCCTCTAGAAGAGAGCACTATATCACCTCAAAAGCTCAAGGAAGAAGGATGTTGATGGAGCAGAGAAGACATGCTACCAGGCCATCAGCTTCCTCTAACCAGGAGTCCACCCAAGGCAAAAGTCGGAGCTAAGCTGTTCAATACTGAGGCTCTGAGGGGCAGAGACAGCTCTGACAGCTTTATATTTGACTCTAATACCTCGGATCCGACAATGACACTTCTACTCTGAGAGTAATCTGACTCCGATATGCTCTGAGTCGGGCCCCTTAGAGAAGGTATCGGAGCTGACAATCTTCAGATCTGATACAGATGGTCCTAGAAACTCGGATCCAAGGGCTCCAAAGCTGAAGGATGGATTGGAGAAGGAGCCAAGATGGGTTGAGCAATATTGGTAATGGTCTATGGACCAGAAAGTGTAGGAGCCGGGAGAACTCCCATCTGGATCTGTGCCAAGAAAAACTTCTTTGTCATTCTATCCACATCTTCCTCTGTAAGACTTTTGAAAGAACAGAGGAGGTCAATGAAGAGGACCCAGAGTGCCGGTGTGTATCTAAAAAGGGTGATGGTACCCAAGAGGGGACAGGGTCCAGAGAAGGCACATACCAGGTGCGGGAGAGCTGTTTCGGCTCCGAATGAATCTGATGAGGCAGACCTTGTATCTGAAACAGTCAGATCAGAGGATTTGGTCTTTGGATCTGACTGTTTTGAGAATTTCCAGGCTGGCTCTGTTGTTGGATCAGAAGAAGGAATGGAGGATCCAGAACGTTCCAGTTGGTGCTTTCTGGACTCTTTTTTTGTCTGCCTTGGAGGGTTGAGCTCCAGCCAGTGACTCAGGAAAAAGATGTTGGAAGAAGTTCTTTCAATATCAATTTTACGACTGATCAATGCCCTGGGGTTAAAGGCTTTGCAGATGTCGCAGGGCCTAAACAATACACACAGGCATCAGAGGGATCTTATGCTCACACACACTGCATTTTTTGAAACCCAAATGTTTTTCAGCCATTTCAAACTACAATACAAGAGTTACCGTAAAGGTAAGAGAGAAAGAATGCGAAAAAATACCATCAATGGTAACTAAGTTACATTGGAAATAGCATAGGATAAGGGAGGTAAAAAATAAACAAAAAAAATAGTTACAATAGAAATTTAAAAATAAACAAAAGGGAAGAAAATTTATTTCACTTATCTCTTATGAATATACTAATGCTTGAGAGCTGACAATGACCACATCCATATGCGAAGGTGGCAAATGAGTTCTGAAGTATGGAGTGGGACTAGAGCATTTGAGTAAGGGAGAAGCTTGAGAGTTTGCAGTATCCATGAGCTGTAAAAAGCATCCGAGTTGGATCAGAGAATCATTTATTTTATTTTACATTTGTTGACCGGGCTAGTCTAACTGGATATATGTCGATTTTCAGTAGAGACCCGGGGAGATAAGCTCCAAGACACGATCAAATACAAATACAAATAACAAAAAGCAAATATTATAATAAAAATAGCAAATATCATAATAAAAATCACCAACAAGGGTAACGTGCAGTACAGCATAGAGGTTAGCACAGGATGTTCAATGAGGGCAAGAGTCATAAACAGTGCAAATTGAAGGTACAGAAACATCATACAGGTAAAGTCAATAATAGAAAAAGGAAGTTAGTTGTGTAGTGATGTTACTAAGGATTTACTTAAAAATAGGTATACACAGAGGATAGAAATAATGTAAAAAGGGAGAGATGAAAAAAATATAATAAGAAGGAAGATAAAACAGTGGATAGTAAGTACTGCACAGGCAAAGTCAAGTTTGAAGAGATAGATGACTAGTCTGGTTTGGTACAGGGGCATGGCCAGTATAATTTGAGGTAAAGTTTAAGTCTGTTTTTGAAGAGTGATAAAGAGGTGAGTGAGAAGAGGTCATTAGGAAGAAGATTCCAGGATTTACCTACAGTATTAGAGAAGAGAGAATCCCAAACCCTGTTATTAGGTTTAGAGGTGTGTACAAGAAGTTTGTGTGATGAGCGTAAGGACTTCAGATATTTATTGGGGGTGATGAGGCTATTTAAAATTTAAGTATTAGAAGGTTTATAAAGAATGTTGTGGGCAATGGTTAGTTGGTGAAATTTAATCAGGTGTTGTAGTTCTAACCATCCTAGCTGATTTAAATTTATACAATGGTGGGTTCTAAATGGGTTGCCTGTTGCAAATCTTGCAATGTTATTATAGGACATTTCCAATTTGCTAAGGTTATTCTTGGATAATTACTAAAAATGGGTGAGGCATAAAGGAGTGTAGAGATCAAATGAGTGTGAGCTACAGCAGTTTTGGCAGTAGGAGAAAGAAAGGGTTTAATCCTATAGAGAGTGCCAATTTTTTTGTTGACAGTCTTTATAGCATTGTTGATGTGGATGTCGAAGTTCAGATTATTGTCGATGGTGACACCTAGGAGTTTGGTGGTAGAGTCTGGAGATATTATAGTACTATTGGTG
This sequence comes from Protopterus annectens, assembly GCF_019279795.1. Classification (NCBI taxonomy): domain Eukaryota; kingdom Metazoa; phylum Chordata; order Ceratodontiformes; family Protopteridae; genus Protopterus; species Protopterus annectens. The sequence goes on from NC_056731.1 coordinate 469,931,123, forward strand.
GATGTCACAGAGAAATGAAGAGGAGAGGACTTTTGAGTAGAAGTGAAGAGGAGGAGTTTGGTTTTCTTTAGGTTCAAAAGAAGGCAATGCTGAGTGAACCATTGTTCAACGATGTTGAATACCTTCTTGAGAGAGCGAAGGTCATGGGAGGATGTAGCTGAGCATAATAGTGTGGAGTCATCAGCATATTGTATGCAAGTGGCTTGGGGGATAGCTAGATGAAGGTAATTAATAAATATGGAGAAGATGAGAGGTCCTAGTATGGACCCCCGAGGGACACCTAAGGTAACAGGTAGATGGGTGGATAGAGTGTTATGCCACAGTACTGCTTGCTGTCGTTTGTCAAGGTAGGATTGCAACCATTTTATGGAAAGTGGGTCTAATGACAGAGATTTTAGTATGTTTATGAGAATCTGGTGGTTTACCATGCCAAATGCTTTAGACAGGTCGATAAATAGAGCAGAACAAAGATTATTCAGGTTTCAGTGCCTATTAATGTAATCAGTAAAGGAAAGGAGGGCAGTGGTAGTGCTGTGTGAGGGTCTGAAACCATGTTGACAGTTGGAAAGTAAATTGTTTTCAATTAAGTGGTGGAGTAATTGCTTATGGATACATTTCTCCATAATCTTAGCTAAAGGAGAAAGTAGGGCAATGGGGCGATAGTTTGATAGCTCAGTGGAGTGTCCACCTTTATGCAGGGGGGTAATATGGGAGATTTTCCATAAGGTAGGGATGTGACCATCACTAATAGTTCTATTGATCAGTATGGAAATAGGGTAAGCAATATCAACTGTAGATATTCAGAAGGCAGTAGGTCTGCAGAAGGAGAGCATGATTTCAGTTTATTCAAAAGGGTTTGGATAAATGTGGTTGGGACAGGTTTGAAATGAAAAGGAGGGGGTGGGATTGAGGTGTATGAAGGTAGTGTGAAGGTATTAGGTGATAGTTGACTAGCTAGTGTTTGGAGAGCATCTGTAAAGAAGGTATTGAATGTATTAGCTGTATGGATGGAAGTTTTCTGGTCTGTATTTTGAGGGTTTGGTGTAGTGGATTGACCTGGGTGGAGTAACTGGTTAATGCTAGCCCAGAATTTCTGTGGGTTGTTGTGATTAGGTTGCTGAAATTGTTAAGTAGTAGTTTTGTTTATCAGAAAGTATGGTCTTCTTAGTGTCATTTCTTAGCTGTCTAAAGGTTTGTTGGTCTACAGGGTTTTTAGTCATTCTCCATTTGGCCCAAAATTTATTTCTGAGATTAATTTTGTGTTTGGTTTCGTTGGAAAGCCATGGGGCAGAATTGGCCTTAATTCTAATAGATCTGGTTGGAGAGTGGTGATTAAGAATGGCAAGGAAGGTAGAATTAAAGAAATTAACGGCTTCATCTAAAGGGAGGTGTTTTAAGGGAACCCGATTGCATGCTCTTAGTTCCATTTGGAATAGATCAGGGTTAAATTTCGTTTTGGATCTAATACTTCTGATAGAGGTTCGAATGGGAGTGTTGGCTTTATGCCCGATGATGTAGGTAAGTGAGTGGTCACTTATATCATCAGGGAGGGCTCCAGAATTATATTAGTGAGTATGACTGTTTGTAGAATCCAGTCTAATATGCTTGCTTTCTTGTTAGCTTTATTTATTCTGGTGGGGGAGGTAATGGTTTGAGAAAAAACATATAGGTTAATGTGGGTGGTAGGAAGGCTGCTACAATAGGAATTCCAATCTAAATTTATATCGCCTAGGATTATGGTTTCTTGAGACAGGTGTTGGAATAGCCAGCAAAGGATAGTTTCCATGGTGGCTATGTTATTTCCAGGGGGCAGATACATACAGATAATATAGATCGATTTAGCATTGTTAAGTTCAAGTTCAGAGATGAGAATCTCAGCACTGGAATCTAGAGGTAGATTACAGTTGTATGTAGTTAACTGTAAGCCAGATTTAAACAGAACAGCAACCCCACCGCCTTTCTTAGCTACTCTGTCAGTTCTTAGGATATTACATCCAGGTGGGATAATTTCATGTTCTTTGATGACAGGTTTTAGCCATGTTTCTGTTAGGCAGATAATGTCAAAGAAGTACACTTCTGCGAGAGCTTGGAGTTGAGTTACTTTGTTGTTAATACTATGTATATTAAGATGAGCTACTAGGAGGGAGTTAGATGGTTTAGCAAGGGGATAATTGGTTGACTGATTATGGTTAAGGAGAGAGATAGGGGTTGCTGTTGGGCCAGTGTTAGGATGAATATCGCCGTCCTTTAATGTGAGGAGTTGTCCTAGACAGCTTCGGTTAGGGAACTTGCTGTACAGAAATAACACTCTCCTGAGATGTAGTGTATTATATTTAATGTGTAGTATTCTATGATACTTTGCAAGTACGTAGCTGGGTGAGCATGTTATGTTTACATGGTTATGCAGGTCTGGTAAGGGTTGAGAGTTGGTTTGCTGATTGGGGTAGTCAGTGTGCGGATATATTGGGTGCTCATACGAGGAGAGTAAATAGGCAAAAGTTAGAAGTGGTAGTGGTAAAAGAGTGAAGCAGAGTAGAATTTGAAAAGGGATGGTTGGATTAGCCATTGGGAAGGATTAGCTATTTGTTGTATATATGCAGAGATGAAGTATTTAAGGTGAGAGCATGTAAAGATAGGAGGGTGTGGTGAGTATGGAGGGGAGTGGTAAGAGATGGGAGATGAAAGAGAAGTTGGCCAATGGGAAATGTGTAGAGGGTAATGGGAAGAGGAAGAGGTGTGATTAAAAAGTATAAGAGTAGGACCCCTAGGATGGGTGGGAATTGTGGGTAGGGAGAGGAGCGGAGTGAGCCCGCAGGGCGAACAGAGCAGGGAGACACAGAGACTGGAGCAATTGCAGAGGAAACAATCAGCAGGACTGATATGTGAAGGTAAGTTTTAAAAGTCAGATGTGGTAAAGGCCAGTGAGAAGTGAGACTAGGAAAGGTAGTAGTTTATAGGTTCATACTAGGCTATCTGCCCTAGGGCATTTATAAGCCTAGCCAGAGTGTGTTTGGCTTTCGCCACCCATTTTAAATGAATTTTGCTATGCCCTTTTCGAGGTTAGTATACTGTGCCTCTGTCTAACAGTGACACAGAAGTGATACCCGGGGTAAACCTACTATCTCCCATCCACTCATCAAGATTCCTCTTGAAGAGAGTCAATGAGGGACTCTGCCTAACCTGGACTGGGATTTTATTCCAGAGTGAAGGGAGCCTCTGGGTTATGAATCTGTCCCTCCAGCATGTCCTATTTATTTCAGTGCTGAGGTTCAAGTCTCTCGAGTGCGTAGCTCGACAGGATTTGGATTTTCTGAGGTGCAGTATGTCCATTAAGTCCGGGTTGGACATGGCTTTATACGTCAGGCACAGATCGCCTCTGAGCAGGCGGTATGCCACTGAGTAGAGCTGGAGTTTCTTTAACCGGGCAGCATATGGCATCTGTTTGAGCCCTTTGATCCTCTTGGTGAGGTTCTTTTGGGGTCTTTCCAGTTGCTGCAGGTGTCTGGTAAGGTACATCCCAAAAGGGGCATTGTACTCAATTATGGGCCTGATGAGGGATGAGTAAAGAGGCACGATGACCTCCCCTGATCTAGATGTGAATCCCTTCAGGATTAGGTGGGCTATATAAAATGTTTTTCTAACCACTTTGGCCACATGGTTGTCAAATGAGAGATTGCTATCAACTTGGGTCCCCAGGTCCCTAATTACTTCTTCCGTACTTGATGGATTACCACATATGTGGTAATTTGTGGGCACTTTGTTTTTGCCAAAGGGGATGACTATACACTTTTTGGCGTTTAGCTTGAGGCCATGGCTCTGGCACCAGTTGTCTGTTTCCCCTTTTGTAGGATGCTTGTGTCGGCTGGAGAGTCGATTATGGCGCCCAGTTTGCAATCATCTGCGAACTTGGTCAGCCACAGTCCTTCCGTGTTAGCCTGTACCTCCGAGAAATATATACCGAACAAGAGAGGTCCCAGGACTGAGCCTTGTGGGACGCCACTTGTAACTGGTTTGGAGTCTGACATGGCTCCAGCAATTCTAACCATGTGGGTTCTGTCCTTGAGCCAGTTTGCAACCCATCTAGTGACATAGGGTTTTATATTTAAGCTGGTGAGCTTATCTATAATGCCCGAGTGGGGTATTGTATCGAAGGCTTTTGCAAGGTCCAGGTAGTCTGTGTGGACCACCTTCCCCTCTTCAATGGCCTTGGTGACTGTTTCAAAGAAATCGACCAGGTTTAAGAGGTAGGATCTGCCCTTAACAAAGCCGAACTGGGTAGGATCCAGTTTCTGTAGGTCCCCAATATCTTTATTTATGAGGTCCATGATGATCCTTTCCATAGCTTTGCAGACCAAGCTAGTCAGGCTTATGGGGCGATAGTTTCCAGGATCCGTTGAGGCACCACCTTTGTGGAGAGGGACCACTGTTGCTGTACGCCACTCTTTGGGTACATATCCTGTAGTAAGGCTGAGATTGAACAGTAGTTTTATGTTTGGGTTTAGTTCTTCTTGGAGTTCATGTAAAACGCAGCCTGGGACACCATCTGGTCCCACTGATGCTGTGTTTTTTGCTTTGGAGAGGGCGGCTCTTACCTGAGCATCTGAGATGTCAGGGGGGCAGCACTCTGCTGGGATAGATATTTGCCCTTTTGGTGGGGAAGGGAGAAGTTTGCGCTGAACCTGTCAGCTAGGATGTTGGCAATGTCTGTGGGTTTGGTGTATTTTTTGTCATTTTGGACTAATTCTGAGCATATCTGGGAATTCCCACCCAGGTTCCTAACATAACTAAAGAAAGCCTTGTGATTATCCTTAGTGTCCTGTGCAATTTTTCTCTCGAAGCTGGCCTTAGACGATTTTATGAGTGCCCGTAGTTTTTTGCTAATACTGATCAGAGATGCCTTCCCTTTTTGGGATTTTGCTCTATCATGTAGTAGCTTCCTCCTTCTATTGTATAGTTTGTTTATGGCTGGGGTCCACCAGACAGGACGCCTAACTTTGGAGGATTGGGTCTTGGTTTTATTTGGGATTGCATGATCCATGCATTCCTGAAGGTGTTCATAGAATGCTTTTATAAAGGATTCTGCAGTCTGGGCCGTATTTTCCATAGGCCCGGGGGCTTTAAAGGATTCCACCTCGGTTTTGAGGAGTGTGAAATTTGCTTTAGAGAAGTTTTTCACTGTGGTTTTCTGGGCAGGGGCTGGGGTCGGGATGTGAATAACTAGTGAGATTAGTTTATGGTCTGATCTTACCAGTGAGGGATACACTTTTGGTCTGGAGCATAGAGTCCCCATGTTGGTGATGATCAGGTCCAGTATGCTTTCCCCTCTTGTGGGAGTGGCAACAGGTTGTTCCATAGCATTTGAGTTTATAAATTCTAGGAACCTTTGGGCTAGGGTGTTGGAGCTAGAGTAATGCTCCCAGTCTATGTTAGGGTAGTTGAAGTCGCCCAATATAATGGTGTTTGGAGAGACCTTCTTATTTTCTAGTGTTCTCAGGAAAGCCGAGTGGGGTTCCTGGGATTGGGAGGGTGGTCTGTAGCATGCTATAAACTGGAAGGCAGTTTTACCCACTGTTAGTTGCACATGGATAGTCTCTGATGCTTCGTGCTGTGCCACCAACCTGGAGGTGTGGGTATCTTTGACGAATATTGATACTCCCCCTCCTTTTGTGGTTCAGTCCAAGTTTTGCGGTCGAAAAACATGGTATGGGGTATAACCTGGTAGTGCTGGGGTGCTCTTGGGAGCCTTGAACCAGGTTTCTGTTACTGCAGAGATATCGATGTTCTCCATGCTAAGGAGAGTTTCAAGTGCGTGCATCTTGAGGTTTAGACTTCTGGCGTTGAGTAGCATTACTCTTAGTTTCTTATCACTTGTGGTACCTATGGAGGTGGGTTTGTCTATTGAGCCTTGCCTAAAAAAGGCACTATGGGGGTGGCAAGAGCCTTTGCCAATATCCGAAAGCCCAGGGGTGACAGGTGCAAGCCGTCCCTAGCGAAGCATCGTGGCTTGTCAAGCATGTCATCCCAGGCAGACAGGCATTGGATCCCCTTTGAATGACACCAATACTTAAGCCAGTTGTTGAAATTGATCATCTTGTCTTCATATTGTGGCATCATTCTTGGTGAGGGTAAGATCCTACTCAAGGTCAGGGTCATACCAGCCTGGGCTACATGCTCAGAGAGCTCCTCTATGTCTCTTTTCATGTAGTCCAGGGAGGTACGTCTCAGGTCATTCACACCAGCATGGACAATGACTGAGTCATATTTGTACTTGCCTTGGAGTGACCTGAGTGCTTGTGTTATGTGGTGGATCGTAGCGCCCGACAGGCAGCTCACCGTGGCCTTCTCTTTGTTCAGCCTGGTGAGCGGGACGTCAGTGTGCCTGATGATAGAGTCACCTATTACAAGTGTATCAGGTGTGTTGTTTAGCCTTAAGGGCTGTGACTGTTTGGCACACTGGCTTTGTGAGCTATGTGTTGCACGTGTTTTGTTTTGGGGTAGTGGTTGCTTGGGTGTTTGCTTTGGAGGTCTCTGCTGCTTAGGCAGATTTTTATTTAGAGCCTCCGAGTATGTTTTTGTGTGTTTATGTGTTTGGTTTGCAGTCGTGGTAGGTCTATGTGAAACTGGAATTTTAGTGAGTGTGGTTTCCTTCTCCTCCTGACTGGTTACGCCAGTACTGAGTTGAGAGAGGTTAGCCTCCAGTTTGGATATATGGTTGCATCTCTCACATGTGTTGGAATTTGTTGGGAGGAAGAGAGGGTTGTCTGTGTACATGAGGCAGTTGTAACATTGCCTCAAGATTCCCAGATTCACCAGCTGGACCGGAGAGGAGATTGACAACTGACCTTTGGACATGCTAGAATAGTATTGGGAATTCCTTTATAATTGAAAAAAAGGGCCAATGGGGAACAAAGTACTCAAGGGGAGTTTGTGAGGGTGTAGTGCTTTTAATTTTTTAGTGCTGACTTATATAATTGCTTTAGTGAGCAAGTGCCAGGCTTTAGAGTGGGAATAGGGTGTTTATTATGAGAACTAGATCAGTTCTAAGGAAAAAAGTGAAGACCAGACTTTGTGGAGCCGAGAATGGTTTAAACCCAATTAAGTGGCGCTGCCCAATGCTGCGCTACGTGCAAAATCATGCAAAGTCACGCTAAAGCGGGTTTTATACAGGGGGACTTGAAAGAGCTAGAAATTGGGCCAATAGACTACCAGATTCTTGTGCTGGGAACACTCCTCCAGGGATAGATAGGCTGCTCCAAGCTCCCCACTGCCACTGGTGAACAAAGAAGCCTCCCTTTATCCAAGAAAGAAAATGGGCAACACAGGAACTTCCCAAAAGTCCAGAATACAGCAAAGCGTTTATTTGGACTACTCTAGGTCAGGAAAGACAGGAAACAAGGATAATTTTTTTTTTCTTTTTTGCAACAAACAGCAGGAAAATGCAATAAATATGTAACACAGGCTAGCGCACCTGAGTGTGTAGCCTCAACAGGTAAATGCAACAAACAGGACAAACTTTAAAAGTGAAGGTGCAAAAACAACTTTAAACAGTTTAAAACAGTTCAAGAAGCAGAAATACTTGCAGTTTAGCTAGATCGGACAGTCGCCCAGGTAGTAGCAAGAAAACAAACACTTTTATCAGGTTAGCAGTCACTCTTTTAGCCTCTCTGCTGCTAGCACCAGCACCACTCTGCAGGACCACAAGGAGCTTGGCTGAGTAGTAACAAGCGCAAAAACTGCGCCAAAGCGGGTTTTATACAGGGGGACTTGAAAGAGCTAGAAACTGGCCCAAAACGGCCAATAGACTACCAGATTCTTGTGCTGGGAACACGCCTCCAGAGATAGATAGGCTGCTCCAAGCTCCCCACTGCCACTGGTGAACAAAGAAGCCTCCCTTTATCCAAGAAAGGAAATGGGCAACACAGGAACTTTCCAAACTCCAGAATACAGCAAAGCCTGTATTTGGACTACTCTAGGTCAGGAAACAAGGATAATTTTTTGATAAGCTGTGCCTGAACAGAGGAAGTAGTAGTAGTAAAGAGTAAGGTGAGGGAACAGGATAGCGATGCAGGTACAATAGGAGAAATAGGATAAGTAGCTATGTAATAGAGAAGATGAGAAGGGGATAAGGCTGGGTAAAGGGTGCCACCTAGTGGACAGGCCTAAATATGCAGGCTGATTTAAGGGGGAGTCAGATGGAGTAAACAAGGGAAAGGTGAGTGCTTAGTCAAAAAGAGGGATTCTAAAGAGGATAGGAGAGAGAGAGAGAGAGAGAGAGTGATTAATGTATAGAAGAGAGGGGTGGAGGCTGCTGGCTGCCCTAGCTCAAGACGTACTTTACCACCTGTAGCAGTGGTACACTAGTAGAATGACATTCAGGCAAGAATTATTCAATACACATACTTTTCCTGTATCATTGATATAGGGTTTGTAGGGCAGATAGGCTTGTGAGGTGTATCGCAGATAATTGCAGGGGTTCCTTTAGGTTCTTACAGACTAGTGCTGGAAGCACAAGTAGAGCAGGGTAACTTAAAGAGACAAGGTAGTTATGAGAAACAGGAGTTAGCACATAGCAAGTTAAGAATGGACATATTATACTTAACATTCACCTACACCTATATGTAGAGAGCAAATAAACAGTACAATAATCTTTGTATTTCAGATACTACTAGTCATTCACAGAGGCAGATATGTAAAAATAGCAGTTACACATTACCGAACCCTTGGTAGCAGAAGATGTAAAAACATAGTTAAGCATTAATTTATATGCCGCTTGGTAGTAAAACACTTTCTGCATGAGTTATATGCCCCTAGTATCATAACTGAACCAACATGTTGAAGAACAAATGAAAATAGACATCAGATCAACAGCTTCCAGTTCTCATTTTTATTATCTATGTTCAGTTTCTTGTCACATATCTTTAGCTGCAAAAACACAAGCTTTTTTAATCCACATTCCTAAATACTTTGCTTTATCATGTCCCCATAAATACAGACATTATTGAACCTATTTATGTTTGGGTACATAATTTATATCTATAGCCATTGTTTTACCTTTATTAATTTGAAAAGATTTGGAACTGTCTCAAAATGTTCCACAATGCTGAGATGTCCTTTTCTGGATTTATCAGATACAAAATAATATCATCTGCAAATGAAGCAAACTTTTCCTAACTACCATAACAATTATATTCTTGAATTTCTGAGTCCCTTGTTTTCCTTCCTAATGGTTCTAAATATAAAGCAAATAAAGGGGAAAAGAGGACACCCCTGCCTGGTTCCTCTGTTCAGGCACAACTTATCAAAGAGAAACCCTCCCATTTTAATTCTTGCCTACAATCCTTCATATATCTTCCTAATTAACCTTATTCTTCAATCGAAAAATGCAAAAGCTTCCATTGCCTTATTCAGATTCCCAGCTTACTCTGTCAAATGCTTTCTCTGCACTAAAACCCTCAGATAACAGTGATATTTCTTGCATTTTCCTTCCCTTTGGATGATTAATGTGCTATTAAAGTTGTAAAATATTTGCTTCCCCTATACAAAACCACACTGATCCATATCTATCAATTTTGGCAACACCTTTACCATTCTTATAGCTAATGTAGACATAAACACCTTAAATATATTATAACAAATATATATATATTATATTAATAATATAATACAACTACATAATATAAATATGTTTACAGCATCCAGCTATCACACAAGACCAAGTGTTATCAAAAAGCTAAAACTACTGCATCGATGGTTCCTGATAATATCAGTTGATACATCCTAAATAACATAAAGCACGATTTAGCCATGACTCTAACAACACTGTTCAATCTCAGTCTCCATACAGGTTTTGTACCTTTGTACCAAGTGAATAGAGAACAGCTTCAGTCATTCCCCTGCATAAGGGAGGGCCTTCCACAGACCTATAAGCCTGACCAGCCTCACATGCAAAGGCATGGAATTAATCAATAAAGACATAAGGAACCTCTAAACACTGAACTCATCTCAGTTTGGATTTGTCAAGAGCAGGTCATGCTTACTCCATCCATCCATCCATTCTCAACATCTTTCCCCATTTTTTCACATGGGCTAGGGGTGTCACTTCTGCAGTGACAATCATCTTGAGCCAAGGTTTGCACCGCCGGGTGGCTAGCCCTGCCATGGTAATTCATTCTTCGCACCATGCACTCGCACACATGCTCTCACCTAGAGCCAATTTAGAGTGTCCAGTCCACCTACTGCATGTTTTTGGAATGTGGGAGAAAACTGAAGCACCTGAAGGAAACCCACATGACCACAGAGAGGACATGCAGACTCCGCACAGCAGGCACCCCAGCCGAGAATCGAACTGGAGAACCTCTTGTTGTAAGGCGACAACGCTAATCACTGCACCACCGCAGCCACCCAGGTCATTCTTACTCAACCTGGTGGATTTGTTTGAAAAGGTCGCTAAAGCAATGGATAAAGGCAAATCATGGAGCATACCTCCATTTGGCCAAAGCTTATGGCACAGTACCCCACTCAGACATAGTAGAAAAGCTAAATAAACTGGGAATAAATTCCTATGTCATCTGCTGGAATGCCAGTTGGCTCGCAGATAGGACATTGATAATCAAAAGAGGTGAAAAGTTACTTTCACAAAGAAACCAGTTACCTGTGATGTCCCCCGGGGTTCTGTGCTGGGACTTCTCTTGCTTGGCATCTACTTTTGTGAATTAATACCCAATAATAAAAGATTCTGGCTGACTAAGTTTGCAGATGACTGCAAGCTATTAGCAGTCACTGAATGTCCAGATGACTTGGCCATCTTGCAAGAAGGTCTGTTCCAAATAAATAACTGGTGCTGAAATCATGGACTGAAATTAAATGCCAAAAAAATGCATTATTGTATCCTTTGTGAACTAATCTACCCCAGGGAACTACCCCACTGAAAATACTCCTATAAGAGCTGACCCAGTTGTTTAAGATTTGGGAACATATGTGGAAAGGGACCTAACATTTGATCAACATGTGTCTATTGTTGTGAGAAATACATTGTATATATTGCACAATTTATAAACAAAGGGATTGTGTCTAGATCTAGGGATGTCATTATACCCCTTTCTTCAACCCTTATTAAGCCAATCACTGAATATAATACCCCCTGTGGCATGTATCTGTCCGCATATATGCAACAACTGGAAGGCCCACAGAGATACCTTACTAAAAGGATACAAGGTCTAAATAACATTAACTACTTGGACCAACTCAAAACACTGTCACTATACTCAGTATAATACAGACTGCTTACAGGTGACCTGTGTCTGGCATACAAGTCATCCGTTGACTCATTACTGATGATTACTGTACATAAGCAAGACAAATGGCATCAGAAATACTTGGTCAAAGGATCTAAACCTCTTCTGCAATATTAACAGATTGGTTTGAAGAAAAAGGTAGATCTCACAGAAAATGCTGCTGCTGTGGAAAAGACTCCGCATCCACACAATACAAAGTTCATCTCTATCCATATTCAAATACAACTTATATCTATGGATAGTAACAGAAAATTTACCTGAGGACTGTCCTCTGTACTACTAATGGGCAGCTCTTAGATGCTTTATCCCATGTGTGGGTCCCTTCAAATTATCTATGGTATGATCCCAGTTATTCTCATTAGGGTAATATATAATTATCGTCAATAGGATGGGGTAAGGCCAATCTACACCAAATGGGATAGGTTATTTCAAGCACAAAAAGGTAAACTGGCTAAGCATAAAATGGCACACGAGGGCAGCTAGCCCAGTATTTTCCTACAAATCTATAATCATAGCTTAAAACTGAAATGGGACTATAGGAAGCTGGGTCTTTACCGTCTTTAGGCATTACAACCACCAAAGCTTTCTTCCATGATGCTGGTGCTTCCCCTTCTTTTTAAATACTGTTAAACAAAACCTTCCAGATCTTTATCACTTTCTACCTTCCTAACTTCAACAGGAATACCATCTGTTCTTGAAGACTTTCCTGCAAACTGATTATACATCATCATTTTTATTTTATCTCCTCCTTTCTTAACTGGTAATTGTTGAGCTTCATCTACCTGTAACCTTGGCATGCTTAAGTCTTCCATAAATATTTCCATTTGTGCTCTTTCTTGATTTCCATATTTCTCTGCTTTATATGAATTTTCATAAAATTCCTGAAATATCTCAAATACACCTACAGGATCTGTGGTTATTTTCTTCTTATAGGCTCCATAAGTTTGGCAAAATTCTTTGCTACTTTCTGTTCCGAAGTCATCGTGTTAAAAGTTTTATGTTCTGGAGTAATTATTCTTTCTGAACTCATTCATACTATCCAGATACTCATTTATTTTCTCTTTAGCACTCTGCATTTGTGCCTCTTCTTGTTCTGTAAGATTCCCCTTACTCTGCAATACTTTAATCTTTGTCAGCCCTTCTAAATAATTCCTATTACCATATCTCCTTTTCTTTTATTTCTATCCTATTTTTAAACTCCATTTTCATTTCATCCCACTCACCTAGCTATAACTTCTGAAGAAATTTCTACTGTCCCTAATAACGCTTGAATAATTTCCACTACCCATTCCTTAAATTCCTCTGTTTTTTAAAGTTAGGTGGGAACATGCCACCGTCTGATTTTTACTTCATTACCCTACATTTTTATCTTAATTGTTACTGGTGCATGATATCAAGTAGTTACTGGATGTGTACCAAAGCGTTCAATTACATGCACACATTCCTATGAAAAATAATTTCTACCAAGTATAGCCCAATTATCGTAACTTGGCAGAATAAGAAGCAAATACTCTAATTCCTACTACTGAACTCATGTCTTCCATATGGAATATTTTCATAGTTCTTCAGAAATCTAACTCCTTTTGTTATGGTTTCCCTTCTAGGTCCCCCAGGTAGATCCTCACTCTTGCAAATCAAGTTTCAGTCCACACCTATAAGCACATTCCTTGCTGAAAGCTGTTTATTTCTCCTTAAAATTTCTTAAGCTCCATAATAGCAGGGTTTTTTGTGGAATATAAATAGACCCGCTTAATCCTTCTCCCTTGCCAATAGCCCCTTACTACCACAAATCTACTATTGTTATGTTTTCCCCTCCTCTATCACTATCAGAACTCCTCTAGCAATTAAATTAATCAATTGTCTTTTCCTTTGTCCCTGATATTCTGTAGATTATCCGTCCTGAAACCCTTTCTTTATCAAATTCACATATTCATTTTTTGAATGCATCTCCTGCAGTATTATTATTTGCACTCTGCATTTCTTAATACAATTCAGTACACTTACCTTTTTGTCTATACATGTAAGGCCATTTACATTACAAGGTAATATGGATAGTGTAGCTATTATGATAAGAAGTTACTGTTCCCACCTATAATACGTAACAGTTTTTTTTTTGAATGTGTATTTCCACCTTTATGTTACATGCACACACTGACAGGCTGACATTTTATACAGTTGTTTGTCATTGCCATTTGAAACTATGATACATTTTTCAAGATTTTTTGTTTTAATAAAAACCTTCAAACAAAAAACTAGACACATTTTCAGAACACCCTCATATACTATTAACTTAGAACAAACACTCAAAACTATGTACATCTTCAAAATTGAAGTTTAACCCTCCAAACTGGAACAGTTGCCCCAAATCGACATCTGCACCTACAGTCATTACCTAACCTAAAGCTGAGGTTACCTATGCTAAAGTGCCTGTGTTCCCACTTACTCTGATTAGTGTCTATTTTTTTCGCTATCTGTTCTCTTCCCAGATGTGAAAAAGCTTGCATGGTTTCAGAAAATATTAACTTTTAGCCTGAAGAAAAAGTTCACTGGCTAAATTTAGTTATAATTTAGTTTTATTTAAAGATAGGTTAAGTACTAGGCTAGCTGCTCGTGTGGGTCTTTTTAAGCCTAACCAGTTTCCCCTTTTGTGTTTGAATTAACCTATCCCCCTTTGGTTACAGATTAGCCTTACCCATCCCATGGTCAAAAACTATATATCACCACCAATGAGAATAAGTGGGATCATAGCAGACATAATTTGAGGGGATCCATGCATGGGATAAAGCATTTAGGAGCTGAGCTGTCTTTGCCCATTAATAGCATAGGAATTCCCAAATCATGAACAATGAGGTCAACTCTTCAAGGTCTATTGTTAATGTGGTAGATCCCTGGGACAGATGACTTACCTTTATTGCTTACTGCATTTTCATTCTAATATACTGTGGAGTCTTCATGAATGGTGCAATTTCAACATTGACTGCTGATAACAATCATTATACAATTCTATCTTTGTACAGAACTTATAAACTATCATGTCAGACAATCTACACTTACATTTAACTTTCAATAACTTGGAATTGCTAAGTATGTAAATCCAAATAACACAATCAAATATTCTATTCAGTCCTAATCTCAAACTTGATATAACCTTGCTCCTTAAACAAGAACAGTCAAGCACCTAAGTTAAAAGTTGCCCTTTAACAATATACTACCAACCTTCTCTTATAAAGAAGACATGCTCTAACCTCTTACTCATAGAAGACCCAGAGTTTAGACACACCCATAGGTCATAGTCAACATTAACAACTAAATGAAGTTTACTGATAATGCAAAGACAGCCTGGAAAATGACCTGTCAAATACCGAGCTTCATAAGATATTGCTTAATCTTAGAAAATTAACTAAGACAGCAACTGATAGTGCTAAGTCTCTATTCAACTGACAAAAACAGCCAGCATCTTCTTCCAAATCAAAGCTAATCTGGAAAAAATTAAAACAACTGAGAGGCACCATTACCAACTCATCCATTAACAATGAAGATGATTTTGTATAACCACATCTTTTCCAAATAATACAGGCGTTATCTCTTGTCTTCTTTTCAACAGATTACTAATACCATTCCTGCACACTGCACTTCTAATCAACCTCTGGACAACGCAGGTTACCCCCAACGCTAATGCCTTCCAACCTCTGTAGCTATCTTTTACTTTTCTACAATTTCATTAAAGGAGACAAAAGATCACCTTCAGAAATTGAGCTTTCCAGAAACCAAGTTTAGTAAGCTACATCCTCCTTTCCTAAGGCTTGCAGCTGCAAAAAATTAAGCCACTTTTTCACATACTTAACCTGCCCATCACTACTGCCATAGTTTCACCAGCCTTCAAATGTTCAGTTATAATACTTCTCCCTAAAGTATCTACTCCTTCAGACCATAAGGTCTACCATCCAATTTCCAATCTATGCCCAATCACTAAAATATATGAAAGACTGATACACAAGAAACTACTGAAGTATGTAAACAGCTATGGCTGCTTCTCTTTTGTAATCCCAAAGAAATTCCTTACTTTCCATTTTCTTAATCTTCCATATCTGATCTCTTGGTTGATACATACAAGTGTGATCTACAAAAAGAACTAGTGGGACCAAAAGCATCTTAATTACTTGTATCTTACTGTCATTGTCCATAAGTAACAAGTTCCACTGCTTTATCACACTAGAAATCTTTTGAGTAATTTCTCTCACATTTCTTTAGCCACTTGCTCAACATCCTGTTTCAACCAAATTCACAAGTATGTAATCTTGTCATGATACCATAAAAAGGTGAAGATCTTTACCAAGTCATGTTTGTTTGTTTGTGTCTTTTGGCTTTTCCCGGTTAGGGGTCGCCACAGCGGAACTACAGTCCGCTAATGATTGGCAGTAGATTTTTACGTGCTGGCTTGCAGGGCCTAACGCACAACCTTCAATTTATTGGGGCACAATTCATTACTACATACTGTTTTTGACTATTTTACTTCATATTCTATTAAAGTATTTTAGTTTATCAAATGTAATTTTTATGAAGTGCATGGAGCGCGCTGATTACACTCAGATATTAAAAAAAGACAAATCATTTAAGCACTAGAGAGGTGCAAGCTGACCTTAACAAATGTTAAGCACCCCATGCTAAAGTTGGTAAGGTCAAGTCCCACAAAAGGCAGTAAAATTTGCCAGTATAAATGATGCAGCAGAATAAAAAATTTGTTGCTGCCTGCCATCTGTCACTAACATGCCCCTGACTTCCTGTTTCTAAACCTAGAAAGTTACTAGGATAACAATGTGTGGTTGCCCGATTTACTAAAGGATACAAAGTCTGAAACCTAAATGTATGCCATTATTTAGAGTCTTCGGTCCTTGGCAATTTGTCCAAAAACCATGGACTTCATCAAGAAGTCGAGGCAAAAATCTGGACAGATGAGAGACATGGAACGTGAGTGTAAAAACACAAGACAGTGTTACACTACCTTTCTAAAACAGCTCACTAAGTATTTTATGACTCAACGCTGGTAAAACATTACTTCTACACCCTTTTGAATTAAGGCCCCTTTCTTTTGTCTTTCTATTCTATCAAATTAATACCCCCTTCTCATTTCAATCTGCAAAATGTTCATGTTGTTTTTTTTTTATTACATTTATTGAATTATCACTTCTGACACTGACAAACTCACATTTAGAAAAAAAATAATCACACCATATTAACAAGTCTTATTTAGAAACATTATACATAACATATACTAGTTTACACAATATAATCAATCCAGTATTACATAAATTGTTCAATTCCTGCTTTCTCTTACACCTCATTCACCCTCAAGACCATTTTTTCCATATGGATTTTCCCACAATATCCTTTGTCTATGTAATTTACTCCTACCCTTTTCTAAAGATCCCCCTTCCTGTTCTTTTATTTTTGTTCCAATTTTCACTACTTCAAGTATGGTTGGTTTAGACTTTGATTTCCATTTTCTAGTGATTCCTTTTTTTTGCAGCCACCAGAATTAAACCTTACAAGGCCTTACTATGTCTAGGAAAATCAGATCCCACCTAAAAAATCATTTCTTTAGTTAAACTCATTTCCTCATTCAGTACTCCTGACAGAGAACTCTGTAGGCAGTTTTTAAAGTCTGCCAACTTGTTACACTATGAGAACATATACTTCTAGGTATCTCTTTCTTCCTCATTACACCTCCAAACTTTTCCATCTACCTAAGGAAAAATTCTTTGGAGTCTACTTGGGGTATAAAAGTACCCACGAAAACATTTCCAAGCAAACATCTTCTAGACTTTGCTGCATATTTGGGAGCTATATATATATGTCCTCTCATGCTTTCAGTGTAAATTGCTTGTCGAATCTCTCTTCTCAATCTTTTCTAACCTCTTCTGATAGATTCTTGTAGTAACGGTGCAATATTTTACACTATTTATTTATTTGCCCTAATTATTCCTTTTTTAACAGCAGCTTCTATTCTAGATTCAACTGAAAAAAAAATCTACCAAAGCTGGTCTTTCACTTAGGATTCCCATATCCCTTTCTGTTTACCTATACTCTATCTATCCCTGATAGGGAAGTCAGCCTCTAGCCTGCTATCCAAATGTCTTCTTGGCCTCTTCCCATTCTGTTACCCTTCCTTCTCTGGTAATTTGCTCCCAACACCTTGGTTCATTTGGCAGTTTTCTCAAGTAAATTCCTGCCTTCTCTTGCCTATTCTCTACAGCTCTAATTGCAGTCATCTCTATTGGCAAGATCTCCTTTCTCCATTCTTATGTTGGCTTAGTTCTTGGAATAATTTCTGCTACTTAACAAATATAATATTCTGTATGGCTATTGTTACTCTCCTTAAGGACATACATCCAAAGTCCCACTCTCTCATTATTTCTTGAATCTCCCCTTGGTTCACCATCATCCCTTTCCTCTTTGAATTATAGCTTTCTGCTCATGTTATATATAATATAGTTGCTCTAACAGAAACCTGGCTCAAACCTCAGATATCCGAATCAGAAATACTTCCCCCTCTATATCAAATATTACGAAAAGACAGACATCATAAGAAAGGGGGAGGCCTGGCATTAATATATCGTAACCACTTAAACATAGTACCCCACCCAAAAATCATTCCCACATTCAATAATATGGAAATCCTATTAGCATCACTATTTTCCAACAACCATAAACAAATATCTATTGCCGCCATCTACATTCCTCCAGGTTTCAATATCCCAACACTGGAAGACTTTCTATCATGGCCTAACCACTACATCTCAAATGAAACCATCTTTGTTGGTGACACTAATATAAATTGGCTTAAACTAACACAAAGCAACTCCACAAACTCCATTAATCTGTTCAGATTTACACAAATTATACAAACCCCAACACACACAACAATCACCCTGAATCCACCCTAGACTGGATATTAGTATCCCACCCACAGTACTACTCCAATCCCAACACCCTAAGTGACCACTTACCAGCCCTGATACACAGACTATCAACCTCCACTCCAAACATTCATTCATACAAATATACCAGAAATCTAGCCAATTGTAGCCAGTCTCACTTTTGCAACCTATTACAAACACTAAACTGGAACCCACTGAAATATCTTCCCTTAGATGAAGCAGTACATTATTTCAATACTGTCTTCCTAGATATCCTTAACTCCATAGCCCCCATAAGAAAAAAGAGAGTTAAACATAACCATGCTCGTTGGCTATCTAAATCAACCAAACAACTACTGATTAATAGAGACCGAGCATGGCACAAATGGTGAAAAGATAAGACCCCACCAAACGAAACCGCCTTCAAAATACTTAGAAACAAAGCAAAACAGGCCATTAATCAGGACAAAAAGACTTACTTCTCCCAACAAATAAACACCCAGAGTAATAATCCTCGACTTTTCTGGAAATCTGTCAACTCATTACTAAATCCTGGCAGCACCCAAAACCCATCTCCATTTCCAGACAAAAGCCCAGTTGAAATCAGTGAAATATTTAATAAAAACTTTATTGATATTATTCTTACATTAGTAAATGCAGGCAATACCCCAACCCCCATTAACCCATCCATCATACCTCAAAGCAATATCAGCTCCATACCATCTTTTAACTTCCAACCTGTAGCAACCTCTCAAATACAAACATTACTTAGCAAATTGAAACCAGGCTCCTTATCCACTGATAATCTCCCCCCAGAATACCTCAAAATTAGTGCTAAGGCAATATGTTTCCCAGTAAGTATCCTTATAAACCGATCGCTTGCAGAACATAACAGTCCCCCAGCTCTGGAAAAAATCAATAATCACCTCACTTCATAAAGGTGGAAACCCTCATGACCTATCTAATTTTAGACCCATTTCCATACTGTCCCATCTATCTAAAATAATGGAAAAATGCATCCACAAACAACTGGCTGAATATCTAACCAGCAATAATCTACTATCCCCTTCACAACATGGTTTTCGACCATCCCACAGTACCATTACTGCCCTAGTCTCCTTCACAAATTACATCTATAACGCTCTAGATAGTAACCTACTTGTATCAGTCCTGTTATTAGATCTCTCAAAAGCATTAGACGCAGTCTCCCACATTAAACTTATCCAGCAACTCCGCTCACTAGGATGCTCTGATGCCACCCTCACCTGGTTCACAAGTTACTTGGAAAACCGACAGCAATCTGTAAAATGGCTGAATAACCTCTCTAGCTTTCTCCCAAACAACATAGGAGTGCCCTAGGGGCCAGTCTTGAGACCCCTACTATTCAACATTTTTATAAATGACTTAAAGTTCCCATTGACTGTACTACTATACAATATGCAGACGATTCATAATCTGTACCTCCAATAACTTCTCTGACCTCCAAAAGTTAACACAAAAGGCCTTTACATCCATAGAACTCTGGCTAAACCAATCACAGCTATTACTTAACCCTAATAAATCTAAACTACCCATCTTTGCATCTAAACCTGTTCCCACAGACTTTACTATATTCTCCATAAACAAAACCCCCAAAAGAGTTAGTAAATCAGGGCAAGCTGCTAGGATTTACTATTGAAAGCAAACTTAGCTTTGACTTGCATATTAATAACACAATAAAAAAGTCTCAATTTAAATTATGCAACCTTTACAGAAACAAACAAACTGAGGGCGGCACAGTGGTGCAGCGGTTAACGTTGTCGCCTCACAGCAAGAGGTTCTCCGGTTCGATTCTCGGCTGGGGTGCCTTCTGTGTGGAGTTTGCATGTTCTCCCTGTGTTCGCGTGGGTTTCCTCCGGGTACTCCGGTTTCCTCCCACATTCCAAAGACATGCATCTGGAGCATTTCTCCCCGGGCCTCCGCTGAAAACAGGCTCTGTGGAACCTAGTCGGACATTCCCGGTCAACAAATGTTAAATAAATAAAATAAATAAATAAATAAACAATACTTAGAGAAATCCATCCATTTCAAAAAGTCTTCTCCTTCCAACCTTATTATATGGGTCTCCTATCTTCTCCAAATTACACAACTCTTTGCAACACAAACTACAGTCCTGTTATTATAAGATTGTAAATTTCGCATCAGCCCAAACAAATCGCACACCATTGCTAGGCCACTACAGAACTAAACTGGCTAGAATTTGGACATTATCTACATTACACACAACTTACCTTTGCCCATAAACTCGTTTATAAACCCGAGTGTTGCCCTTCCCTGAAAAATATCATTGAACTTTACATCCCGTCCAAAAATCTACGTTCTAACAACAAACACCTACTTAAAGTATCAAAACCTAGTAAAAGAGCAGGTAGCCGCCTCTATTCCCATTCCATAACTAAGCTGTGGAACACCCTCCCATCACCAGTTACAGAATTAGGCAACATAATCTCCTTTAAAAGAAAACTAAAACAACATCTCACTGATAACCCCAGCTGCACATGCAACACATATCCACAGCCTCCTTAATCTAGTAAAACTGTTTCACGTAGCAAATATACTTATGTATATGTTATGCTGTTACACCATACGAGTTATCCCTAATCTTTAGTATCGTAGTCCACACATCAATACAACCATCTTAACACATTTTCTCTTCTCTGTCACTTTCTACTTTTAATACTACCATTAGATATAGGCCACCTATAATCTACTTATTCCCACTACCTAGCTATAAGACTCTATATCTGTATTACCTTTAAGTTTAACTCTCTAATTCTATATTTCCCTTTAACTACCCCCCCCAGAAAAGAGCTGTATTGTTAAATATTTCTAACTGTATAATGTTCCTGCATGAATTGTTCCATTATTACTGTATTGTGCCTTTTTACAATATATTTGCTGTTTAGATAATTTTCTGTATTATTTCACTTGCTTTATAATTATAATTTTGTTTCCTTACAAATATATATCTTATCCCACCTGACTCTTGTCCTTTCCTTCGCCCAGATAAAAAGCCTTCAACCCTTTACTAACTACTGTTCACAACTTCTCCTCTAATTGATAAAATATGCCTGACCCACACAAAAAACTGAATGTACTAAAACATTTTCATTGCTTTTATCTTGCAATCTATATCCAAAAACAAGAGCTTCCAGTTTCTACATTTTTGTATTACCTTTTGAGTCACTTCCCACATATCATTAACTGTCATAACAGAATCATTTTCAATCCATACTCCTAAATACTTCATCTTATCATGTTCCCAATAAATATGGGTATTGCTGAACCAAATCATGACTGAGTACATAATTTACAGCTATGGCCTTTCTTTTATCTTCAGTTGTATATCCTGAAAAGACTTGAAACTGTATCAAAATATTCCACAACACTGAGATGTTCTTTTTTGGTTTTATCAGTTATAAAATAATATTGTCTGTAAATAAAGCAAATTTTCTTGATTACTATACCCATTTAAGTCCTTGAATTTCTGAGTCCCTTATTTTCTTTGCCAATGGCTCTATAAATATCTCAGACAATAAAGGTGAAAGAAGACAACCCTGCCAGGTTCCTCTGTTCAGCCACAAATTATCAAAGCAGAATTCTCCCACTTCAATTTTTGCCTCCAATCCCTCATATATATTCTCTTAATTAACATTATTTTTGTATCAAAGAATGCAAATGCTTCCATTGCCCTACTCATAAAATCCCAGCTTACTCTGTCATATGCTATCTCAAGACTCACCAATAACAGCAGTATTCTTCTTACATGCTGCTTCCCCTCTGGATTATCATTGTTCTATTAAACTTGTCAAATGTTTGCCTCCCCTTCACAAAACTAAACTAATTCATATCTATCAGTTTTGGCAATGCCACTGTCATTCTTTTAGATAATGTGGACATAAACACTTTATAATCATAGTTTAAAATTAAAATGTGCCTATATGAAGCTGCGTCTGATAGGTCTTTACCGTCTTTAAGTATTACAGCCACCCCAGTTTTCTACCAGGATGTTGGTGCTTACCACCTTTTAAAATACTGTTAAGCAAAACCTTCCAGATCTAGATCACTTTTTCCCTCCTAGCATCTAAACTTCCACAGAAATACTATGTATTCCAGAAGACTTACCTGCAAATTGATTATGTCACCAATTTATCTCATCTCCTTCTATCTTAACAGCTAGCTGTAACCTTGGGAAATATTTCCATTTGTGTTTTTTTCTTGATTTCCACATTTCTCTGCTTTATATAAATTTTCATAAAATTTCCAAAATGTCTCAAACACCTCTACAAGATTCTCTGGTTATTTTTCTTGTTATATGCTCCTTAAGTTTGGCAACAACTATTTCCACTTTCTGCTGCCTAAGTCATTGTGCTACAAAAGTTTGTGTGCTCTACATTTATCATCTAAAACCAGATGCTTAATTGCAATCTTTCTAAACTCATATACATCATCCAGACACTCCCTTATTTTCTCTTTAGCACTCTGCATTTGCACCTCTTCACGTTCTGTGAGATTCTCATTTTTCTGCGGTACTTTAACCTTTGTCAGCACCTCTAAATAATTCTTGCTGCTTCTTAACCATATCTCTCTCTTTTACTTCTACTCTGTTTTAAACTCCATTTTCATTTTATCCCACTTACTACTACAACTTTTGAAGAAATTTATATCTTCCCTAATTACTCTTGAATGATTTCCACTACCCATTCCTTAATTTTCTCACTTTTTAACAGACAGGTGGGGAACCTGTCAATGATTTTTATAGGTGGGCAGAAAACTCGAAGTAATGCAGGATACCATAACTGGGATCAAAAATCGTCTCTGCAGGATCTTAATGAACGAAAAAAAGCATTTCTAGCTAGTTTGTGTTTGTAATGAAAAGTCAATATCTTCATAAACCTTTGTGACTCCAACATTTAAGACTTATGCCTTCCTCTATAAAACAGGAATAATTTTAGATTACTATCAAAATGTCATATCTGTATTGTGTGATCACATCTTAACGAAAGTCAATTTTCAAGATGTCATGTAGTTGAAAAAACAATGAACGGCAAATATGTGAATCAACAAGCATATTCTACATTTTCAGTTTTGTGTTTTTGAGTGCAATGTTATGAGTGGTCGGAGTTATTTGAATGTGTAACTGCAACAATATAACAGTCACCAGCAGTTTGTTATACTGATCGTAGGAAAGAGGCACAAAGAGTGGTTGATGTGAAAAGCTGAAGTTGTTTATGAAGAGTACATTATGAAAATGCAGGTAAACAGGTTATTGTCATGTATTTTTATGTTGGCAAACAATAAGTTGTAAATGAAATAGATGGTTAATAGCAGGTGTATTAATGTCATTACAGAACGAGGAGGCTGAAGTATCAGAGTATACTCCAGGCATACTTCAAACAGCACATTCTACTGTTAAAAGTCAAAACGGTTGAGATATGCCAGTAATAGATGGCTACCAATACTTTTTAGAAAAAAACTAAAGGTTGCAGAAAATATTGGTGTTGTGTACATAAAAGCAGACATAGCTGTAAGGGAAGGTGCATAACAGAGAGTACAACTGAAGGGGATATATTAAAAAAAAATAGACATTACTATGGTCCAGATGCAGTTAAGTCAGAGCTTTTTAAGGTGAGAGAATGTATTAAAGGATGTGCAGATCATTCTGTGGAGGATTTGTGCAAAGTAGTGTCTGAGGTGTTAGCAACGCGTCTATATTATCTTATCAAAGTTTCAGAATATTGAATATGATATGGTCGACATCATATCATCGAATACTAAAACATCGAAAGATAAAAAAAAAAAAAATACCTAAAAACAAAAATAAATAAAAACTTACCTTTGCAAGCAGGGGGGGCAAGCCACCCTGCACCCCCCCATGTGGGGGGCTGCAACTCCCACACCCCCTACTTAAATATACCAACTCCGAGACCGCACTACATTGAACTAAATGGAAATCTCCCCTTACGGAGATTTCTATTTAAACGTTCAATGTTTTTTGCTTTCGCTAATCTGGTGCCGACAATATCAGCTTCGATATTGTCAGCCATCGACAAAGTGAAGTAGACCCGTTAGCAACTACCTCAAATACTGTAGTCAATTAGTTGCCAAATACGTCAGTTTTAAAACAGACCGTCAGCAGAGTGTAGTATAACAACAGGCTTTCTACGTTCAAGGATATGAGGGCATTGTAAGATTTATGTCCTGAAATGCTGCCAACAAAGAATGGATGTTTCTTAATAGAACATGTCTGTGATGCAAGCATGAGTACTAATGTTGTTGTAATTACTACTGAAAGTAATGTAAAAATGCTATGCTCAGCTGAGTATTTTTTAGTCAATGAAACATTTCTTATCTATACACATGAATGCAAGCAAGTTTATAGCATTCACTGTCCATTGGAAGGCAATAAGTGTAGAAAAACTATTCCTGTAGAGTATGGATTCCTACCAAGTAAAACAGAAGATTGTTATGATCAATTCTGGTCCACTGTTGTAATATTTGCTCCCAGTTTAGTCAGCATCCAAAACCGCAGATGATACTAAGTGACTTTGAAAAAGGTGTGGTAAACTCCATGAGCAGACACTTTCCTAGCAGTTCTTCCAAAGGGTGCTGGTTCCATTTCTGTCAAATTGTGTGGAGGCAAATACAGAAGCTTCATTTAGCAGAACTATGAACTTCTCGCTGTTGTGTAAACAATACCAGCACTAGCATGCTTATCTCTAGACGACCTGTTTTCTACCTTTGCTGAAAAAGAGAATGATATGCCATATTTTGGCAAACCTTTATGTAATTTTTTCAAAGAGAATTATTTAATTGGTAGACCACGGCGATAGGATATGAGAGGATGCACATTGGAGAGACTACCACTACTTTTCAATGTGTTTTTCTGGAACCAGTATGAAGCCTGCGGACAGGGTTACCCAAGAACCCAAAATGAAGTGGAGGGTTGGCATAAATGTCTCAGGAGTTTGATGGGTAAGAAAAAACTCTTTATGCTAGATGCCATACAATTAGAACAAAATCATGTGGAGGATCTGAAATCTAGACTTATGTCATGCCTACCCATCCTCTCCAAAAAGAAGACGGGTACATGACAAGGAAGTTGTGTTCGAACGACTGCTATCTCATAGAGATTCACTTACACCTAGGGAATTTGTGGAACTTGTAGTGCAGCACTGCTCATTTTGAATTCACTTCACTTAATCCGTTAGACTGGGCGGTGTTGATTAATCTTAATTTGCAAGTATAAGCACAGCAATGGTGTCAAACGTCATTACCTGGGAACAGATGTGTTTCAATAAATGGTATACTTCACCCAGTTTAAGGTACATCACTTGTGGAATGCAAAATTACCGCGGTGGCGGTGTGGTTCAATTCTCAGCTAGAGCGTCTTCTGCGTGGAGACATGCGTGAATGGGCGTACCTTCGTTGAAGGTTGTGCGTCAGGGCTGGTAACTCAGCACATAAAAATCAACTACCGATCATTAGCGGACCGGAGTTCCGCTGTGGCGACCCCTAACCGGGAAAAGCCGAAAGACACAAACAAACAAATTTGTGGAATGCAAAATTTAAAAAAAAAGACGTTTATAAGGGCACTGCAAAAATACTTATTGCTCTGAGGAAAGTACTTGCTGCTAAGTACAAACATATGATGATGGAATGGCTAAATAAATACAGAGCTGTAAATGAATACTTAAGATTTGTTCTGTATTGTTCGATATGATGTAAACCGGAACAGTAAACAGGAAATCTAGCACATTTAAGTGCAGTGTTCGAAAACGTCGAATTCAGCAAACCTAAAAAATGATTCAACATTTTAATAAATAAATATTTTAAATTTAGACCATTTTATTTGCCCAGAATGATAAATGAACATATTGCTTTCAACATTTTGATAGCAATCTATAATTTTTTCCTTTAGCTGGAATGTTTGCAGTTTAATCACTATAGGTCCCTGCTGCTTCCTCAGTCTCAAATTAGGAATAATACTTTGTGGTCCTTCTGTTCTATCATAGTAGAATGTCCAGTCCACGTGCTAAGGCCTTTTCTCATGAAGTCTTTATTATCCTTCCTTTTGTATGATCTGGTACTGATGAAAACCTCAAGTTGTCTACAAGTTATATATGCTCAAATTCATGTAGTGACATCTGTTCATATTTTAACTGCTGCTCCATCATGCATTCTTTCATCTCCCTTTCTGCAGTTTGCATTCCAGCTATTTCCTCTAAATGCTTATTTTTCACACATCTGCCCCACCATGTTGCTTTGACTCCTGAGTTTTCACAGTTGTTCTCCTTTTCCGTTCACTTTTTCTCTCCTTTGCTCAGCTTCTGGACTTCACAAACACATCAGCTACCGAATTATGTTAACAATGTGCTTGGTGTTTTAACCTCCACTGCTCTATTTTTAGCTGTGTTCAATACTCTCACCAATTTGGAATCTCCTGTTTTTTTTTTCTTTTCTCATTTAATTTATTTTATGTCTGTAGTGGAAGACACTGAAGTAAAAATGTGAGTCTGCGATAAAATACAAAACAGCAGAAAAGAAAACAGTTCTTCCATATACAGGTACATTTCTATGTTATTTGTATTTATCTCCAGGTTGTCCATTTTTACAATTAACTATAAATGAGCAAGAATTGCATTACAAAATTAAGAAGGGAGAATGTGGCAGGAATTCTCATTATTTGTTTGTAATGCAGTTCTTTTTGTTACATAGTTTCTTTAAGAAAGTATACCTGTGTAAAATCTTACCATAACAGTACATGTCCTTCTCTTCACTGCTGCAGTATTCTTCACCTTATGGATCTCCCGTCATGTTAGAAAGTAAGGGCATGCAATTTTAAAATACAAGTGAAACCAAGGGTCACTTTAACTGTTGTACTAAAGGGGTGGTGTATACAGCTAAATGCAAACAAGTCCCCCCTTTTATGTGGGTAAAACCAAGAGAAAAATAACAAAACGAATTTACAAACATCTACGTGATATCACTAAGTATAACGATACTAATATTCTGTATAAACACATATTGAAGTTTCCCTCACATTGTTTTCTATTCTTTATTGTGGAGAGGGTTGATAGGAACATGAAGGGGGACCATGGACTGAAATGTCAGAATAGAGGGAATTGTACTAGCAGACTGTTTCGAATGTGTACAAATTCCCCCAAACTTAAAGAAATGGTTTCACTAGATTGTATTTTAAAATTGCGTGCCCTTACTTTCTAACATATGGAAGGGTATAAAGTCTGCTGTATATGCTATTATCTAGTTTGGTATAGAGATTTCTTTAACAGTTTTTAATGAATTTGTGCACCTGGTAGGGTGAACTGATTTTTCATTGGTTGATTTGTATCATGTCCCTCTTGGATGGTTAAACAACATGTGACTAAGAAATGTTTACTACTTGTTCTGAAGTTCCTATTCTATGGACGAAAGCACTTAACTCTGTATATTCGTGTACGGATTAAATTTTTATTTTTGGCTTGACTTAAGTGTGCCAGCGTTATGTTTTGCTTTTTTATGTTTGTTTTTCACTCTCTTGACCACCATTTTGTGTTTGTGTGGTTCTTGGTTTACTTAGTGAATCGCTGTTGCTGACTGCAATATGAATGAGGAAACTGTGGTGGGTATTTTCCCTCAACTGGAGGATTTTAAGCAAGCTGTAAGAAATTTAACGTTATTGTTACAGCAACTTACACAACAGATGTCATTAAGTGTTTTTTATCAGAATTATTTGAGCGTTTCTTTGTTCTTCCAAATGGTGGTGGTGGTGGTGGTGGTGGGGGGGTGATATTCTGGCTGGTCAGATTACACCAGAGCTGGCTCCCTCATCGGAAAGGACAGAATGTCTGAACAGACTGGTAAATTTCTTAACTGTGGAAAAATATTCTCTTTTGGATGAATGGTTTCAGCAAGTGTGCACCACTCTCTGGTGAACTGACACTCAGTGGGACACTATCAGCTAAACCTCATGAACTTGAAAAGAAATTGGAAAAATATCATAAATTACAGATGGAAAATTTATACTTTTGTGACTCCAGGAAACATAAACAGGTTTTGAAAGGTTTACAGACACAGATGTTTCCTACTGGACTAATTTGTAGTTCCCATCTTCATAGGGACCTTACTGCTTTACTTGATCAGGATGAATGTGAATTGATGGAACTGTTGTTAAAACGTTATCAGAGTTGATGGACCAATTCACGTGGATCAATCAATACGTTTCACACTATTTTTAAGCAAACGGATAGCGTTTGTGAGGAAATAAAAGTTAGAAAATAAAGGAAATTACAGAAGGACCAGAACAATTATGCTCAAGGAAAAGCAAACCCCAATCCTTCACTGTCACACTCTGTGGACTGTTCACCAAAGGAGAGTGATTTGCAGAAGTCTACCATTGTTTAGGATAACAGGCTGGAGAGAGCTGATGAAGGATCTATATTTGAAACCCCTTTGGACTTTGCCCCTCTGCGGAGATCTCAGTGGATTCATAGTCAGAGGAAAGGATTGACACAATCTTCGATCAATGTCTCGTACCCTCCTATATCCTCCTCATCGGTGGGAGAAAAGTCAATACCACCAACATTAAAACAGACACTTCATTACTGGACTCAACACATGAACATAAACCACTGGATATTGTTTCTCATGGTAATGTGACTTTGATGGACTACATGAAGACAATAGAGCTCACTGAATGTGTGTCCCAGGCAGATACGTTCCTAGCCTTAAGAAGCATTCTACCATCACCCAGAATGATGCCGCAATACAAACAGAAAACGACTAACAATTGGCTTAGTTTCTGGTGTCATTCCAAGGGGCTCCAGTACCTGACAGCCTGGGAAGACATGATTGGCTATACCATGATGCTTTCCCACAGATGGCCTGCATCTGTCTCCCTTGAGCTTCAGGCTCATGGCAAAGGCTCTTGCCTCCCCCATAGTGCCATTTTTAGGCAATGCCATGAGGTCAAAACTACTAACATGAAAAGTTTATCAAAACGCAAATTAAAGGTCATGCTGCTAAACACTAGGAGTCTAAATATGAAACTGCTGGAAGATGCTGACATTTGTGCAGTCACAGAAACCTGGTTCAAAGCTGCGAGGAGCACCCCAGCCATATCAGGTTACTCATTCTATCATACATTCAGACCCCAAACCGTGGGCAGCAAAGCAAAAGGAGGTGGAGTTGCTATGTATATATATATATATATATATATATATATATATATATATATATATATAAAGACATACCCACCTCCAGGCTGGTCAAACAGTATGATGAAAAGGAGACACTCCAGGTGCAGTTAACCACTGACAGGACCCCTATTCAAATCATAGCTAGCTTCAGCCCCAACTTTGACTCAAGATGTCCACCTCCACCTATGTGGACCTCTTCGACTCTATCAGGAATCAACCCTTTACCCTGATCCTGGGCAACTTTAACCATCCAACCGTAGACTAGAACAACTACCCATGCCAAAATACAAATGCCCAGAGATTCCTTGATTTCATCAACGCAAATGCCTTGGACCAGCTGGCTGACACCCACACAAGACGTGAAAATATCTTGGACTTGGTATTAGCCAATATGAGTAACCACTGCAACATCCCTAGAGTGTCATCCTCCCTGGTAAGATCTGACCACAAAGTGGTCATTTCTGAAATAACCATCTCCCTCAACCACCCCCTAGATAAGGTCAAGCAAAAAAACTTCTTGAAAGCTGACTACAACCTCCTGAGGGAAGGTATAAACAGCTTCACAGCTCTCTCCCACTCCATAGGAACTGGCACATATGTCCAAACCTACACCAAAGTACTATACGAGCACTTACATAGCTGCATGGAATCAGGAACACCTGAAAGGACAAAATCCTCCTCTTCAAGGAAGAGCAAACCTATCTGGTGGACATCTGCAATAAATAAATTCTATAACAAAAGGAAAAAAACTGCTGTCCAGGACCAAAAAGGAGCAGGTGTCTAATTGGAAGCAATCTCGCTTTAGTCTGAACAAGCAAATAAGAGTACTAGTGAAATCCTCCAAAACAAACTCAGAGTCCAAAGTGGCCACATCTACTAAAGACAGTCACAAGGCTTTCTTCGCATATATCCACAATCTCAAGGGAAGCACCCAGATTTGCTCAGAACTGGTGGTCAAGGACACCACATACACAAACGCTGTAGACAAAGCCAACTTGCTGGCAGACAGGTTCAGGGAAAACTTCACCCCCTCTGTTCCCCACCAGTAAATCAGGACATCCCCAGCACCTGCCCCCCCCCTCCCCTTATCTCTAGGGAGCAAGTTATCACTGCTCTCTCAAAGGCAAAAAATACAGCCTCCATGGGACCAGATAACAACCCAGGCTGCATCCTACATGAACTCAGACAAGAACTTGCAGCACCATTAGGCACCCCATTCAACCAAAGCCTGGAGCGTCCACCGATTCAGAAGATTATAGACCCATCAGCCTAACTAGCCTAATCTGTATGGCCATAGAACAGATTATCATGGACCTCATTAAAAGGACACTGGCAACCTCCAAACACTTTATCCCACACAGTTTGGTTTCATCAAGGGGAGGTCATGCCTGTTAAATTTGGTCGATTTCTTTGAGACAGTTACCAAAGCCATGGACGAGGAGAAGATGGTATACACTGCCTACCCTGACCTGGCTAAAGCCTTCGATACTATTGTCCACTTGGGTATAATAAATAAACTCTCTCAACTAGACATCAATCAGTATGTTACCAGATAGGTAGCAAACTGGCTCACTGATAGAACCCACATAGTCAAAATAGGGGAAGCCAAGTCAAGTAGTGGACCCATAACAAGTGGTGTACCCCAGGGACTGGTCTTGGGGCCTTTGTTGTTTGGGATATACTTTTCTGCGGTGCAAGCCAAAACTAGTGGGCTATAGCCGACCAAGTCTGCAGATGACTGCAAGTTGGGCACTATCATCCACTCCCCCAAGTGATGTGGACATTCTCCAAGTGGGTCTCCCCCAACATATGACTGGTGTCTGAAACATAGCCTCAAACTGAATGCTAAAAAATGCATCATCATCCCCTTTGTAGAGAGTGACGTCCTCACAAATTATCACATTAATAACAAGGTCCTAAGCACGCAATCAGTCGTGAGGGCACCCAGAATGATAGCAAACTGACTTTTGACCATCATATTGCCTTTGTTGTATGAAAAGTTTTCGACATGGCACACCTCATTAGAACAGGTATCTCATCCAGGGACAAGGTGGTCATAACATCCCTGTATTCTTCCCTTATAAGACACATTACTGAGTACAATGCCCCTTTCGGCATGTACCTCACAAAGCACGTGCAGCAGCTGGAGAGACCACAGAGGTTCCTCACCAGGAGAATCCAGGGCCTCAAACATCTACCCTATACAGACAGGCTAAAGTCCCTGTCCCTCTACTCAGTCTCCTACAGACTCCTCAGAGGTGACTTCTGTCTGGCATACAAAGCAATCTCAGACCCTGTCTTGATGGGACTGCTGCAAATCTGCAAGTCAAGCTCCACTCCATACCGTGACCTCAACCTGGTCTGTGACATCAATAGTACTTGTTGGCGGGACAGATTTGTATCCCAGAGACACTCCCTTCTGTGGAATAGACTCACTCTCCACATAAAGCAGAGTACCTCATTAACCTTTTTAAGCACAACCTGGATAACTGGATGGGGAACAGAAAATACACCCCTGGGATTCCACCTGTGTCCCTGCTGGACAGGGGCATCGGGTGCTGACTTGTTGGAACACAGCCTAAATTCTTGGCTAGGCTTGTAAGGGCCTCAGGACCAATAGCCTAGTAACTTTCTATGATTCCACGAATATGTACAATTGCAGTTTTGTAGATATTACTAAATATGTTGCTGATTTATTGTCAAAGGGTTTTTACTTTTTTTCCTGCTAGAAGGGCTTCCGTTTATGAAATCTTAATAGATTTGAATTTATACGCAAGAAAGCTTAATTTTAACCTACTGTTTGATTCAAGTTTTGGGGCCTCAGAGACTATGAATATACTTACACCTAGTACATTTAACCCACCTATACACCCTTTGCTAAAGAGCTTTGACAAGGTCTGTGACCTTGATGTTAGGCATTTAAGTGAACCTGTCTCCCATCCTTTCTACAATATGTCCCAAAGGGAATGGTAATTATTTGATTTATGTTCCAACTGAAATGTATGGGTTATGAAGCCTGACAAAGGCACGTGGGGGGGGGGGGGTCACTATGATTAAAACAGATTATATCAATAAAATGTTACAGTTGTTATATTATGATTCATACAATGAGCTATCGAAAAATGAAATTTTTCTAACATTGTAATGTTAACGTTCAGAAATAAATCATTAGAAGTTGTGTACTTACCATAACTTGGCATCTGTTTTATCCATTTTCATTCTTCCTCACAAATGGGTTACAGATCCATTCCTCGGATCCGACTCAGCCATTATTTACAAGACTTGGATCTAAATCTTGAGGTCCTCCCTGTACCCACAATATTCTATGCCATCACAAACTCCTTAGATCGAGTTTGCTACCTTACTGCCCACTGAGTTATAGAGAAAGAAGAGACAGAAGAAAAAGATGGAGGCTTAAACCAGGAGCATGAAGGATCCCTTATCATCCAAAGAATCTTCTAGGAATGACAAAGCTAGGGATGATTGGGCGGGAAGGTGAGGAAGAATAAAAATGGACAAAACAGATGCCAAGTTATGTTAAGTACACAACTTCTAAATCTGGTGTTGTCCTTTTCATTCTTCCTCACAAATGGGTCAGAGCCCCAGCTACGTAACTCTGAGAAGGCCCTCAAGGAAGGACATGCCAGAGCACTATCAACCCAAAGGAAGCACTGCTTATGGAGGCAATGTCCAATTTGTAATGTGTAACAAAGATATGAGTCTTTGACCAACTGCCTGCAGCACAAATATCGTTAATGGAAGTTCTCGATGAAAAAGCAGAGGAAGTAGCCATAGATCTAGTGGAATGAGCTCTAGGAGGATGAGGCAATTTCAAACCTTTTTGAGAATAAATCAGCAAAATACAATCAGTAATCCATCCAATTTCAGTTGGAACATAAATCAGAGTAATTTTGGAAACTGCTTGTCCTAGGCAGTTAGGGGAAAAGGATACAAACAACTGATTAGACTTCATGTACTGTTTTGTTCTGTGAAGATAAAAAGCATAGTTGTCTATGAACATCAAGAAGATACAACATATATTCACCCTTATTAGTTAAGTTCGGAAAGAAAACTGGCAATTAATGTTAGTCTCCATGGCTACTTTAGGTAGAAAAGAAGGGTTGGTTTGAACAGACACCCTATCTTTATGGAATATAATGTAAGGAGGCCTAGCCGATAAGGCCTGGAGCTCAGAAATTCTTCTTGCTGAAGTGATAGCTACCAAAATGATTTTCCAAGAAAGAAACTTTATTTCACATTTGTTTGCTGGTTCAAAGGGTTTCCGAGTCAACCCTTGGAGGACCACAATGAGAACCCAAGGAGGAGAGGGGTCTTTTATTGGAAGATTAAGAAGAACAATTTCCTTCATGAAAGCTTTACATAATCTGGAAGTTGTTAAAGATGATTAGTTTCCAGCATGGAAATTGGATATGGCTGCTAACTGAAGTTTAATAGTAGAAAAACTGTCTCCTTCCTTAAAAAGGGTAGTAAGGAAAAGAAGGATGGCCGAGGTAGGAGCTGAGAAAGGGTCAATATCCTCTTTGGAAGCCCATATAGAAAACCTTTTCTATTTCCTTCTGTTGACTTTCTTGGCGGAGGCTTTTTGTGAGGCCAAGACAATGTCACAAACTTAGGAAGAGAGCCTGGTCCATCTTACAATTACTGGAAGTAGAGAAGCCATGCTGTCAGTTTGAGGGCATGAGGATAGGGATGCTGAATTCCTGATGGGTGAGATAAGAGATCCCACGTGGGATCCAGTATCCAAGGAGGATATTTCAAGTGAGACTATAGGAAGAGGAACCCTTGAGGCCAGAGGGGGGGGGGCAATAAGGATGACTGAAGTCTTCAGCCTACTTGCTTTTTCTAAAAACTTTGGGATCAGTGGAAGGGGGGCATAGAGGAAACCAGGGCCATTTGTGAATCACAGTATCCTTTGGTGACTCCCCTAAAGGGGGGATAAGAGTTAATTTGCTGCACTTGTTGAGGGGAGAGGCAAATAGGCCACAGCAAGGCTGGCCCCTTGTGGCTGAAGATCATATTTGCTACTGTTCGATTGAGGGACCAATTGAGAGGAATCAGAATGGACCTGCTGAGTCTGTCTGCAGCATGTTGGTTTTCCCTAGTATGTGCTCTGCAATAAGAAGGTGGCGTGAAGACATTGCCCATTCCCAGACCCTCATGATTTTTCTGTACAATGGGCAGGAACATTTGTTGATGGACCAGACTACTGACATGCTGTCTGAGTGTAGTGCAACAGTCCCTAGGGGAAAAACGTCCCGAAAGGCTTGCAATGTTAGGAAGACTGCTTTCATCTCTAGGACATGCCTTGGACCATCTTTCCCTTGAAATGCCCCCTCCACCCCAGTTGGGAAGCATCCATGATAACTGTGGCTATTAGGGGAGAAAGAGCAAATGGCATACCCAAAAACAGATCATCTGAATGGATTCACCATCGAATATGATGTCTGCAGAATGGAGTGAGTTTGATGGGAACAGATAGAGGCTGGTAAAGAAGAGACCACTGTGCTGCTGTCACTTGTCTGGTCAGGATAAAACAGACGAACATTCATGGGTTCATTACATGCAGGTTTATTACATACAAACACATCAGAAATAAGGCTTTGTAACTTAAACTTAAATAAACTTACAAACAAACTACCACACTCATACATGTTAACACTCTAGGTGTTCTCTCAAAATGGCACTGCTGCCTGCACGTGCTACATCTGGAAATGCTTCTTAAAGGTAAATATACACACATTGATCTACATCCTCCCTCTATGAGAAATAGTCCATATATGAAATGACAGTATTCCATGACATGCAATTTACAGAAATAATCTTTTGATATGCAGTTATACAGAACTAATTATCTGACATGCAACCATACAAAATTAGACACACATAAAAGAATCATGTCCAGGTTGCTGTGTATTTTACACTACGTCTAGAAATATGACCTGACCATGTAACATAAAAGTCAGAATGGGATCTAGCAACAGGGACCGTCTTCAAAGAATGATCAACTTTGGGGACAACTGGGACATCATCAGGAATGGGAATGGATAACTTGACATGTTCTTCGGTACGAACATTGTCAGGGTAGCTCTGAGATCTACAGTCTGTATCACAGGTACGATGCTACGATATAATTTCTGGTACAGAAAGAAGATGTTTACGGTTTCTCCTGTATTCTATACACTCAGATTCCTCTAAGTTGTTCCGGTTTGCCTAGATAGAAGTCTCTGAGCAGACGAGCCATGTAGGTGATCATGGGGTATATTTCTGATATTAAGTAAATTCAAGAAGATATCAATATTATCACGCTTTGACCTCTCTAGTAATTGCTTTGCACTCTGTACTGCACGTTCAGCAAGGCCGTTTGACTGTGGATAATCAAGACTGCTAGTAACATGAAAGTCCCACTCTTTAGCAAATCTCTGAAACAACAGACTGGCAAACTAAGAACCGTTGTCAGAAATTAATTTGTGTGGACTACCATGGACTGTGAAATAACATTTCATCTTAGTAATAACAGCACTGGATGTTAGTTTAGGTAGCAAATCGATCTCAAAACAGTTCAAATAAGAGTCGACCAATACTAAGTAATGCTGACTGCTCCACTCAAATATGTCAGTTGCTACTGTTGATCAAGGTAGTTCAGGGATTTGGCTTAGCTGACTGAAGTGGCTCTTTTTGCAAATGCAGCTTAGAACTGTTGCATACTGAAGAAGAAGAAAGCACTTTATCAACATCTTTCACTAGAAAAAGGCCAAAATGCTAGTCCTGTCGTCTTTCCTTTGGTAGGATCGGAACCTGGGTGGCCACCATGCAAACTCTGACAGTATTCTCGTGGTAAGGAAGTCTGAACAACAATTTTTGGACCTTTGAAAATGATACCATCTTCCATCAGCCTCTCATCTCTGTTTGGAAGGTAAGGTTGCACTTCTGGCAGTACACAGGCCTGCTTTGACAGCCATCCTACAGTATTTGCAAAATTTGATCAGTCTTTGTATGATCTCTTACCTCATCAAGTTTTGTGGTATAAAAATTACACACTTCCATGACATCAAAATCAAAATTCTCTGCACCAAGCTATTCTATGGTATTTTTGAGTGATCTGGATAAGGTATGAGCAGATAAGGAAGCTTACCCCTTGTATAGACCATTTTGAAATTGTACCTCTGCAATTTGTGCATCATTCTTTGTAGTCTTGCTGGAGCAGAATGCATAGGCTTCTTTAAAATAGTGACTAGAGATTGATGGTCAGTTTCTATCTGGATTGCTCGGCCATAAATATAATCATAGAACTTATGCGAACACAATTGCCAAAAGTTCCTTTTCAATTTGAGCATATTGCATCTCAGTTTGAGTAAGAGTTCTAGATGCACAGGCTTCTCTTGAAGAATAGACCGAACTTTAAAGCATCACAGGAAAAAGAATTACTGGTTTGTGGACATCATAGTATCTTAATGTAGACAGGTTAGCAATTTAATGTTTGAGGTTATTAAATGCTCTCTGGTTTTGTTCTAACCATGACCATACAATAGTTTTGCATGTCAGCTCTCTCAAAGGTGCTGGCAACTCACTAAAGTCAGGGATAAATTTGACAAACAGTTAACCATACCAAGAAAATGCTGTAAGGCTTAGACATTGTCTGGAGCTGGCATCTCCTTAGCATTTAATATCAAGTGCCAACCACCTTTAGATGTCCTGTCCCCAATAATCCTGTAAAGAACTGTAAAGTAAAAAGAAGCAGTAGGGTGCTTGAGTGTATGTTTGTATAATGCACTAGCCAATTTGTGATTCCTGTCATCTCTCATGTGTTTAGAGATCCTAATTCTAAGTGGCCTGGAAGTCTGACTCGCATAGAAGGCTGAGCAAGAGCAAGAAACAAGGTATATAAACCCAGTCCAAACCACAATTGGCTAGAAACTTAATCTCAACTACTTGGGCTGTGTTTTTACTGGTAAACTGTTTTGTTTTCAGGACTCTAGGGCAATGTGTACAATGACCACATGGATAGGTCACAAATAGTTTTTCCCCTGTCAATGTGTATTGTTGAATTGAATCCAAAAAATTGGAATAACGTTTATAATGATTCAAATGGGAACAAGAAGTTATGTACTCACCATAACGTTCGATGTATGTAGTCCATCTCGCCTCACATTCTTACCCGTGGGTTCGGAGCCGAATGTCGGCTCCGACTCGGCCAAACTTTTTTAGCTCAAAGTCTTTCTATTGGCTGGGCTAAGATGGAATCCCATGCTGCACTGCTCTCTATCCCCAGATCTAGTTTGCTGTGAGCACCAGCACTCATTCTCCATGCATAACAACACCTAAGGAAAGGAAGAACAAACCAAGAATGAAGGGAGCTCTAAAACCAGACCTAACCTCCAGATCCTCCAGGACGGGGGAAGGAGGAGGGGGGGTAACTAAGAATGTGAGGCGAGATGGACTACATACATCGACCGTTATGGTGAGTACATAACTTCTTGATGTTATGTAGTCCAATGTCGCCTACATACTTACCCGTGGGACAGCATCCCCAGCACCTAAATCCTGGGAGGCTCAGTGGAAAATACTCCTGAGCACTGTGGAACCAAAGGAAGACCTGCCCCTAGATACCACATCCAACTTGTAATGAGTAACAAAGGTGTGAGGAGATGCCCAAGTAGCCGCAGCACAAATATCATCCATAGACAATCTAGCCTGAAAAGCTGTAGATGTAGATACAGACAGAGTAGAGTGAGCCTTCACCCAGAACGGTAAATCTTTACCCCCTGAGGAATAAATGAAAGAAATACAACTGGAAATCCACCTGGACAACGTGACTTTGGAGACAGGAGACCCAATTCTGTTTTCTGAAAAGGAAACAAACAACTGATCAGATTTTCTGAGGTCTTTCGTTCTGTGCAAATAAAAACGTAATTGTCTGTGCACATCCAACTGAGGAAATTTGAATTCTGCCTTGTTTGAGAACTGGGTAAAAAACACTGGCAATTCAATAGATTGGTTAAGGTTACTGACTGATGCCGCTTTGGGAAGAAAAGAGGGGTTTCGGTCTGACAGAAACCCTGTCCTTATGAAAAATCAAATAAGGGCATTTGATTGATAAAGCTTGAAGCTCCAAAACGCGTCTGGCTGACGTGATGGCTACTAAAAAGACAGTCTTCCAAATTAAGAATTTTAAATCGCAAGTAGCTGCAAGTTCAAAGGGGGGTAAAGTAAGACCCTGTAGAACAAAGTTTAAGTCCCAAGGCATAACAGGTTCCGATACCGGAGGATGAAGTAAAAAAGTGCCCTTCAGGAAAGCCTTACAGAGTCTATGTGCCATCAGGCTAGGCTCGTCTGCGATATGAAAGGTAAAAATCGCCGCCAATTGGACTTTAATGGTTGCGGCCAATGAACCCTGGTTAAAGGGCATAGACATGAACTCCAATACGACAAAATTGGAGCTCTGTAAGGGTCAATCTTTTTGGCATGTGCCGAGATTGAAAAGCTCTTCCATTTGCTGTAATAAATCTTCATGGTCGAGGTCTTATGAGAGGAAGACAAAATATGAACCACCTCCGGCAAAATATGATGAAGCCTAACTAATGACGGAAGTGGAGTAGCCAGGCTGTTAACCAGAGGGTCCGAAGAGAGGGATGGAGCTGCCCTGACATGTGTCAGTAAGTCTGGTTGTGGGTCCAGAATCCAAGGAGCTTCCATGAGATAGGGATGGAGAAAGGGGAACCAAATTTGACGAGGCCAGTGTGGGGCAATCAGAATCATTCTGCTTCCCAAGGATTGCACTTTCTGAATAACCGTTGACAGCAAGGGGACCGGAGGGAAGGCATATAGTAGACCGGAGGGCCAATTGTGGACTAGAGCATCCCTGCGTGACTCCCCCTGAGGGGGGGGGGGAAACGTGAAGTAGCTGCTGCATTTGGCATTGAGGGGCTGGCAAAAAGGTTGCAGTAAGGCTGATCCCACCTGCGGAAGATCTGTTCCGCAACTTGACAGTTCAGGGACCACTCGTAAGGCATCAGAATAGCTCTGCTTAGCCTGTCTGCTATCACACTGGACTTCCCCGGAATGTGCGTTGCCACCAGAAAACATTGGGAAGACACTGCCCACTGCCACACTTGCATGGCCTCTCTGCAAAGGGGGTAAGACTTGGTTCCTCCCTGCGTGTTCAGATACCACACCAATGACATTGTCTGAGTGGATTGCAATAGTCCCGAGAGGAAGAAAACTCTGGAGTGCTTGCAACGCTAGTAGCACAGCTCTCATCTCCAGGACACTGATATGCAGATGCATCTCGTGCTCTTGCCACATGCCTTGGACTGTCCTGCCTGGATAATGCTCCCCCCACCCCATTTGGGAGGCATCCGTGATCACCATGGCAACCGGGGGCGCAGGAACGAAGGGCTTTCCATCATTCAGGTTGTCGGTGCAAAGCCACCAACTGAGATCCTGTTTGCACCTGTCTGTGAGTAGAATAGGGTGAGAAAGTGGAAGACGTTGAAGAGACCACTGGGCAAAGAGTAGCCATTGAAGGAGCCTCATATGTAACCTTGCCAGAGGGACTAACATAATCGTAGCAGCCATTGTCCCCAACAGTTGGAGGACGCATCTTGCCTTTGCTCTTCTCAGAGGGAGCAAGGTGTGAACTTGTTGTTGTAGGACTCTGATTCTTTCCTGTGGTATAAACGCCCGCATGAGGACGGTGTCTAGTTCGGCGCCTATAAAAGTGACACGCTGTGAGGGCAACAAGGCAGATTTTTCCCAGTTCAATGTGATGCCCAACTGTTGACATAGGTTGATAGTGTTCCTGGTCTGTAGTAGATGCCTGGTGGTGGCAGTAAGGAGCCAGTCATCCAGATATGGAAACATTTGGAATCCCTGACGTCTCAGGTGAGCAGTCACCACTGCCATGCATTTGGTAAACACCCTGGGGGCTGTGGTGAGACCAAAGGGCAGGGCTCGAAACTGAAAATGACTGTCTCCCAGCCGGAAGCGTAGGTGACTTCTGGGTGCCCTGTCCATCTTTATGTGGTAGTAAGCATCCTTGAGGTCGATGGAGCACATCCACACTTCTTTTCCCAACAATGGGAGAATAGACTGCAATGTGACCATTCGAAACTTGGACATGCACATGGGTGTTCAATTGACTGAAATCCAATATGGGGTCTCAGGTCCCCTGTCCTTTTCGGAACCAAAAATAATCGAGAGTAAGTCCCTAATCTGATCTGGTCTGAGGAGACATGTTGGATGGCTTCTTTTTCTAGCAGCTTTGAAACTTCTGAAGCTGCGTAATCCCTTTCACTGGGTGGAACATCCGGGATTTTCTTGATTGGAGGGGGATATGACGAGAAGGGGATGACATATCCTCCTGAAATTATTTGTAGAACCCATTGGTCCTGGGTGATGTCTTGCCAGGCCTCCAGGTATAATGAAATTCGACCTCCGACTGGCTCCGGAAACGCACAGTCTGGCCTCCCATCAGGAGCAGCAGTAGGGAGAACCACGAAAGGAATAACGATCTCTCGAGTTGCGGGGGCCTCCTCTGCCCCTAGGGCGGTGTCTCCCTGAATAACCACCACCTCCCCTGCCTCTGGAGGGGGGCTCACTTTGTGCACCGGGAAAAAACCTCGGTGATTTCTTGAACCACATTTTGCCACTCATCTGGGCCTTGGGATAACGTCTAGAAGGAAGGGAAAAACGGACTCCTACGACAGACAAAGTTTTTCCCTCCTGCTCGCACCTGGTGAGAGTGTCATTCACCTTGCTTCCGAACAAAGAGGAACCATCAAAGGGGGTGTCAGTGAATGAAGACTTGAAGGCCTCTGCGAAATGACAAAGGCCCATCCAGGCCTGCCTCCTAAGAGCAACTCCTGAACTTGCTGCCCTACTCGCTCCTTTGGCTGCATAGGAGATTAGCCTCATGGAGGAGTTTGCAATGGAATTGAGAGTAGACATCTAAGCGTTGACCATCTGAGCCACCACCTCAGAAACGTTACCCGTGAGAGTATCTCCAAGCTCCTTGAGGAGATCTCTCTGGAGCTGTGTAAAGTGTGATAAATAATTCAGTGACTGCAAGGTAAAGGTCGCTGAAGAAAAAGTACACTTCCCGTACCGGTCCATGGTCCTAGACTCCTTGTTAGGGGGATGGACGGTGGAAGAAGTCTCGGCTAATTCCTTCTGAGTGGCAGCTGCCACCAGTATGGCATTGACAGGGACTCCCTTGGACAGAAATTCCTTATCAGGAGGAGCAGACAAAAATGTATTGGGTCTCCTGGGGACTGGTTCCAGAGAGTCAGGGGTTTCCCACACCCTTCGACAAACCAAATCCAGAAGCTCATCGAAGGGTGGAGATACCCAGGAGGCGGAGGGCTGAGCACCAAAGGCCTTCAGGAAGACCAACTCCTCCTCGGAGGGGGCTGTGGATGGCCAGTCACCTCTTTGTTTCAAAATCTCTAGGATGTCAGAGAAAGAAACATCCTTAGAGGATGACTTGGGGGACCCCTCCGATTCCTCGAGGTCAGTGTCTGATGTGAGAGACTCATCCTGGGAATCAATGTGCTTCCTCTTGCACGTCTTCTTTCTGAGTGGCTCCTCAGGAGAGAACTCTGAGGGGCCCTCAGAAATGTGGGGACCACTCATGGGGGTACCCTGAGGTCTTGGGGCTCCGCTGACTAGAGATAGATGGCAATCAGAGACCTGCACCTGTGTAGTAAAGGACAGAATGACCGACCCGCATGATGCCGCTGACGACCTGGCCAGCGCGCTCTGCATGGCCTCAAAGGCTGCCCCCCACCCCCCGAGTCCAAAGAACGACCAGCCTCCGAAGCCACGACAGGAGTCAAACTTCCTCGCTGAAGCACCGAGAGGGAGACTAGGAGCCGGGAGGTGTCCCGAAGCCTCTCCATCGGGTCCGACCGAAGAATCCTAAGTCCTGAACACCGTGGATGGCGCCAACAGTGTCGGAGCTGACGTCGGCACCGATAAGCCAGGTGGGGCTGTCGGAACCGACCTAAGCCAGGAGGGGCTGTCGGAACCGACCTAGGGACATCACGCGGAGCCCAGCACTCCGGCTCCAAAAGCTGAGGTGTGCTCAGAGGAGGAAGTATCGAAGCAGGTTGAGGGACCAGCTCCAGAGCCGACTGGGTCAGAGCCGAGAACAATTTTGCCAGAACCGGTGACTGAAGGACTCTCTGCACCACTCTACCAACGTTCAGATCTGATAAGGTCCTGGAGGATTTTGAGGATATTCCCAAAAAATGCTCGATGCTGACTTGATCCAGCCAAAGGAAAATAATCCAACACAATCAAACAAAAAACCTTCGGATGGATGCTGCTAAAATCAAGTAAAATCCAAAAAACACAGAGAATACAAGATGTTAGCGCTTTCGGGTGTTACCCTTCATCAGACCCTGATGATGATGAAGGGTAACACCCGAAAGCACTAACATCTTGTATTCTCTGTGTTTTTTGGATTTTACTTTTACTTGATTTTAATAAACTACTACTAGAACACAGCAGCATCCATCCGAAGGTTTTTTGTTTGATTGTGTAGGATTTTGAGGATAGAGAAGGAGATTGAGACCTCCTCTCCAAAGGGGACCTGCGAGGAGGGGATAGTGGCCTAATGCTAGGCGATCGGCTCCGAACAGGTTCCAAGAAAATTGGAGCGAAGCAGGTTCCATAACAACTAACACTTCCTGCGGCCCCGAAAACAATGGAGCTGAGGATGTCGAAGCAGACTTTGCTATTTTCTCCGGTGGCTCCGAGGAGACTGATGGAGCCGGAGATCTCTTTTTTGATTTAGGCTTAGAGCTGGAAGCACTCTCCAGACCCTCCTCGAAGGACTGTTTCAGAAGTCCCTTCAAAATCAATTTGTTCTTCCTTTCCTGAAGAACTCGCGGAGTAAAAGCATGACAGAAAAGTACA
Organism: Protopterus annectens; assembly: GCF_019279795.1. NCBI lineage: Eukaryota > Metazoa > Chordata > Ceratodontiformes > Protopteridae > Protopterus > Protopterus annectens. The sequence continues at coordinate 469,974,509 of NC_056731.1, forward strand.
GTTTTGTACCTACCATAAATGTAGATGTTCGAAGATCCACATTGCTGCAGTCCTTACATATGGGTAGTCCGCTGTCCTCGGTCGGCCCGAATACCAAAGTATTAGGCTGACGTCGGTCATGGGCGCACAGATCTGACATCAGAGCGTCAGGGTATAAAAGCGCATGACCGACGTCATATCCTCAGTCTTTTCTTGCCCCAGATGTCAGAAGGCCCTAAAAAGAAAGGCCACAGCCCAAAAACAGGATACCTCCCAAAAACATGTCCAACAACAACCATCACCCAAACCATAAAACCATGCCAAACTACAGAGGGGAAGGAGGGAGGGTAAATTGGACTGCAGCAATGTGGATCTTCGAACATCTACATTTATGGTAGGTACAAAACTGTACTATGTTCTTCATCTCACATTGCTGCAGTCCTTACATATGGGTAGAATCCCAAAGCAGAGGTAAAGGGAGGATGGCAAAATCATAAAGCATTAGGGGCTGCTAAAATGCCCTGTAATATTGCAGTGGCAAATCCAGCCCTAGACTTAGAATAAAGAGGAAGGTGGTAATGCTTGGAAAAAGTATGTACTGAACTCCAAGTGGCTGCTTCCAAAATATCTTTTGTAGCTACCCCTTAGAAAGGCAGTAGAAGTGGCAGTAGCTCTAGTGGAATGAGGTCTGATTCCAGCCGGAATCTCCTTACCATGATGGGAATAACAGAAAGAAATACAAAACCCAATCCATTTAGAAATAGTTTGTTTTGAAACAGGTTTTCCCTGAGAACCCAAAGCAAAAGAAACAAACAACTGCTGAGACTGCCTGAACCCCTTGGTTCTGCTCAAATAATAACGTAACTGCCTGTGAATATCCAAAGTATGCAAAATCTTCTCCCCTTTATTTTGGGGTTTGCATAAAAAGTAGGCAAATGAATAGTTTGGTTCAAGGCCACACTAGAAACCACTTTAGGCATAAAGGAAGGATTAGTACGCAAAGATACCCTATCCTTATGAAAAATCAGGAAAGGTTCCACTGCCATAAGGGCCTGTAATTCAGAAACCCTTCTTGCAGAGGTAATGGCCAACAAAAAAGCAGTCTTCCATGATAAATACTTTAACTCGGCAGTAGCTGCAGGCTCAAAAGGTTGTAGAGTAAGCTTTTCCAACACAAAATTGAGATCCCAAGCAGGAGTAGGAGCTCTACGTGGGGGTCTTATGTTCTTTGCCCTCTAAGAAATTGCTTAAACAAAGGATGGGAAAATAAAGGAGGGTCACAGTCATAGTGAGCAGAAATGGCTGCAGCATGAACCTTTATCGAGGAGAAAGACAAACCCTTGTCCAATAACTCAGTAAGATATTGAAGAGAAACACTTAAATCAGGCTTGGAAACATCAAAGTCCTTCGCTTTGCTCCAAAGAAAAAATCTCCTCCATTTATCAGCGTAAACTTTCCTTGTACTAGGCCTTCTGGCCTCCAAAATAACATTTAAAACTTGTTGTGGAAGCTGAGACCCTCCAGGGTCTAAAGCAGAATATGCCAGGCTGTGAGATGCAGAGACTGAATCTTGACATTGAGGAAATGATCGCCCTCCTGAGACAAAAGATGCGGAATCAAAGGCAGAGGCCATGGAGGCTCCCGTACCAAACTCCTCAGTAGTGGGTACCAGTGCTGTCGAGGCCAATCCGGCGCTATCAGAATCATGGATGGCTTGTCCATTCTGGCCTTCAGGAGTACCTTGGGAATGAGAGGCAGAGGTGGAAAGGCATAGACATGAAGATTGCTCCAACTGAATGATAGAGCATCCACCTTCCAAGCTGTGGGATGAAACATTTTTGTGCAAAACTTTGGCAACTGGTAATTTAGTGGAGGAGCGAACAGATCTATGTCTGGAGTCCCCCATAACACTGTCAACCTTTGAAACACATGAGGATCCAGTTTCCACTCGTGAGGATCCACAATTTGTCTGCTCAACACATCCGCTAAGGAGTTCTGTGCTCCTGGTAGAAACCTTGCCTGAAGATTGAGGTGTAAACTGAGAGCAGTCTCCCACAAAATCATCGCTTGCCTGCAAAGAGGGTACGAATGGTGCTTGTTGATGTACCACATGACAGTAGTGTTGTCTGTTTGAATCAACACCTGTCCTGGGTGAAGTAAATCCTTGAAAGCCATCAATGCAAATTGGACTGCTAACATCTCCTTCAAGTTGATATGCAAATGTTGAAGTCTGACAGGCCACGTGTCTTGCACCCATTTTCCATTGAGGTGTGCTCCCAAGCCTTGTCCGAGGCATCTGTCATTAGAATCTGACTCGCCTCTGGTCGGGTCACAGAGAGTCCCTTGTTTAGGTGACATTCCTGAGCCCACCACAAAAATTCTTTCTGAATGCAAGGTATTATCTGAATGACAGTGTCTAGATCTTGGCAGTGTTGTGTCCATACATTTTTGAGATACCATTGAAGCTTCCTCATATGCAGTTTGGCATTGGGAAGCACCAGAATACAAGATGCCATGAACCCCAAGGCTTGAAGGACTGTCCTTGCAGTCAGCCTGGACTGTAGAGACATTTGATGGAAATAAAGAGAAAGGCTTCTTTGTTTGTCCGGGGTCAAAAGGCCATCTGGGAAGCTGTATTCAGTCTCACACCCAGAAAGCACATGTCCTGAGAGGGTACTAGACTGGACTTTGTTTCGTTCACAGAATACCCTAGGCATCTTAACACTACCATCACATACTGTAGATGATGCAGAAGTTCGTCTTTGTGTTGTGCGATAATCAGGCAATCGTCCAAATAAGGATAAATCTGTATTCCTCTTAACCTGAAAAAGGCTATCACTGGAGCCAGAACCTTTGTGAACACTCTGGGCAGTAGATAAGCCAAAGGGCAATGCAGAGAACTGATAATGTAAATTTCCAGCCCGAGAACGCAGGTACCTCCTGCAACTGGGCCTGATAGGAACATGAAGATAAGCCTCTTTGAGATCCAGAGTTACCATCCAGTGATCTTTTCCCAACAGAGGTAAAAGCTGTTGTAACGTCAGCATTTTGAACTTTGGAATGTCCAGATAAGTGTTGAGGATAGATAAATCCAAAATTGGTCTCCACGTGTTCCCTTTCTTTGGTACTAGAAACAGGCGAGAATAAAATCCTAGTCCCACTTCTGACAGAGGAACTGGCTGTACAGCTCCTATTTGAAGAAGTAAAGAAATCTGCTTGTGAGCCTCTATCCTTTGCCGAGGAGGAACGTCTGGCATGCCTTTGAAAGGAGGCAATGTATGGAAATAGAACTTGTAGCCTCGGTTTATAATGTCCAATACCCATTTGTCCTGGGTGACTAAAAGCCAGTTTTGCTTGAAGATTGCTAACTTTCCTCCCAAAGGAGCTGCCAGGGAAGAAGAATCTGGCAGCTGAAAATGCAGGTCATTGGGCCTGTTTACGAAAGGACTGGCCCCTGCCCTCACCTGCAGATTGTGCAGGTGAACTCCAAGTTCTAGGCCTGAATGTACTGTGAGCTCTGCCCCTGCCACGTCTAGATCTACCCCTAGACTGAGAATCAGAAGAAGGGTAGGTCCACCCCTTAGTAGGCCAATTTCTACTAAACTTTGGAGGTTGCACCTGCAAAAATCTTTAACAGTCTGCATGGACTTAGCCTTGTCTTCCATTTTCTTCAAAACCGACTCCACAGGGGACCAAACAAAACTTCAGACTGTAAAGGGGCATCCAGAATTCTAGTTTTAACATGCTCGGACAAATTCTGATCCTTAAGCCAGGCGTGCCTACGAAGAACTGAACCAGTGGCAGCCACCCTAGAAGAGGCCTGTACAGCATCAAAACCACACTGCAAAGAATGCTTACCCACCTGTTCAGAGACATGTACTAAATCCTGCAATTCTTTACACTCTATGCCCTCTGCCAAAGCATCCACTTTAGATTTTAGCTGAGAAAGGAGGAAATTCTGATATTTCAACATATGAAACTGGCAATTTAAAGCCCTCATTGCTAAAGTAGAAGAGGTATACACCTTCTTACCCCATCTATCCAAAGCTCTAGCTTCCTTATCTAGAGGAACCGGATTCTTTACAACAGAAGCTCTGACACCCTTAGGCCCCTGACCAATAGTTTCTGGGTCCGCCCTAGGACTCTTATACAGATATTTATGAGCCTCAGGCACCCTGTAATACCTGTCCGGTTTAACTGGCGAGGAGGCAAAGAATCTGGATTAAGGGAAGCCTCCGAGAAAACATCTTGAACAACATCCAAAACAGGAGGTATAGCCAAGGGTCTATGCTGTGGTAAAAACAAGAATTCCCTAAGCCTCTTCCGTGAATCAGAGAAATCCTGTCCTTCCCACTTAAAATGCTCCCTCATGGAATGCAGAGTTTCAGAAAATGAAAAATCCTCTGGAGGAGAAGCAGAAGGAGTGGAATCCTCTGCATCAGAATCCGAATAAGGGGGAAAATCTTGAATATCTTCAGCAGAAGAGTCTGAGTCATCTGAGGCCTGATCCAAACTTTCCAACTCTGGCTCCACCCTGGGCCTCTTATCAGGAGGGGGCATAGAACCTCTAATTAAAGTAATCAAATCTTCTGCCATTTTAAGCATGTGCTTTTTAGGCACAGACCCTGAAGTACCTGGAGGGACACCAGAGGAAGGCAAAACAGACCTGCCCTTAGAGGAAGCCTTAGAAATAGTAGCAGAAGGCCTAACCACCTTAGGCATAGAAGGGAGAACAGTAACCTGAGAGGCCCCTTCAGCTTGACCTGACTCCTGTGATGCCACATCCTGCAAAATCAAAGTTTCCCCGAGACTCAACAGAAACTTCAGCCGGATCCACCTGCTCCACTGTAGTTTCTGCAGGACCGGCATCCGAAACGGACGAATCAACCTGTCTAGGTTTCAAGGATTTGTCTTTGCGCTTCTTCGTGGAAGCGGGCGTCGGAGGATCCGACGGCATATTATAATTACACCGCTTACCAAAGACTAACCTAGCACAATCTAACCTTCTTTTTATAGTGCGCTTATTAAACCTAGCACAAAACCGACACCCGACTACGTCGTGGTCCGGTCCCAAACAAGGAATGCAAACAGAGTGATAATCCCTATGCGGTATCTGTTTCCCACAAGAAATACAATTATTCACTTTTTCTGACATCCGGAAATAACTGAGGCAAGAAAAAACAAAAATATTCCCCAACAGGGTACTTAGCCCAACTTGGTTTCGGTCTGAAACTCAGAATACGAAAATTTCAGAACGCCGAATGGCACTTGCAACGCTGCTTCTGCATCGGACCATGCGGCAAAAAAGACTGAGGATATGACGTCGGTCATGCGCTTTTATACCCTGACGCTCTGATGTCAGATCTGTGCGCCCATGACCGACGTTAGCCTAATACTTTGGTATTCGGGCCGACCGAGGACAGCGGACTACCCATATGTAAGGACTGCAGCAATGTGAGATGAAGAACATCTGCATTACTCCTGGAGATGAATCGCTCCCAGACAATATACACAGACGGAGTGTCCATCTGTAATGGACATTTTGTAACTGCACCTAGAGCACTTCTTGAAGCCTGAGGGCTTATGCTCCTTAGTATCTTTAGACATAGTTAACCAACAATAATAAAGCACCAAGACAATGAAACACTGAATAAAAGGACTAACGGTCAGACAGTCACAAGGCGGGAAAAATCTACAACATACAAATACCACAAGATCTCTAAGTTAAAAGATCCTTAGACACAAACACGAGGGAGAAAGGACTAATACCTCTAATTTAAAAGGTACTTAGTCCCGGTAAACTTAAAAGACACAAGGAAGCAAGGAGACAGACTAGGTCCTCTAACTGAAAACGGGCCTAGCCTGTTGGAAACAGCTAGTGCGATACCACAGAAAAAACGATCCAAAAAAACAATTTTTTTACAAGACAAGAGAAGAACACACAATAGCTATTAAAATAGTTTTTTGTTTGCAACAAATTTCTCTGATACGGAAGAAAAAGGGTACTTAGTCACAGACAAGAGCGAGACCACGTCCGAGCTACACGAGCGGCAAACGAGATCTGGGGATAGAGAGCAGTGCAGCATGGGATACCATCTTAGCCCAGCCAGCAGAAAGACTTTGAGCTAAAAAAGTTTGGCCAAGTTTGAGCCGACATTCAGCTCCAAACCCACGGGTAAGAATGTAGGCGAGATTGGACTACATAACATCCTAAAGTTTTCCCCCCAACGAAAAGAGAAGTAACATCTGTCCCCAATAACTGAGGTCAATTTGTTGTCAGCCAAGAAAATGTTCCAGTGTTTCTGCACTGTGTTCATAAGTGCCCCTGTGTTGCGACCATATGTGATGACCATCCTCGAAACATATTGGTCTGCACTTGTTTTAGTTTTATATTGTAAAAGATTGCCCCTAACTTGTGTAGTAGCCCACCCACTGACCATAGCGATGTTCCCTGATTTATAACCTCTGTTCCGAAATCTACAGACAAGATCCTCTTTGTATTTATTAAAAGTAATATCATCTGAACATATGCATCTTAAGAACTGAGATTTGGGGATGTTACGTATCACATGTTGAGGGTGGAGGCTGGTGGCGTGGAGTAGGGAATTATATTGGGGGTATTTTCTGTAAATTTGTGTACTTAAGGTGTTAAATACATTTCTTGAGATGGTCACATAGGTTCATAGGTAGGTACTAGGCAATTGGCTCTAGGGCCTATATAAGCCTAGCCAAAAATGTACCCTGGCTTTCATCACCCAAGAAAATTATTTTCATGTTCCCCTGTAGAGCAAAGCCACAGAGGTGATCCCCGGGGTGAATTTCCTATTTCCCATCCAATCATCAAAATTTTTCTTGAAGAGTGCTAATGAGGAGCTTTGTTTGATATAGATAGGTAGTTTGTTCCAGAGTATGGGAAGTCTCTGGCTCAGGAATCTATCCCTCCAGCATGTTATGTTTATTGTGGTGACAAGGTTTAGGTCCCTAGAGTGTGTAGCTTGGAGGGGTTGGGATTTCTTTAAGTGGAGCATGTCCAACAGCTCTGGGTTTGACATAGCTTTGTATGTTAGGCCGAGATCACCTCTGAGTAAGTGATACGCGATGGAGTAAAGCTGGAACTTTTTGAGATGGTCTGCGTAGGGCATCTGTTTGAGGCCAGTAATCCTCTTTGTGAGGTATTTCTGCGGCCTTTCCAGTTGTTGTAGATGTCTTGTGAGGTACATACCAAAAGGGGCACTGTACTCTATAATGGGTCTAATGAGTGACGAGTAGAGGGGAACAATGACCTCTTTTTTCCTGGATGAGAAACCTTTTGTGATGAGGTGTGCCACGTAGAAGGATTTCCTGACTACTGTGGCGATGTGGTTATCAAAGGAGAGACTACTGTCCACCTGTGTCCCAAGGTCTCTTATCACACTCTCGGTATTAAGCAGACTACCGCCTATGTGGTAGTTCATGGGTACAGAGTTTTTACCAAAGGTGATGACAATGCACTTTTTGGCATTGAGCTTGAGGCAATGGTTTTGATACCAGGCATCTGTCTCAGTGAGGCCGTTTTGTAGGATGTTCACATCGTTAGGAGTTTCGATTATGGCTCCTAGTTTGCAGTCATCTGCAAACTTCGTTAGCCAAAGGCCTTCTGTGTTAGCCTGTACTTCAGAAAAGTAAATACCAAACAGGAGAGGACCCAGGACTGAAGCCTGTGATACTCCACTTGTCACTGGTCTGAAGTCAGATTTGGAGTCTGCTACTTTCACAGCGTGGGTTCTGTCAGTGAGCCAGTTGGGAACCCATCTTGTGACATAGGGATTTATACCTAGTTTAGTGAGTTTATCTACAATTCCAGAGTGGGGGATGGTGTCAAAAGCCTTGGCGAGATCTAGATAGGCTGTGTGAACCACCTTACCCTCATCTACAGCTTTGGTGACTGCTTCAAAGAAGTCTATCAGGTTTAGGAGACATGATCTGCCTTTTACAAACCTGGACTGGGTGGGGTCCAGAGTTTGGAGATTACCAATGTCATTGTTTATAAGTTCCATGGTGATACATTCCATGGCCTTGCAGACCAGGCCCATTAGGCTAATGGGGCGGTAGTTCCCGGGGTCCGTGGTGGCTCCCCCTTTGTGGAGTGGGATAACAGTCATTGTGCACCATTCAGTGGGCACAAAGCCTGAGGTGAGGCTATGACTGAACATGGTGCTTAGGTGGGGTACCAGTTCATTCTGTATTTCATGTAGAACGCAGCCTGGGATGTTGTCAGGTCCCACGGATGCTGTGTTCTTGGCTTTGGAGAGTGTGGGTTTTACCTGTGCAGCTGTGATCACAGGAACTTTGCATTCTTCTGGTATAGAGATTGGGCCCTTCAGTAGGTGAGAGAGGGGTAAAGTTATCACTGAACCTATCTGCCAGGATGCTGGCAATATCAGTTGGTTCTGGATATTTAGTGCCATTGTGCTGTAACTCAGAACAGATCTGAGTGTTGCCATTGAGATTCTTGACATAGATATAGAATGCTTTCTGGTTTAGAATCAGTGGCGATTTTGTTTTCATAACTAGCTTTGGAGGATTTTATGACGGATCTCAGCTTCTTACTGAGGCTGACCAGGGAGTACCTCCACTCATGGGATTTTACTATTTTTTGCAACAGTTTCTTTCTTCTGTTGTAGCGTTTGTTTATGGCAGGGGACCACCAGATTGGCTTCCTTTTTTTGGAGGATAGAATCTTGGTTCTGTTAGGGATAGGGATCCATACACTCGTGTAAGTGCTTATAAAGTGCATTTATGTAGGATTCAGCGGTCGTACCTCTATTGTCCGTCTGCATGGGTGTCGTGAAATTTGCCACTTCTGTCTTAAGAAGTGTGAAGTTGGCTTTGGAGAAATTTTTATGGTAGTTTCCATAATGGGGGGCGGGGTCAGGATGTGGATGTCTAGGATGATTAGCTTGTGGTCGGATCTGACCAACGAGGAATTGACCTCTGGTGTGGAACACTGGTCACCTACTTTAGTAATGACCAGGTCTAGGATATTGCTGCTCCAGGTGGGGGTGTGGATAAGTTGATCCAAGGCACTGGAATTCATGAATTCCAGAAAATGTTGAGCAATAGAGTTGGTACATGAGTAGTTTTCCCAGTTAATGGTGGGGTAGTTGAAACTGCCCATAATGAGGGTGTTGGGTTGTACCCTAATATTTTCCAGTGTATCCTAGGGCATGGCGCGGGATCTGTGGGGGAACATCCAAGAATGTTATTTACTTCAAATGGAAATTCACCTTGAACTCAATCCCCCACTTATTCTGGTTAAGATATTCCACAAACTCCAAAAGATAAGCCACATCAGCCCTCCACATCATCCAACAATCATCCAGGTAACACCTTCAAATGGTTGGGATCATAAATTAATTCAGCCTCTAGATAAGCCATAAACAAATCGGCATAAATGGGGGCAAATGATGCCCCCATTGCTGTGCCCTGTAACTGCCAATAACTTTGCCCATGAAGGTATTTCACTTTCATGGGCAAATGATGCCCCCATTGCTGTGCCCTGTAACCGACAATAACTTTGCCCATGAAAGTGGAATACATTCTTCGTAAGGACATGTTCAGCCAAACATACCAAGAATGTACTGAACCAAGGTCGATACAAGCCACTTTTATCCAGCCAAAACTGTAGGGCTGATAGGGCCCAATGGGGAATACTGGTATATAACGAAGTGACGTCCAATCTACATAAAAGTCAATTGGATTCCAACTGCGTAATGGACACAATCCCCAAAAAGTGCGTGATATCCTGGATGCATGATCTGACCCATCCCAAAAATGGTTTCAAAGATAGGGTCAGATAATTGTATATAATCTGTGATCAGTATTATCATTGTATACTCGCTTTACATTATGTATTTTTTTTTGTGTACTAGCAAATGTTTTTATTCATGGAGCTTGTATATATTTTGTAACTTTGGAGCTTTTCTCCCTGGGTCTCCACTGAAAAAGGGTCTCGGCCCAGATGGACCAACCCGGTCAACAAATGTCAAATAAATAAATGGTTCAGTCAAACTACCCCTGCCTGAGACTATAGGTCTCCCTGGTGGGCACTGGGGATATCTGTGCATCTTCGGAAGAAAGTATATATATATATATATATATATATATATATATATATATATATATATATATATATATATATATAGTCTGGGATCTTTCACTGCAAGATGATATAGATCCGATTCTGTAATAATGCCTTCCTGTTTGGCTTCAAATAGAAACCTATCAATCTCAACTTTAAACTTAGCTGTAGGGCCCAACAGCATACACATATAATATCTAGCATCCCTAAGTTGTCTTAGTGCCTCCTGATAACAACTATCCCAGTCCATTACAACTACTGCCCCTCCTGTATCTGCTGGTAAAATTACCAGATTCTTGTTATTTTTTAGCTCCAACAGAGCTGACTGTTCGATCTTTGAGAAGTTATGTTGGAGAATATCATATTCATGGGTGTTATAGTGCAGGATCTTTAAGAATGCTTGACTGAAACAATGACACTTGATTCGACATAAGTGGCATAAACATGGACTTGTGAAATTTGAATGAAATGGTATTGGTAATATCAGGTCCAGAATCAAAATGCAATTTCAAATTAATCAGTCTACAAAAAGAAATAACATCAGAGGCCAATGAATCTTCAGTCACAAAGAAACCGGGAACAAAATTAAGGCCTTTATTAAGAAGCAATATTTGTGCCTCAGACAGCGCCACAGAGGAAATATTATGTATATTGTTACATCCTTTTAACACCTGGTCATGACTTTGAGGATGTCCTCCAGAGTGTTTTGTGTGCCTGTTTCCTCCCGGAGTGTTTCCACTAGTGCATTATACAAACATACACTCAAGTACCCTACTGCTTCTTTTTACTTTACAGTTATTGACAGGATTATTGGGGACAGGACATCTAAAGGTGGTTGGCACTTGATATTAGATGCTAAGAAGAAATGGATAATTAAATTGGGTGGGCTTTTTAGCCCTGGCTTGAATGAGCATTTATAATAATTAATTGGATGTTGTTTAACAATTAATTAACCAATGTCTATAAATAATCTTTGCTCTGCCTCAATTCATTATTTTTTGTATTTGCACTGAAGAAGACTGGGATAGCCGAAACTGGTTTGCTTGGTTTTTTTGGTGTATTTCTAGGGGTTCTTACCCCTAGTAGTATCATGGTGTTTACATAATTAGATTCTTGGCAATACAACACAGTGCTGGCCTTGGTTTTTTGAACCGATTTTGGAGTTATGGGCCGTGCCACTTGCCATACCCTGTAAGGAAGGTGTTTGCAGATGCAAATATTAACAAGCAATATTTGATGCCTAGGGCCTTCAGTAGGAGTTAACTGCAGATGCACCTGGAGACGTCACCCAGATGTAATTACTTAAGCATAATGAATGCCCTTGTATGTGAATCTTTGTCAGAAAAAGCTGCTTGTATGAAAATATTGTATTCCTGCTCGAATACTCTCCAATTCTCTGCTATATTATGATCAAACCCAAGTGGACCTGGTCTGCGAAATGCCTCTGCCATATCAACACACAGTAGTGAAGGTGCATGAAATCATGTACACACAAATATATATGCCAGAACTTTATGCCAGTACTTGTAATTATCCCAATAGCACAACAAACTCTTTGAAATAACTGCACTTTGTTAAATAAGTCTCCGTAGCACAAGAACATTTAAAAATCACTGTACTTTGTGAAACCACTCCTTATCAGTGTAAGAAATACTTTGAAATGACTGTACTTTGCGAATAAACTGTACACAGTGGAAAAAGCTCAGAGTAAGAAACACTTTCAGATGAATGCAGTTTGCAAATAAACTGTACACAGCACAAGAACCTTTCAAAATGGCTGTACTTTGTGAAATAACTCTGTACAGTGTAAGAAACTTTGAAATGGTGGCACTTTGCGAATAAATATACACAGCACAAGAAACTTTTCAAAATGGCTGTAGTACTTTGACTGCACTTTGCAATATAACTTTACTTTGCACACAGCAAACTCTTTGAAATAACTGCACCGTAATAAAGCACACAACCTGCAAACACTTTGCACACTCTGATAGATACTTCGAACAACTCTAGTTATGCTGCTTTGAATGGCTTCTGTCAATTCAAAACAGTAGTTTGTGCCCAAACACAGTCTTTTACTAAAAGACATGCAGTTACCTTGCTCTATAAGCTAAACTTGCCCTTTTATTGTACTCGTTATGCCCTTTTAATCTCTTATAATGCTCATTACACGTTTTTTGTGCCCGTCTTACTTTAAACATGCTCATTATACAAACTGAAGCTAATTCTGAGCCCCATATGAACATCTCTGCTAGTGTTATCAAATATCGTAGTTTTGAACATTTCTTTTAATTAATAATGCTGTCTGTGCCTTTCGTTTGCTTAATAATATGTTTTTGTGCTACTCATTTGATTAATAATGCGTTTTGTGCCTTATAAATGCACCATTTCATTTTCTTTGCTAAATAAATAATTTGTGCAATTGTTTCTTTACCTTTAGCTCGTTTCTGACCCTTTTTCATTTGTCTGAGCTCAGTTTCACCCAACCTGCTTAATCTACCTTCACTCTGCACCTCATGGCTTGAAGAAGTTGTTGTTCTCATCCCAGTTCTGACACCATGTCACTCGTCTGGTCAGGATAAAACAGACGAACATTCATTGGTTCAGTTCAAGCAGCTTTATTACACACAAACACATCAGAAATCAGTCTCTGTAACTTAAACTTAATTTGCAAACAGACTGAGTACCACACTCATACTTATTACAACTCTGGCTGTTCTCGCAAAATGGCACTGCTGCCTGCACGTGCTCAGTATTTATATGCATGTGCTACATCTGGAAATGCTTCTTAAAGGTACATACACACGCTCTGATCTACAACTGCCAAGGTCCACTGGAGGATTTGCATGAAGAACCTTGCTAGGGGGACTACAATACTGGTAGATGACACTGACTCAAGAGCTTGCAATGGTTTACTATCAAAATGTCGAATGCCAGAATTTTTTTGATTAAATGATCGACAAATAATGTTGATTTCTGTAAGATTGTAAGTAAAAAATGTTGAAAAATAGTACAGCGAATTGTTGACATTCGAAAATATTCGAAGCTGGCTTGTTGCAGCTGTGTGACCTTCTGTAGTGCAGTACTGATACTCTTTCCATTCTTTTCACTTTCTCATTCCGTGTGTCATAAGTAGCATTTACTTTACTGAAAGCAGTCTTGCCTTAATTTCAGTTGTGTTCTATACTGCTGTAATGAAACTTTCTTTACTTTATTTTTCTTCCTCACTCGTATGTGTGCCTTAATCCAACTTTAGTTATTTATTATTTTAAGTAAAAAAACACACCTTCCTTACTAGAGGCTTCAGTCCACTAGGAAAACTGCAATTAAATGTAAAACACTTGTAGTCCAAAAAATGTCAGGTAGTTCTAGTGTAAAAAACTCTTCTTTATTCAACCACAGATGTAAGCACTTTCATAGATAACTTCTGCTTCTTCAGATACAAATGCATGCTGTCTACTGTGCATCTTATATACCTTGAACCTACTCTCCTTTTCAAGGAGCTATTAATGAAGAAGTTTACAGCTTTTTATGTAATGATCATGCTACCATTCCCAATGTATTTGGTATCCCCAAAGTACATAAAAACATTTACAATCCTCCCTATTGTTTGATTGATAGTTGCTGCTCATAACAGCTCCACCTATTCTCTAGGGATTTTTGTGGACTGGTTACTAAAAAACAACACTTATCCTGTAGAACCTATTTTAATTGATTCTTTTGTCAAAAATTAAGCAAGAATATTATTCAGATGAGTGTGTTTTTTCCACAATAGATGTGGATTTATTTACATTGATTCCACACAGGGAAGGTTTGGAACGGAAACAGATAGCTGGTGCCAGAGCCATGGCCTGAAGTTAAACGCCAAAAAATGTATGGTCATACCCTTCGGAAAAACAAGGTAACCCCAAGCTACCATATAGGTGGCAATCCACTAAGCACAGAAGAGGTTATCAGGGACCTGGGGACCCAGGTTGACAGTGGACTTTCTTTTGACACTCACGTTGCTAAAGTGGTTAGAAAGACCTTCTACATTGCCCACCTGATCATGAAGGGATTCACATCCAGATCTAGTGAGGTCATTGTTCCCCTGTACTCTTCACTTATCAGACCAATGATCGAGTACAATGCCCCATTCGGGATCTATCTCACCCGACATCTGCAGCAATTGGAGAGACCCCAAAAGTTCCTCACCAAAAGGATAAAGGGACTCCAAAATCTGTCATATGCTGCCAGATTGAAGAAACTCCAGCTCTATTCAGTCGCATACCGTCTGCTCAGAGGTGACATGTGCCTGACATACAAGGCCATGTCCAACCCGAATTAATGGACATGCTCCACCTCAAAAATCCAAATCCACCAAAACCACTAGAGCAAGCGACTTAAACCTTAGCACGGATATAAATAGGACGTGCTGGAGGGATAGATTTATCACTCAGAGACTCCCTATGCTATGGAATAAAATCCCGGTCCATGTGAGGCAGAGCACCTCGCTGGCTCTGTTCAAGAGAAATCTTGACCTGTGGATGGGAGATCGTAGGTTTACCCCGGGAATCATCTCTGTGTCACTGCTGGACAGAGGCACAACAAACTAATGGGCACAGTATGTTTTCATATAAGGGGTGGCGTAAGCCACAAAAATTTGGGCTAGGAGCCTAGTATAAACCTATGAACCTATGAACTATTTCATGAGGCAATTTTGGAATGTATATCTTTGAATACTACTCTGACCAACTTCGTAATGGAAATGATAATCTTGTTGAGCAACTTCATTACGTTTGATGAATTTTTTAGACGGATTAAGGGTGTAGCTATGGGCACGAGTTGTGTGCCCATTTACGCCAATTTGGTTTTATACATGTGGGAGAGGAAGCACATTTTAAACTCTGAATTTAATGACCATTGGTTAATTTATCTATGTTATTTAGATGATTTGTTCATTTTAAAGAAAGGGACAGACAACATTATTAAGGAATTTGTACATTATATTAATCGTATTTCTCCGTTTTTTAAATGTACACACTGTATTTATAAAGTGAGTGCTAATTATTTGGATGCTACCATTTTTAAAGACTTTAGCAATAAATGTTTTTGTTCTAATCTTTAAAGGAAACCTACATTTTTGAAACGGTTTCCTGGATTTTATGAGTTGCCACCCCACTTACACCAAGAAAAACATTATCAAGAGGCAAATGATTCGGGCAGCTAGGATGTGTCTGAACATTTTTCACTTTAAGATAGAACTTTCCAACCTAATACAGATGTTTAGTGACAGAGGGTTACCCCTGTACTATTGTACTGACATCTGGGTAGGAGGTATTAAAGGTTGGGGATCTAGATGCAAACCACTACTTGGTAACAAAGACCTGACTTACATAATCTTAACGGCTATGATAGGAATTTTTAAAATGCTACGGTAATTCATTATGATGGCTTAGGTCCCGTCATTAAGAATATACTTAGCAGAAACTGAGTTACATTCAAGTCTAATTATGAATTTATTACTATGTTACGAGAAAAGCACACTTTTATATACTGCCATTTTTTGGACTACAAGTGTTTTACATTTTATTTATTATTTTATTTATTTTATATTTGTTTACTGGGAGAATCCAACTCGACAGGAAGCAGATTTTCAGTGGAGGCCCGGGCAGAAAAGCTCTACAATGGTTAGTACAATAAATGCAATAAACACAGGTAAATTAAGTACAGAACAATGTAATATCTGAATAGGATAAACATACAATAAAGTACACCAACATACAATACTGTTGTTGGGCATTCCATTCAGATATTTGGTTACAATTACTACAATGGTTAATACAATAAATACAACAAACACATGCTATTTAAGTACAGAACAAAAGAAAGGAGGTGATGTGCACTTACTCAGTAACATCAGCATAGGGTTAACATACATAATGATGCTAGATTTGCAATTTGCTTACAGAACAGTGATACAATGCAAACAGTCTATCTTAATATACATTGAGATAAAGTTGCACTCTCTTGTAGGAATACATAGTACTGTAGTAGCAGTTGGAGAGCTTTATTATGTAATGGAAGGTGATACTGAAGGGTTGATCGTGAGAAAACCAAACCAGTTAATCCATACAGCTAAAACAGCAGCACTAGAAAAACAACAAGACTCACAAAATGGTGTGAAACGATGTGTAAAAGCAATTAAAGGCTTGGAGAGTGCCGCTCATGACAATTTTATTAAACAAAACCAACAGGCACCAGAAATGGTCAAGCACTTTTGTCCCTCTCAGTGGGACTTCCTCAGAACTGTTAAAACAAGCTAATCACTTAGTTTAAATAATTAAAATTCAAACACATGATCCAGTCCCCTACAGTTAATATATAATTAGTATAAATAACATATTTACATAATAAGATGTAAAAAGTGTACATCAAAATATCCTCATATTAAACTCATGTTTAAAATATAACAACTCAAGATGTTGGTTTTAATAAAATTATCGTGAGCTGGACTCTTCAAGCCTTTAATTGCTTTTACACATCTTTTCAACCACTTTGTGAGCCCTGCTGTTTTCCAACAGTTGATAGTGACTAAGTATAGTTGAGCACTATTATAAAGCGAGTACTATTGTGTAGGAAGAGTTTGAGTACAATTATGTAGAGTGCGTGTTATTTTACTGAAAACAGTCTTCCATTAATTTCTGTTTCATTCTGTAGTGCTCTAGTGATTTTTTATTCTTTTTATTTATTTTATTTGTGACTTGCATGTGTCACTTAGCCATTTATTTTACGACCTTCAATTCAGTTACGTCATGTAATACTACAGTGAGAATTTTAGCTTTTTCCTAAGATTCATATTTGTTCCATGTTAAACATTGACATTATATACCCTTCTTATTGTCACTTATGTTGCAGTAGTACATCATTTCTTAACTAGTCTTGTTAATATTTGGTCAGTTATGTTCCAATAAAATTTTATTATATTATTTAACATTTAGCATTTGTAGTACTAGACTTAATTTCTGGTATACATGTATTAATTCAAACTGTACTGTGTCTTCTTTTTCTGTTCAGTGTCTTTACCGTTACTGTTCTTTCTTATATTAATTAATGTGCCTTTTAATTCTGTTTACCTCCTTGCTGTATGTAATAATTCCTTTACGTGTAAGTTTAACTTGAGTTTATTTATGTATTCTGCTTGTATATTCTAATCAGTTCAGTGTCAATGTCTGAAATAGTTTAAATCTATAAAGCACTTTATAACAAAATAGATGATGCATTTGGCAGCACATAGGCATAACTGAAGCATTAGTATAATAAACATGTACATGGTATGTCTTGATTTAAACTGCATAAACAAAATATCCACACGGAAAGTAAATATGGCAGATGTTTCAATTGCATATGCTTACACAGAGAATAATCTGCTACTGACTGGCGATTTGTATCGTACATTTACAACGTGAAACGTACAGCAAAACACCCATTGTGCATTCCCGATATAACCAGACATACATGAACTTTTTAATTTCTCGATTACATTCAGTAACAATATATATGTACTAAAAGGCTGCTACATCTACTACTCATTTCATGTTGAAAACATATTAGAATGCACAATACTGAGCAACCAATATAATGAATCCATGTGAAGTTAACTGTTCTCATCTGGATAAAAGGTGTTCAAATACAGACTTTTGTCAATTAAGAGACGTCTCTTGGGAAAGGGAGGTAAACGCATAGTAATCTATTCTTTAAATCTTCCACATGATTTTGTTCCAACTGGATGGCATGCAATACATCTAATATATACAAGTTCTGTTTACCCAATAATCTATGTAACCGTCTGTACCACCCTTCAAACAGCATTTTGACTATGTGGATAACCTAAAGTACAGATATCTCACTGACTCCAAAAGTTTGCTTCAAAGGGTGGAGGTATCCTTTCTGAGGTAGCACTACGTATCCGATATCGTTGTGGCTTGCCTAGGATGCAATTTTCTTTGAAAAAAATACATATAATGGCTTCCCCAAATCAAGCATATCATTTTCAATATCTGCAAATATAGATGCAAGACAATTAAGTGACAACAGCTAACACAGGAATCTGCTTACAAAGCATATTGAACTGTGTATTTCTGCCAAACCTGGATGCCAAATGCAATTTCTGTGCTTTTCTCCAAATTACCTGACAAAGATGGAACCAACATCCTTTTGCAAGACTAAATTGTAAATTACGTTTAATGCTGTTAACGGCTCCTTTCTCGAAATCACTTAGAACCATATGTGGCCTTAATTATAAACTGTAATGGGAAAATAAATGTAATATTCGATTCCAAAATAAGTCATACCTTTCCTCAGATTTGTAAGCAAGATGCCATACACAACTTGGATAATTTTTCTATTGACACCACCTTGTAGGCAACAGTGTATACTGTACACTTGCTTACATTCCCTTGTACTTATAGGGAATGTGCCACGTACAAGAATGAATTCAGCAGAGTACAACATCCATAGGTTTCCTTCAGTGGTAACAATAGCACTATCTGCACTTGACTCTCTTACTACAGTATGCCCAATAATAAACTGACCATTCCTAATTGGAAGCATTTCACCTTTCATCTCTCTCAACGAACATACATCAGCGAACATTCGCTGCCTTTTCTTTTGCCTTATCCAACTAATGCTCTGCTTAAGGGCTGAACTATTTGGAAATGTATTAACTACACGTGGAAATACTTGCTAATACTTTGGACACTATTTTACACAGATCTTCAATTGACTTCTCTGCACGTCTTTTAATTTTTTCGCGAGCTTTAAACACATCCACTTTCACTGGATTTGGTGCATGAAAATGACCCTAACTTCTCTCCAACTTTTCCTCCTCAACTTCCTCTGCTACACATCTGCCTTTAAATTTACCTTTACATTTTCAAATACAACACCAATAATTCCTATACTCAGTACTCTTCTCCAAATAATATTGATATCTATCAACACACAGCAACTTTTGTCCTTTTTGGGATGTAACAGTTTCATACACATTAACAACAGTACCAGGAACACAATCTACACACTCAGAATCCACTTACTAATGCTGTATAACACTTAAAAGCTCAAAACAGCATTTACTGAAATGGAAACGTTAACATTAACATGAAAAACAATTACTACAATTACACACAGTAACTCACTTCTAATAAATTCTGAAGACAGTATGTTCAATCCTAGGCAGCCAATCATTCCGTGATTCGTACATCTTCATTATGAACCTCTGTTTAAAAACTGTCAGCTTGAGATTGACGTCATAACGTCAAGTGAACATTAGTAAATTAAAATTAACATTTCACAAAACATCAAACTCAGAACAGTGAAACAAAACTGTTTTTTGGATAACTGCACTTCAATGTTTTTCAGTTCAGTATTATGTTTTTTTTTTTTTTAAACGCATTCATTTAAATGGTAATCATTAAAGTGCAAATCCACATTTTGATAGTAAACCACTTGCAACACTAGATTTGCTGGAGGCAATGGACGAGACAGTAAGTCCCACACATGATTTCTCAAAGATGTGATGTGATGAAGAGGTAATGATGCCACTTGAGTCGTAGTATCTAGCTTGAGTTCCTATAAATTCTAGAGTCTGTACAAGAGTCAGGTTCGACTTGGCAAGATTTATCATGATGCTCAGGGAGTTGGAGATCTGAAGCAAGTAATCAATCCCTGGTTTGTAGAAGCTGATGCCTGGCTGGGGTGGTGAGGAGCCAATCATCGAGATAGGGAAACACTTGGAATCCTTTGAGCCTCAGGCGAGCTGCCACGACTGCCATGCATTTGGTGAACACCTGGGGGACTGTGGTGAGTCCAAAGGGCAGTCCTCTGAATTGGTAGTAATTGGCTCCCAGCTGACAGTGCAGGTGTCTCCTGGAGTGCCTGCATATTTTAATATGACTGTATGCATCCTGGAGATCTATACAGTACATCTAATCTTCCTTGCACAAAAGCGGCAGGATGGACTGAACAATAACCATTCAGAACTTCGACTTCTTTATGTACTGATTCAGACTGCTTAGATCTAGAATTGGTCTTGGGTCCCCTGTTTTCTTAGGCACTAAAAAGAAGTGGGAGTTCCATGTGTGTTGTCCATTTTCATTCTTCCTCAACTGATGGGCTCGGATCTGAGCCGTTGGATCCAACTCGGCCACTGCAAAAGCTTGTGAGAACTTAGAATTCTCGAGCTTCTCCCTTACCCAGAATGCACAAACCCCTTTTACTTCAGATCTTGTTTGCTAGCTAAAACAAAGAAATAATTCTTAATACAAAATAGGCATAAAAGGAAAAATAGGAAAAGGTTAGACAAGGCTAAATCTGGAGCTTTGTCATGCTTGGAATATACAAATTCTTTCATATCCACTTACTCTTCCAGAAAAACCCATAAGGAGGGTTAGTGGGTGGAGAGTTGAGGAAAAATGAAAATGGACAACACAGATGGAACGTTATGGTGAGTACATAACTTCTTTATCTGATGTTGTCAGTCTTCATTCTGTCCTCAACTGATGGGACAGAGTCCCCAGCTACCTAAATCCCAGGGTAGACTCAAGAAAGGATGTTCCTAAGCACCATTGAGCCAAACGATGTTCTACCTCTGTATACCAAATCCAATTGGCAATGACTGATGAAAGTATGGGGGGAAACCCAAGTCACTGCTGCACATATTTCATCCATGGAAGCTCTTGAATGAAAAACTGAGAAAGTTGCTACAGATCTGCTTGAATGACCACAGGCTTGCTTTGGTAAAGTGCTATTCAATTTGTTGTAAACACAGGAAATGTAGCCAGTAAGCCATCTGATGAGAGTGGTTTTGGATACTGGTTTACCCAGTTTCATATCAGCAAAATAAACAATGGATCTGTAGCTCTGATATCCTTTATGTGCCAATAGAAACACAGCTGCCTATGAACATCCAATAGATATAACAAATATTTGCCCTTCTTTGAATAACTTGGAAAGAAAACTGGTAAACTGATGGACTAATTAATACTGGACTCAAACTATTTCGAGCAAAAGAAGATGCATTAGTTTGTAATGTAATGCTGTCTTTATGAAAAATTACATATGGTGGTTTCACCAATAAGGCTTGAATTTTGGAAACCCGTCTGGCTGAAGTAATGGCCACCAAAAACAAAGTTTTCCAAGAAAGAAATTTAAGATCACAGTTACGTGGAGGTTCAAAGGGTGGATGGACAAAGGCTTGCAGTACCAGAGTTAGATCCCATGGAGGAGTAGGATCTTGAAATGGAGGACTTAACAGAAGTGTGCCTCATAAAAAGGTTTTACAAAGTTTATGAGAAGTGAGTGAGGAACCATCAAATCCACTATGGAAATTAGAAATTGCTGCCAACTGAACTTTAACATTTAAAAGCAAAACAGCAACAGAACAACAATCCAATAATCCACACTGGATCTTCAACAACGCAGCCTTTATTCACCAAAACAGCAGCACTTATTCAGTAAGCGCTTTCTTCTTAATAATGACTTCTTCAGACTGAATAAAAAATCCATTTACAAACCAAATATATATATATATATGCATCTGCATCTCATTAATTAATTCATTAATCAATTATAAAGTCATTTCAATGGTAAAACACATTTTAAAGCAACAATATTCTAAAAATGTAAACACTGTTTTAAAACAATATTTTAAAACATCTATATTCATGACTTCATAGAAGCATACATTGTTTGTGTATAAAAACTTTTTTCAAAACATTTAATGTTCCTTTTGAGATAAACTATAAAATTTTCTTTATCGTTAAGACCAGGGGGATAACTTGCATTCAGCTTCAAAATACAGCAATACTCTTTCCATTTCAGCTCTTCTTCAGCAGCCAAATTACTTTCAACATTTTTAATTTTATCTATAACCATAAATTTTGGATTTCCATCGCATTCAGTATTTGAATAATGCTTACCCCATGCACTGTTAACATCTTTTTTATGAATTGCATATATATGTTCTTTTATTCTTTTGTGCAGCTCTCTAGTTGTCATACCAACATAATAAGAGGTGCATCCTAAACAGATAGACAAATAAACCACAAACCTCATTCTGCAGACATTTTCATTAATTACCTGCAACCTAAGTAGTGTAGTGGATCCTTTGTAAATAAATTTACAATATTCACAATTCAAACATTTCCAATGTTTTTCTTTTCTTTCATTTAAGTATTTTGTCTTATCCTGAAAAATATTTTTAAAATTTCTACCCTTCTTGTTAACAAAAATAGGACCTTCACCCACTATTCTATTTATTTCTGGAAAACTACTTATAATTTTCTTTGAACAAGTTTTTAATCTGCCCACTAATTATGGAATATGGTACTACCATTCATAGACCATAATCTTTGTGTTTAGTTTTCTTAATAGTTTACTGTAATACTCCCATATTTTTAGCTACATTGGGCAGTTTGTTTTCTTTTCTTTTTTGCTTAACCTCCTTCAATTTCTCTTCCAGGATATTTTCCGGATAACCTCTAGCTGCAAATTTATCACATAATAATTTACTTTCTTCTACAAATTTCTCATCACAGACAGTTAAATCACTCACCCTTTTTAATTGCCCTAGAACAATATTGTTCTTAACATAATTAGGGTGCATGCTATCATATCTTAAATAAGCATTATTTTGAACACTTTTTTTTGTAGATTTTCGTGCAAAACTTATTGCAACACTTATAAACCTCCACATCCAAAAAACAAATACTAACTTCACTATACATCCAACTGAAATTAAGATGTTCACATGCATTGTTTATCTCTTCCAAGAAGCTTAAAAGGTCTTTCAAGCCCCCTCTCCAAACGAAAAAAAGGTCATCAATAAAACGACCATAAAAAATTACTTGTTCATAATATTTACTAGTTTTTAAATACAATTTCTCCCACTTCGTCATGAAAAGACTGGCATAGCTTGGGGCCATCGTGGCACCCATAGCTACTCCATTAGTTTGGTGATAAAAACCACCACTGAATTCAAAAAAATTATAAGATAATATTATATCCAAAATTTCCATGATAATAAGAATTTCTTCATTAGCATAATACTTGAATTCAACTATCTCCATTCTGACAAAATTTAATCCAATGTCATTGGTGAAAAAATATTTTGAGATTTTACTTGCTTACTGCTTGGAGTGATGGATCTGCAGTGTTCTTATGACACTCAGTCTTGCTGGCTGGATTCTTCTAAAATTCAAAGTCTAGTTATATTTGCATTCACAGTCTGTTGCATACAAAAACTTGCAGAATATACACTGATGAGAGAATATACTTTGCAGCATCAACTTTAAAGAGCAGTAACAAATAACTTTTTATAATAAACCAAACTGGAAAACCGTTGCAGCTTAAAAGTACTGTTCCAACTTTACTTCTCATATAGTACAGATGATGTGAGAGATATAACATTTACCTTAGGACTTGTGTCCCTATCATACCTCTCTCTAACATAGCTGGATTTATACAGCTCTTTATATACAGTTTTAGTCCTGTAGAAACAATACTAAGCTTCCTTGTTTAACAATGTCTTGTAAGAGACCAGCTTTTCTGACAGTGTGAATATCCTGTAACAGTGTCCTAATGTCCATGTAGAAAACATATTTTTGAGGAAACACATTGTCTGTATTCTATTTGGATCTGTGTATATGACCATATGTTCTTGTACCAATGCTGATAAGCATATCCTGTTTTTTATGAAGAAAAACATATTTTTGAGAAAACACATTGTCAGAGATCAGCTTTTCTGACAGTGTGAACATCCTGTATTTTATTTGGATCTTTGTATCTTGTGCCATATCCTGTTTTTCCATGCAGAAAAACATATTTTTGAGAAAACACATTGTCACAGTGTCATTGTCCATTCTTTAAAAGCAGATTTTGCATTTTTGCTCTTGCATACATCCTGTTTGAGTCTGTAAGGGAAAAATGTCCATTCTTTAAAAGCAGATTTTGTATTTTTGCTCTTGCATACATCCTGTTTTGAGTCTGTAAGGGAAAAAATAGAAGTTATGTCCTTACCATAACGTTCCATGTGGAGTGTTCATCTCGCCTTTGTTCTTACACATGGGTTCGGAGCCGATCCTCGGCTCCGTGCCGGCCTCTTGCAAGCTCTGCATCGAGAAGAAGCTCGAGACAATCTAATACCCACAATCCCCCTCTGCCTTTACCTCAGATCTAGTTTGCAAGCAAACCAATCTACAGAGAGAGCACATTCATGCTTACATCACATATGCACAGAAACAATCTATACATAACTATATATATATATATATATAAGCCAAATAGACATATATAAATATATATGCCAACTATGTACACAACATTGCAACAGCAGCAGAATGCTCCTGGCCAGGCATCAAAGAACGTTCTTCCTAAGGGTGGGAGGGTGGGACTGTAAGATCACAGCGAGATGAACACTCCACATGGAACGTTATGGTAAGGACATAACTTCTATATGTGATAGTGTTCAATCTCGCCGTTTGTTCTTACACATGGGTAGCGCCCCTAGCTCCTTGTTCCTGAGGAACTCACGGGAGGACGTTCTTGAGCACAGTGGAACCAAAGGTTGCCCTGTCCCTAGAAACCTTGTCTACCTTATAATGAGAAATGAATGTATGTGGCTTAGACCAAGTAGCAGCCGCACAAATAGCGTCCAGTGGTAGGCGGGCTGCATGAGCCAAAGATGTAGACACTGACCTTGTGGAATGTCCTTTGGGTTTGTGCAAAAGGGTTTGATTTGAAGAATCGTAGACATAGATTATACAATCCGTTAACCATTTAGAAAGAGTTCTTTTGATAACTGCAAGTCCTTTCCTGCTATCAGCAAAGGCCACAAAGAGTTGATCAGTTTTTCTGTGATCTTTTGTTCTATCCAAGTAAAATCTTAGCTGTCTGTGAACATCTAATTTGTGTAACATATACTCCATTTTGTTGGAGTGGTTTTTGAAGAAAGTGGGTAATTCAATGGACTGATTAATATTGTTAATAGAACACACTTTAGGGAGGAAGGATGAATTGGTTCGAAGAGAAACTCTGTCAGAGTGAAAAATCAAATAAGGGTGCTTGATGGAGAGAGCCTGAAGTTCAGATACTCGCCTAGCAGAAGTAATGGCTACCAAAAAGAGTCTTCCAGGACAAAAATTTTAATGGGCAAGAAGAGGCAGGTTCAAAGGGGGGCAACATTAATTTAGATAACAACAAGTTTAGACTCCAAGGTGACGTAGGAGATCTGACCGGTGGTCTAATATGAAAAACCCCTTTTAAAAAGGCTTTACAAAGTCTGTGAGCCATAACAGGAGCTCCACATTCTTCCACATGGAAATTTGAAATGGCAGCCAATTGAACTCTTAGTGTAGCAGGAGAAGCATCCTGATGGAATAAGTCCGTTAAAAACTCTAATATCTTATTCAAAGGAGCTATAAAAGGATCCACATGGTGTGTATTCGCCCAGAATACAAATCGCTTCCATTTGCTAGCATATGTTTTAGTAGTGGAAGCTTTATGGGAAGCCACCAATATATTCTGGACTGCTGGTGACAAAAGATCAGACCTGGCTAAGTTAGAATTGGAGCAGCCAAGCTGCTAGATGGAGGGACAGGAGCGCGGGATGGGGAACCCCTGACGAGTGAGTCAATAGGTCTGGCTCTGGGTCCAGAATCCAGGGTCCCCGAATGCAGTGTATCTTCAGGAAGGGAAACCAAATTTGACGAGGCCAGAATGGGGCAATGAGGATTATTGTCCTGTGTAGGTTCCTGGCTTTCTGGAGAAACTTTGATATCAGAGGAAATGGAGGAAATGCGACAGGAGTCCTGGGGGCCAATCGTGAACCAGTGCGTCCCTGGGGACTTCCCCTGGAGGGGGTAATAGGGCAAAGTAGCTCCTGCATTTGGCATTCATTGGAGACGCAAACAGATCGCAGGAAGGCTGGCCCCACTTGCGAAAAATCCTTTTCGCTACTGATTGTTTTAGGGACCACTCGTGCGGTAACAGAATTGCTCTGCTGAGCCTGTCGGCTATGACGTTGGATGACCCCGGGATGTGCGTTGCTATTAGAAAGCGACCCGTGGACTCCACCCACTGCCAGATTCTCATGGCCTCTCTGCATAGCTGATAGGATTTGGTTCCCCCTTGCTTGTTTATGTACCAGACTACAGACATGTTGTCCGTCTGAACTGCAATAGTTCCCAGAGGAAGAAGGGGAGCAAAGTGTTGCAACGCTAGAAACACTGCCCTCAACTCTAGAACATTGATGTGCAGATTGTACTCCAAATTGGTCCATTCGCCTTGGACTGTCTGTCCCTGAAAGATGCCCCCCCACCCTATCA
Source organism: Protopterus annectens (assembly GCF_019279795.1). Lineage (NCBI taxonomy): Eukaryota > Metazoa > Chordata > Ceratodontiformes > Protopteridae > Protopterus > Protopterus annectens. The sequence continues at coordinate 470,000,966 of NC_056731.1, forward strand.
GGGAAGCGTCCGTGGTCACCGTAACTGTGGGCGTGGGTAGCACAGTCTCCCCTTGGAAAGGTTGCACGTTTGAAGCCACCAGTTTAGATCTGTTTTGCATGTCTTTGTTATAAGAATCTCGTGTGTTAGAGGTAGTTGTTGAAACGACCATTGTGCAAACAGTAGCCATTGTAGGACTCTCATGTGCAGCCTTCCCAAGGGAACTGCAATAAGGGAGGCTGACATGAGGCCCAACACCTTCAGTACTAGTTTCGCAGGAGATTTCCTTGACAAGAGTAGAAGACGTATATGAGTTTGAAGTGATAATATCCTTTCTGAGGGAAGCCTCAGAATCAACTGACGTGTGTTTAATTCTGCTCCTATGAACAAGATATTTTGTGATGGCTGAAGTAAGGATTTTCCGAAGTTTACGGAAATCCCTAGGTGAACACACAGTTGAAGAGCAAAGTCTCTGGCCTGTAATAGTTGACGCTGGGTGGTGGCAGAAAGGAGCCAGTCGTCCAGATACGGAAACACCTGGAATCCTTGGCGTCTCAAGTGAGACGCTACCACTGCCATGCATTTGGTGAAGACCCTGGGGGCTGAGGTCAGACCAAAGGGCAGGGCTCGAAATTGAAAGTGACTGGCCCCCAGCCGGAAGCGCAGATGATCTCTGGATGCCCTGGCCATTTTGATGTGGTAGTATGCATCTTCTAGATCTATTGAGCACATCCAGTCGTCCTTCTGTAAGAATGGAAGGATCGATTGAAGCGTGACCATTCGGAACTTTTCCTTCCTGACAAAGGTATTGAGGTAGCTCAGGTCCAGAATAGGCCTCCAGTCCCCTGTTTTCTTTGGAACTAAAAAGAACCTTGAGTAAGTCCCGAATCCTTGCTGGTCCGCTGGGACTGGTTGGATGACTCTTTTTCTTAGCAGCTTTGAAATTTCTATGGCTGCTGGCTCTCGCAGATGGGGCGGTACATCTGGGAGTCTTTTCTTTGGAATGGGATGAGATAGAAAGGGGATGTTGTAACCTCTGGTAACCACGCTTTTTACCCACTTGTCTGTAGTTAAATTTTGCCAGGCCTGAGGGTATAAAGCTAAGCGACCCCCGACTGCCTCCAGAGCAGGACAGTCGGGCCTCCTCTCAGGAGTGCTGGAAAGGTTTACCAGGAGTGTCTCCCTGTCACCTTGATGTTGCGGACCCCTCTGCCGCCAGGGCGGCGTCTTCCACCTCTACCCCTCCTCTGCCTCTAGAGGCGCCTCCCTGTGTGCCTGGGAAAGATCCTTGGGGTTTTGAAACCACATTTTTCCACCACGTTGCCCTTTGGGGTACGGTCTGGTTGGGGTGGAAAACGGACTCCGACAGCAGACAGAGTCTTTCCCTCCTGTTCACACTGGGTAAGGGTCTCCTTTACTTTGGGGCCAAAGAGAGTGGCACCGTCAAATGGGGCGTTAGTAAAGGAAGACTTGAAGGCTTCCGCAAAGGAGCATAAGCGCATCCAGGATTGTCTGCGAAGAGCAATCGCTGAAGCTGCTGCCCTACTCGAACCTTCGCTGCGAGGAAATCAGCCTCATGGACGAGTTAACAATCGATGTAAGGGTATTAAGTTGCGCTGTCACTTTCTCTGAGACAGCTGCATCTGTAGTACCCTGGAGGGTATCTCCCAACTCTTTGACTAGATCCCTCTGTAACCGTGTAAAATGGGTCAAATAGTTCAGGGATCGCATGGAAAAGGCCACTGAACTAAAAATGCGCTTCCCGTATCTACCCATCGCCCTAGAATCTTTATTAGGAGGATGGACAGATGAAGAAGACTCCGACATCTCCTTTTTCGTGGCTGCTGCCACCACCATAGCGTCTACTGGAACTCCTTTTGTTAGGTAGGACTTGTCCTGAGGTGCCGTGATGTATTTATTAGGTTTCCTTGGAACTGGTTCCACTGTGTCAGGAGCCTCCCGCCCTTCGAGCAATTAGTTCCATTAGCTCGTCAAGGGCGGAGTGACCCAGGAGGAAGAAGGGCGAGCACCAAATGCCTTCAGCAGAACTGACTCATCCTCAGAAGGGGGAAGGGACTGCCAGTCACCTCTCTGTTTCAGGATCTCCAATATGTCCGAAAAGAGACATCTTCGAAGGTGACTTAGGGGACCCCTCTGACTCATCTAAGTCAGTATCAGATGTCAAGGATTCCTGTGGAGAATCCAAGTGTCTCCTCTTACACAATCTTTTCCTAGGGACTTCTTCGTGGGGAGCATCTGAAGAAGCCTCGGAGGAAGAGGGGGCACCCTCCAGGGGTGGCTGAGACACTGGTGCCCGACGCTTGGATGTGGCCGTGGGTGCAGATGAAGATACTGGCCCTTTATGGGGAGGAGAGGTTGCTTCCACTGATGTGGTTGTCTGGGTAGACAACACCTTCCTCATCAGGTCGAACGCTCCCGGGTCCCGCATCGAAGAGTCCCCCGGTTCCGAGGAAATGGGAAGAATCCCCGACACGGGCACCGAAGGCATCGACCCCGAGGACGGAGCCGAATCGATCCGCGCCGAGGCCCCGAGGGGGAGAGTCGGAACCGAAACGTCGGTTCGACTCTCGGCCCCGGAACCAAGGACAGACCGTCGGCTCCGAGACTCCGGTATCGGGTCCGACGGAGTCGAGGTGAGAGGAACAGACCGAGAAAAGGACGGTTCTGGACCCGAGGGCTCCACAATCAGTAGATCAGCCTCTTCCGGCTCCAAAGACTGAATCGGTCTCGGAGGAGGAATGGATGGAGATACAGGGAGGCCTTCAAGTTTCGACACCAACTGGGTGGAAACCGAAATAAGTTTGGAGAGGGCCGAATGCTCCAATAACTTCTGCACCACGCGATCCACATCGATATCCGAAAGTTTGGAGGAAGAACGGGTCGAAGGAACCGAAGACGGAGCCAACCTCAATAAGGTCGAAGGAGGGAGCTCCATCACCGGTTCCAAGACTCGAGGCTCAGGAACCGATACCAGTTGAACACTCGGCCCCCGAAGTCTGTGGAACCGGTGATCTAACCTTTGATGAAGAGCTCGGAGCCGATGACTTGGGCTCCGACGTCTTTGATTCCTTAGAGGACTTCGATGCCTGGTCAGAAGCATCCAGAGCCTCCTGAAAAGAAGGTTTCAACAGACCTCTGTCCATTAGTTTCCTGCGTCTATCTGTCATGACCCTCCCACTAAAAGAGTGACAGATGGAACAGTCCTCTTGCAAGTGGAGAGGGCCAAGGCAATAGACGCAGGAACTATGGTTGTCAGTCACTGACATTTTCTGGCCACACTGACAACGCTTGAAACCTGACTTCACCTTATCAGACATTATAGAAAAGAGAGACAAGTCCAGTAATGCAGTCAAATCCGTTAAAGTTTGTCAAATCCGATAAAAAATTGTCAAACCCGGTATAAAATAACTTTTCTTTCCTCAAATATTAACTTTATGAAGGGATGTAGGCCCCGAAAATTATCTAACCGATAAAACTAGTTAACGGTACCAAGAAATCAACCAGACCACAACACAATCATACAGTATAATACTGAAACATCAAATAGAAATAGAAAATCTAATAAAATATAACAAACAAGTTATATCTTAGCTTTAGACGCTCGAGCTAGCTCCCAGCGATGCGAATGCAGCAGCGGCAAACTAGATCTGAGGTAAAGGCAGAGGGGGATTGTGGGTATTAGATTGTCTCAAGCTTCTTCTCGATGCAGAGCTTGCAAGAGGCCGGCACGGAGCCGAGGATCGGCTCCGAACCCATGTGTAAGAACAAACGGCGAGATTGAACACTATCACATTGTCCATTCAGCAGATTCCTTTTCCAAGCCATGGTCATTTAGTATGACTGCTGATCACATATTACTTAAACTTTGTTTCTGCATTTAAGCAAGCCTTTTCTTTCAGTATATTTACAACATAATTAATTTCAGATTTATATTCATAAAATCTAACAATTCCCTCTGTTTTTAAACATACTCAAAACATTTTATATAGAAAACACAAGAAACAAACCTTTAGTTTGATACAACAAATCAAAATGCAATTTTACATAGTTAAATACAACGATATTAAAGTATTACTACCAAAACTGAATGTATTTAACAACTTTTTCTTTTGCAGACCATTCTGTGAAAATATTTTATCAGTTATGAGCTGTGTCTGCTTTAATGTTATTATTATTTTTTTTTAACTTGATCAATTTATTCTTTTGCAATCACAGAATTTAATTTATGACTTAGAACTGTTTCATTAACTCTTTGCAACTGTTGAATTAACTATGAGACAATAACTACGTGCTACTGCAAGCATTTATACACTACTGAAAACACACAATTTCAATGTCATTTGTTAAATTAACTATGAGACAATAACTATGTGCTACTGCAAGCATTTATACACTACTGAAAACACACAATTTCAATGTCATTTTAACCATAACATTGTGGTCATGTCTTTGAACTGCTACAATGTATTCTGTACAGTATGTATTTACACAGACTGCTTGCTATTTATGCATTTCAATCTAGTAGGTATACTGGACCCACTTTTTTTAAAACATGTTTTTTCACACATATTTATTACTAGACATTTATTTAATTTGTACTGAATTCTTCTGCATTTGTACATACAATGACTATAAAGTACATTTAGTCTAATCTTACAAATTTAATAACATTAATATTAAGCAAAATCTTGGAAAATGTTTGTCTCTTTAGAAATATCTAGTGGAATTGACACCAAATTCATAGGTCCTGTTATTTTAAAACTACATACTCAGCAATTAGGAACATTGATGTTTTTTTATACCAACATTGTTTTGCCAAAAACATATTAAAAATAGTGACCATTCTTGCTATTAGAAACATTTATGCATTTTTGCATACCTTTATTCTCTCTTGTATAGCTTTGCAGTTTAACAGGTTGTAAATACAATTTAATACTAAACAATACAATAATAACCATTATGATACCTATTAACAACTTGTAAAATATCTTATCCTGTCAGGTTTAATCCAATTTACCAGTATTTCTAATACACTAATACCTGTTTTTTCCTCTCCCTAAAAGAGTATTGTCAAGAAGGAATGAGATATTCTTTCCTCTAGCTTGTTTATTTTTTTCTGTAGCTTTATTTTAGACCCTAGTTGTTTATTTTTATGTAGCTTTATTTCAGACCCTTGTCACAGTCTGTTTATACAGTCAGTGTAAAACTGAGAAAGTGCCCCTCCCTCTTATACAGTCAGTGTAAAACTGAGAAAGTACCCCTCCCCCTGTAGTACTTCAGCACTGTTTACCTGCCCTATGCTGTGAGAATAGAATCAGCCCAACACTTTGGTTATACATTTATTTTATTAGGTTACTAAATAAAGATTTCACTGTATATTACCTCTAGTAGGTATTTACACCCTCCTGCACAATTGATTTGAACTGTATATATACTATAGCCCATTTGCTGGCTGTACTTGATGAGTGTTGCCTGTAAACATTTTATAAGTATGTTTTAATAACAATGATGCTTTAGAAAAACTCAAGCTACTTGCCTGGCAATCAGTCTTGTTGTTTATCTTATCTTTCCAGCATTTCCTGTAACTATTCGTCTAGTCTAGGAAGGTCAGAGCTCACATTTCATACTCTGTAAACTATAGTTAATTCTTTTAGCATTTTTCCTTTAATGTGATTGTGATTTGCATAACTATGCATTTATACAGCATAAATAGACATCATTTTACAATTACCTTACATGGATTTCAGTATTTTTTTTAATTTATCTAACTATTTAACTGTCCTGCCATTAATTTTACAAAAACTGTTTGAATAATACCATCTGTGATTTTCTTTTTAAAATTCAGAACTTTAACTATTTGGTGTTATTATATAATTACAAACAAATTGTAAAAAACAAAATAGATATTAGTTTAACCAACACATTTATATTTATATTATTTATATTTGCTGTTGTCTGCCTGTTATTCTTGTGTATTGTAACATATGTACTCTAGATGAAAAGAACACACATGCATGTCTGTCTTGTATATGTGTATCTTTATACAAGCATGTCATGTCTTGTGACTTTAAATTTTTACTCTTATTAACTATTTTTATTTAATTTTTATACACTAGAACAGTTTTGTTTACCTTTTGACTATGCTAATGAATGGTATTCATATGCTTTACTTTACTGTAGTACTGATATATGTCTTGCTTTAACTGAATGAAAGTAAAACATTTAAGAATGATTTGTCCAGACATCAGATCCTACCATCCTACCATGTATGTTTAACCATTTTCAAAACATAAACATATTATAAAATATATTTCTTTTGCACAGATTAGCTGTGTATGCAGGAAATTTTTAGTCTTTGTCAGTTCAGCTAATTTATTTCCTTTATCCTGCAACTTCTGTTGAATTTCCAGTAATGTTGCATGGTCTTTCTGACATTCTTTAGTAAGCTGTTCTGCTGAATTTGAAACTCCTATGCACTTTTGAAAAGATGTGTGTATAACTTGTCTAAGCTTCCTGAACTCATTGTGTCTGTCTTTTAGAAGTTTACTACACTCCTTTGTAACAAAATGTACTAGGGGTACTATCAGTAACTGATTTGACTCACATGTGGTGACAGGACATAACTGTTCAACATCAGAATGTAATGGAAACACTTCACCCTTAGTTAATTCTTCAGATCTGTCTTTACAGTCTATTTTTTTAGCAATATGATGCAATATTATTTTATGACATAATACACAAAATGCAGTTTTTGTTGAATCACACAATAAACATTTGTCATATTTCACATGATTTTCTTTGAGATACCAGTCAAATATTGTAATACATTTGCATAATGCCTTACTATCAACCTGCCCTAATAAGGTTTTACATTTACTAATGTGCTGTGTATACCAACATAGTAATTTACTAAAGTTTGGTTTACTCCTGCATGAATTATAAATAATATCCATACTGTCTAATATACAAAACTGTCGAATAGCAACCATACTAAAAAATGTGACGTAGAAAAAAGTCTTACCAGTGAGCAAGAAAACAGGTGATCAGGCTGTTGTTGCAGATGGCTGGAAATTTTTTCAAAGTCACTTGAGAAGCTGGGAAAGCACAACAGGCAGTGGACTGATTGGCTAGTGGATATCCCCCTTTTCTTGAAGAATTTATGGCACTGCGAATTTCTTGAACTAGTCTCACTCCGGATTGTAGACGTCTAAAAAAACTTTACTACTGAAAGCTGCATAAACTGGAATACTTCTGTTCAGAATTGACACATACGTACAAATGTTAGTTACTGCAATTTAACTGAAGTGACCCTCTGCAGGGCTTACCATCACTCCTCCTGTGTTTGAATGCAGATTGTAGGTTCAAGCGCAGGCTAGCTTGCCATTGAAAAAATTATATGGTGCTAGTCACTCAGCTGCCTCGCCATTGAAAAAATATATTTTTAGATTTACTTGCTTACTTGCTTGGAGTGATGGATCTGCAGTGTTCTTATGACACTCAGTCTTGCTGGCTGGATTCTTCTAAAATTCAAAGTCTAGTTATATTTGCATTCACAGTCTGTTGCATACAAAAACTTGCAGAATATACACTGATGAGAGAATATACTTTGCAGCATCAACTTTAAAGAGCAGTAACAAATAACTTTTTATAATAAACCAAACTGGAAAACCGTTGCAGCTTAAAAGTACTGTTCCAACTTTACTTCTCATATAGTACAGATGATGTGAGAGATATAACATTTACCTTAGGACTTGTGTCCCTATCATACCTCTCTCTAACATAGCTGGATTTATACAGCTCTTTATATACAGTTTTAGTCCTGTAGAAACAATACTAAGCTTCCTTGTTTAACAATGTCTTGTAAGAGACCAGCTTTTCTGACAGTGTGAATATCCTGTAACAGTGTCCTAATGTCCATGTAGAAAAACATATTTTTGAGGAAACACATTGTCTGTATTCTATTTGGATCTGTGTATATGACCATATGTTCTTGTACCAATGCTGATAAGCATATCCTGTTTTTTATGAAGAAAAACATATTTTTGAGAAAACACATTTTTTGTCAGAGATCAGCTTTTCTGACAGTGTGAACATCCTGTATTTTATTTGGATCTTTGTATCTTGTGCCATATCCTGTTTTTCCATGCAGAAAAACATATTTTTGAGAAAACACATTGTCACAGTGTCATTGTCCATTCTTTAAAAGCAGATTTTACATTTTTGCTCTTGCATACATCCTGTTTGAGTCTGTAAGGGAAACATGTCCATTCTTTAAAAGCAGATTTTGTATTTTTGCTCTTGCATACATCCTGTTTTGAGTCTGTAAGGGAAAAATGTCCATTCAGCAGATTCCTTTTCCAAGCCATGGTCATTTAGTATGACTGCTGATCACATATTACTTAAACTTTGTTTCTGCATTTAAGCAAGCCTTTTCTTTCAGCATATTTACAACATAATTAATTTCAGATTTATATTCATAAAATCTAACAATTGGGTATTACAGTATATACAGAATTTACATCCACTGTTACTAAAAAAGCTTCAGCTTTTGCTTCTAATGTGTTGATGCTTTCGATGAAAGAAAAAGTGTCCCTAATATAGGCTTCACCTTTTTCAACTACTTTTTGCAATTTGTTGTCGACATATATAGCCATAGTCTCGGTCTTACATCCCCCACTGGCCACAATAGGTCTAAACGGCAGACTTTCCAATGCCTTATGTATGTCTGGCAGGCCAAATAATTTGCTAGTCATAGGACTGTCCTTTACAAAAAAAACTTGCTTCTTTAATACTAATCCTACTTTCGCATAGCCACTCTTCTATCATAGAATTTATAAAGCTATAAGATTTCTTAATAAAATCTAAACTTACTTTTTTATAATGATGTTCATTTTGCAATAGTTCCAACATGGCATTTAAGTACATATTTTTATCCAACAACACTAAAGCATTGCCTTTATCTGCCTTCAAAAATACAATACTGCCGTCATTACTTAAACTATTAAATGCCAAACGTTCCTCATAGGACATGTTATAATATTTATTTATTGGTTTATCTGACAATAATTTTCTAAGTTGTTTTTCCATAAAATTTTGAAAGGCCTCTAACTCTGGCCTCAACGGGGGGGTTAAAACAACTAGGTTTAGAACATATATTAGACACCACAGTGTAACATTCATTGTCATTTTTATCATACATACATTTAAGACTCAACCTGTGTGCAAAATCTCTTAGATTGTTTAAAGTCTCGCATACATGTGCTCTAGTAGCAGACACAAATATCCATCCTCTGCTTAGAACCAAAACATCAAAACGATCTAACAACCTGTGTGAAAGATTAACAATTTTGAAATCACATTCAGGAACAGTACCTTTTTGCTTTAATAATTGTTCCTTCTTTTCTTCCATGTTGTGTTTTTCTGAAAAAACTTCCTTTTCTTTTGCGGGTTCTTCTATGCGGGCGCCGAGGCTACTTGTACCCACGAACGCTTGCCTGTACCCGTATCTTGATATACATTTATCCCTTGAAAAGGATATTGATTTTGAACAGAAGTAGAAGGGACAGAAGAGTTACCAACGGCTTTGTTTTCTTTACCTCTCCATCTGTTTGCAAATTTGTTGCAACTGCATCTCACCCTTGCCGTTCCTTAACATTCTGCTCAGAACTCAGCACATCTGGCGTTGCAACAGAAGCTTGTAATACCTGTTCCAATACTTTTTACGTCATTCTGAGGTTGTTTGTGTTTGAATTTTAAGATTTGACGAACTGCCTCCTCGATCAAAAGGCAGCGTGAAGAAATCAAAAATGCTATGAATTGGGGCAGAAAAGGGCTCCTGATTTTGAACTGCACAGTGTACAAATCTTTTCCATTTACTAGCATAAAGTGTCCTAGTAGATGGTTTAAGGGGAGATAAAATCTGTCGGACAGGTGACGAGAACATATGTTGTCTGGGTATTATTGGAAATGAAGAAACCAAGCTGTCAGCTTGAGACTGGGGAGGTCCGGATGTATCATGCCTGTCAGGTGAGGTAATAGATCTGGAGTGGGGTCCAGAATCCAGGGTTGATGAATTAAATGAGGCCAAAGGAAGGGAAACCAAATCTGTCAAGGCCAATAAGGTGCAATGAGGAGGATTTTGCTCTTCAACCTGGCAGCTTTCTTTAAGAACTTTGGGATCAAAGGAATTGGGGGTGTCAAAGGAAAAATATACTTTAAAAATGATCAAAACACGGTAGGTTCAGGTTAAGGCACTTTAATCTTGCAGCAAGGAGACAAAAACGTGCTAATACAGAGTTTGTCTAACTAGAAACAGGAAATGCTTACATTTTTATACACTTTCTAATAAGACATTGCCTACCAAGCTGACATAGTGAATCACAAGTTTTGTCATCATCATTTACTAATAATTGCTTTCATAAAATTCTGCTGATTTATCAATTTTTGTGAGAAACTTCCTAAGGAAAACAACGTGGCCTTGGCTACCACCGGTTAGATACATGCAATGTTACCATTCAAGGTACTATGGCTAATTCAAGCACAAAGCAAGCAGTTCATTTCTCTAACAATCCTTTGTCTACACTATCTCTAAACTTCTGCAGCTGCACATGTTCTCATACTTCGAACAGAGCTGATTGTTTAAGATCATTACATTTACAGGATATAGCATTGTTCATTCATTCTCTCCTGACCTAGCAGATAACCACCTGCTTCTCAAGTACATTTCCAAAAGGCATAAACATGAATATTGCTGTGCTAGCAATTACTAAGTCAGAGGGCATCTTGCAAGTTTCAGAAAGCACACTGCAGTTTCAAAAAGCATCTTTTCAGTCTCATATGAAACTCAACTATATATAAAATAAGAAGTTATGTACTCACCATAACGCTCCATCTGAGTAGGTGGCTTCATTTGTCTGCAACCTGTGGGTCTTGGATCCGATATCGGATCCGAGCCGGCAACTTGTAGCATAGCTATGGATCTGAGCTCCTAGCTCCTCCCCTCACCCATAATCCCCTGCCAACCTCCTATGACCTCAGATCAAGTTTGCCCCTCTATGGATACCTGAAAAGGTGTTCCAACAAGCATAATAGATAGAACAATATAACAGGACCAAGTTCTGAAGGCCGGGGGGATGGTTGCAGACAAATGAAGCCACCTACTCAGATGGAACGTTATGGTGAGTACATAACTTCTTAATCTGGAGTAGGGACTTCATTTGTCAGCAACCTGTGGGACAGAGTCCCCAGCTACCTGAATCTTGGGCGGCCATCATGGAAGGATGTTCCGGAGCACTGCGGAGCCAAAGGATGCTCTCCCTCTAGAAATTACGTCCAGTTTGTAGTGGTTGATAAAAGTATGAGATGAGGCCCAAGTAGTTGCCGAACAAATATCGTCCAATGGCACTCTAGATTTAAAGGCAGCAGAAGTAGAGATGGAGCGAGTGGAATGTGCACGGACTCCCTCAGGTGCGGGCCTCCCGGAAGCTTGGTAAGCCAGAAGAATACATTGAGAAATCCAACGTGACAAGGTGACCTTTGAAACGGCTTTACCTAAACTGAATTTAGCAAAGGAGACAAACAGCTGATCAGATTGTCTGTGACCAGCTGTCCTATGAATATAGAAACGCAGCTGCCTGTGTACATCTAATGAATGCAGCTTGTATTCTCCTTTATTGTGATACTTAGGGAAGAAAACCAGTAAGCTGATGGACTGAATGATATTGATTTCCGATGCCACCTTGGGAAGAAAGGAGGGATTGGTCCTGAGGTACACTCTGTCCGGATGGAAGACCAAGTAAGGAGGCTTTACGGAAAGGGCTTGGAGTTCCGAATCTCTCTTGGCTGAAGTGATGGCTACCAGGAATGCTGTTTTCCAGGACAAATATTTAAGATCGACCGATGCGGCTGGTTCAAAGGGAGAAGTGGTCAAGGCTTGAAGGACTAGAGAAAGATCCCAAGGGGGTACGGCTTCTTTGATAGGAGGCCTGAGTAGAAAGGTGCCCTTGAGAAATGTTTTGCACAATTTAGCTGACATCAAAGGACCTGTCTCATGTCCCACATGGTAATGGGAGATGGCTGCCAACTGTACCTTGACTGTTGAACAACTAGCTCCTTGCTGAAAGAGTCCGGTTAGAAAATCCAGTACGGACGGTAGAGGGGCAGTGAAGGGATCCAGATTATGATGTTCCACCCAGACAGAAAAGCGTCTCCATTTACTGCGGTATATTTTCCTGGTGGAAGGCTTATGTGCTGCCACCAGGATGGCTTTGACTGGTGAAGAGACGCCGGGAGTCCTGACTAAGAGTGGAACTGGAGCAACTAAGCTGTCAGCTTCAGGTTGACCAGATTTGGGGTCCGTATTTCCGATGGATGGGAGATTAGATCCGGAGTGGGATCCAGAATCCAAGCAGGATTCACTAGATGAGACCACAGGTAATGGAACCAAGTTTGCCGAGGCCAGAATGGGGCAATGAGGATCATTCTGCTCCCCAACCGCGTGGCTTTCTGTAAGAGCTTTAGCATCAGGGGTAAAGGAGGGTAGGCATAGAGTAGACCGGGTGGCCAAACATGCACCAGAGCATCTCTCGGGGCTTCCCCTGGTGGGGGAATCAGAGCGAAGAAGCTGTCGCATTTCGTATTTAAGGGAGAGGCAAAGAGATCGCAGCAGGGTTGCCCCCATTTTGCAAATACCTGCTTCGCTACTAGTGGGTTGAGAGACCACTCGTAAGGGGAAAGAATGATGCGGCTGAGTTTGTCCGCCAGAATGTTGGCCCGCCCCAGAATGTGCGTTGCGATCAGAAAGCGGTTGGTGGAAATCGCCCATTCCCACACACTCATGGCTTCTCGGCATAAGGGGTAGGATCTGGTTCCCCCCTGTTTGTTGATGTACCAAACAACAGACATGTTGTCTGACTGAATTGCAATCGTTCCTACGGGGAGGAGATTCTGAAGTGCCTGCAACGCCAACAGCACTGCTCTCATCTCCAGAACGTTGATATGCAAGGAGGTCTCTGTGTCATTCCACATGCCTTGGACGGTCCTGCCCGTGTAATGCCCCTCCCACCCGAGGCGAGAGGCGTCCGTGGTCACTGTGGCGAAGGGGGGAGGAGTGCAGAAGGGCCGGCCCATATGGAGGTCTGGGGATTGGAGCCACCATAACAGGGCCCTCCTGCAAACCTTGCTGATAGAGATAGGGTGGCAGAGAGGAAGAGATTGGAAGGACCATTGCACTTGAAGGGTCCACTGCAGTACCCTCATATTTAAGCGAGCACATGGAAGAAGCGTTATTGCAGCCGCCATGGAGCCCACCGCCCTCAGGACCAATTCCGCCGGTGGAGCTTCCGAATTGTAGGATGGCTCACACAGCAATCTCAGATTCTGTAGTCGTTCTGAAGCCAGGAAGACTGGTAGATCCCCGGTATCTAATCTGGCCGATATAAACTCTATTACTTGTGTCGGAGCAAGGGAAGATTTGTCCGCATTGATTGTGATGCCTAACTGGGGGGCTAGGCGGAGAAAGTAATCTCTGGCTGAGCAGAGTAGATGCCTTGTTGGGGCGGTCAGAAGCCAGTCGTCCAGGTACGGAAAGACCTGCATTCCCTGGAGTCTCAGGTGGGCCGCTATCACTGCTAAAACTTTGAACACCCTGGGGGCTGTGGTGAGGCCAAAGGGAAGGACCCTGAACTGATAATGACTGGCTCCCAGCTGGAAGCGGAGAAACCTCCTGGATCGTCTGTCCATTAGAATGTGGTAGTACGCATCCTTGAGGTCTATAGAGCACATCCAATCACTCTCCCGTAAGAGGGGGAGAATGGATTGAAGAGTGACCATTCGGAATTTTTCCTTGGTTACCAATAGGTTCAAGAGGGAAAGATCTAGAATTGGTCTCAAGTCCCCCGTCTTTTTTGGCACCAGAAAGAACCTGAAGTAGAACCCTAATCCGAGCTGGTCTTGGGGGATGGGTTGGATGGCTGTTTTTTCTAACAGCTGCTGGATTTCTGTGGCTGCAGCCTCCCTCTGATCGGGTGGAACATCGGGGAGGCTCCTGAGTTTGGGGATATGATACATTGGCATTTTGTAGCCTCTGGATATGATACGAAGCATCCAGCGGTCTGATGTGATGGACTCCCATGCCGCCAGATGCCTCGAGAAATGCCCCCCGACTGCCTCCAGAGCAGAGCAGTCGGGCAACCCTTCAGGGCTGCTGTGTGGGCCGGTCAGAGAAGGATTCTCTGGACCCGGGGCCCCTCTGCCCCTAGGACGGCGTCCTCCCTGTCCTCCTCTGCCACGGAAGGACTGGTTGTCCGGAGCAGGTTGGGAATATTGCGATTTCCGGAATCACATCTTCTTCTGTCCCTTTGGGTTCTTCGAGAAGGACCTCTGGAGAGCAGAGAAGCGGACTCCGACGGCAGACAACGTCTTCCCGTCCTTCTCGCTCTGGACCAGTGTTTCGCGAATGGTCTTGCCAAACAAGGCAGAACCATCAAAAGGGGCATTCGCAAAGGACGCCTTAAAGGGCTCCGCGAAGTCACAATGCCGGAGCCAGGCCTGACGTCTCATGACTAGGCCCGCTTCGCTAGCTCTAGCGGCTCCCTCAGTAGTGTGGGACAAAAGCCGCATAGAGGTATTGGAGAAAGACCTTAGAATGGCCATTCGAGTGGAGTACAACTGCTTGTCCTCCACCGACATGGACTCAGGGGGGAAGCAGCGTATTCTTTGATAAGATTCCGCTGCATCCTGATGACATGTGCCATATAGTTCAGAGACCTTACCGAGAAGGTCACTGAACTAAAAACCCGCTTCCCAAGGCGATCCATTGAGCGGGACTCCTTGCTCGGTGGATGGACCGAGGGGCTCTCCTGAGCTAGTTCCCTCTTCGTGGCTGCCGCCGTCAACATGGCATCTACGGGGGGACCCTTGCTCCAATGGGACCGGTCTGCGGGGGGGGGGGGCTCAGTATCCTGTCCGGGCATTTAGGGACTGGCTCCACAGTGTCCGGCTCCTTCCACTCCCTGGTGGTAATAAGGTCCACCTGGGGATCAGCCGGAGGGGACACCCAAGAGGTAGACGGGCCTGCTTCGAATGCCTCCAGGAACACGGACTCGTCAGAGGAAGCCTTGGGGGCAGAACACCCACCTCTGATCCTAAGCATTTCCATGATGTCTCCAAAAAAGACATCCTCTGGGGGTGACCTTGGGGAGCCTTCCCCTTCATCCAAGTCTGTGTCCTCTGTTAAGGACTCGGGGGAGTCCACGTGCCTCCTCTTACACCTGTGCTTGCGAGGCACTTCCTCGGGGGGGCTGTCCGAGGAAGTCTTGCCAGCAATATCTTGTTCCAATGGAACAACCTGGGACATTGAAGCAGGCTGTCCCTGTGGCCGGGTGATGGAAGCCTGACCCTGCAGAGAGGGAGTGCAGGGTGGAGCCGAGGCAAGGGCCGGGAGTCTGGATGCTCTCGACAGAGCCCTCACCACTGCATCGAAGGCTGAGGGGGAGCCGCTCTCCCTGGGCTCCGAAAGTCGACTCCCACTCGGATCCGATGAAGGGACCAGTGTGCTCCGACCTGAATGGAGCCGAAGGCACACTGAAACCCTCGGATCCGAAGCTCAGCCCACAGCTCCGAGAGGTCGGATCCGACGATGGAACCGACAAACTCGAGGGCAGGGTCGGATCCGAAGTACCCAGTACTGTTGGCACCGACCCACCCCCGGCTCTGACGCTGCCCGGCTCCGAACACTCTGAACCCGGGAAGCGGGTCGGAGAAGGAGCAATCGCAGCAAAGAAAGGGGTCGAGCTCCCCCCCGATGGGGGGGAGGCAAGAGCACTCCCATCTGCGGCTGGGCCTGGATGAACCTTCGCATCATCCGGTCCAAGTCTGCATCTGACAGGCTGCATGTAGATCTTGAATAGGCCACCGAGGCAGGCCTGGAGTGCCGCCTCTATGACCTCGATGGAGATCGGGTCTCCTCCTCCTCCTCGGGTCCCGGGGAGAAGCAAGGAGTTCAGAGCTGAGGAGGAGGAGACCTGGAAGTCGTGGAGGGAGAAGCCCGTTTAGCCGGGGGGGCCGAAGCGGAGGCCTCGGCCCACCGCTTGTGGTGCTTCTCCCTCCATTTCTCCCTCCTGGCCTCCCTGTCCTCCGGCGCTTTAGGGGGAGTTTGAATCCCGGCAGGGAGAAGGGGGGCAGGAGTGGCTACCACCACAGGCTGAGGAGGTGCCACGGGAGGAGCGGAGGCCGAAGCCAAATCCGGAGGCAAAAGACCCGCCAGAACAAGCTTCGACCTCTGCTCTTTCAGTGCCCTGGGGTTGAACGCTGCACAAATGGTACATCCTGAAGAGAGGTGTTCAACCCCAAGGCACCGAACACACCAAGTGTGGCCATCAGCTGGAGATAGCTTATGGCCACACTCGGTGCATTTAGAAAAAATAGGTTTTGGGGCCTCTGCCATACCCAAAACTAAAGTACACTACACAAGCACACCAGGCCCCAAACACAAACACACACAGACACACTCTAATGACCAATGAGGGGAGGGTGAAAACCAAAAAAATTAAACTAGATAGGAAATCTAACCACTCACACAAATTACAATTACAAAGTTTGATAAAAAAAATGAAGAAATTCACTTATCTGTTAAGAAAGCGCTAGGAGCTCTAAAATCTAGCTACACACTCAAGCGCGGCAAACTAGATCTGAGGTCATAGGAGGTTGGCAGGGGATTATGCGTGAGGGGAGGAGCTAGGAGCTCGGATCCATAGCTATGCTACAAGTTGCCGGCTCGGATCCGATATCGGATCCAAGACCCACAGGTTGCTGACAAATTAAGTCCCTACTCCAGATCAGTGCATATAAAATAGAATGAAAAACGTGTTAACTTATTTGGTTCCCAATTAGCATTAAGCATACACACATTAATACATATTTTCCTGACAGGGGGATAAGCAAAAATTAGATTGCGGGCCAATCTGGGAGAAGAGCATCCTTCAGTGATTCCCCCCTGTGGGGGGATTAGGGCAAAGTAGCTGCTGTACTTGTTGTACAGGGGAGATGCAAAAAGACTGCAGCAAGGCTGGCCCCAATGTCGGAAAATTAATTCCACCACATTCTTGTTGAGGGACCACTTGTGAGGTGGTAGGATATACCTGCTCAGTTTGTCTGCTAACACACTGGACTCCCCCAGAATATGCTTTGCTATAAGAAAGTGGGTGGAAGAGATCATCCATTGCCAAACCCTGAGTGTTTCTCAATACAGGAGGTAAGATCTGGTTCCTCCTTGTTTGCTGATGTACCAAACCACTGACATGTTGTCTGAATCACAATGATTCCTGAAGGCAGAGCATTCTGAAAGGCCTGCATTGCTAGAAGCACTGCTCTTAACTCTAGAACACTGATATGCAAGTTGGCATCCTCAGTGGATCATGCGCCTTTGTGCTGTCTTTCCCAGATAATGCTCCCCCATCCTAGCTGGGAAGTATCCATGGTCACAATGGCCTTGGGGTCTGGGTGAACGAATAAATGGCGTTGTAAAACCTCTGCTGACTGAATCCACCACATTAGATCGCTTTTGCATATATTGTTAACTCATACATGAGCAGATAAACGAAGATGAAGTACTGACCACTGGGAGGCCAACATCCGTTGAAGAACTCTCATAAGAAATCTGGTTAAAGGTAGTAATGTTATTGCTGCCACCATTGACCCCAAAGTCTGAAGGACCAAGCGGGTTGAGATTCTGGTACTGCACACTTTATCACTTGTGATCTTATTGTCTGAACTCTGGAGAGGGGAAGTAAGGCCATGGCTGATTTTGAGATGAGCAGTGCACCTATGAACTCTAGACTTTGACTTGATTCTAGAGAGACTTTTTGTAGTTTAAAGTAATTCCTAGTAGGGCACGTCTGAATCACTTTTTCTCTTGCCAAAATGAGCCAACGCCTGGTTGGGGAGGAGAAGAGCCAGTCATCTAAATATGGAAATGCCAGGAATCCCTGCAGTATGAAGTGCGCTGTTACTACTGACATGCATACCATACACCCTGGAGGCTGTGGTGAGACCAGAGTGCCAAACTCTGAACTGGTAGTGACTGGCTTCCAGCAGGAAGTGTAAAACTCTCCTAGATCATCTGTTCAGCTTTATGATAGTATGCATCCCAAATATTTATTAAGCATATCAAATTGTCCTTTTCCAAAAAGGAAGAATGGACTGAACTGTGACCATCTGGAACTTGGTCTTTCGAACGGATTTGTTTAAGATGCTGAGACCCAGAATTGGTCTCCAGTCTCCTGTTTTCTTTAGCACCAACAAGAACCTTCAGTAAGTTCTGGATTCTATCTGGTCTGGGGGGACCTTTTGGATAACTCTTTTTTTTCTAGTAGCTTTTGAAGTTGAACTGCTGCTTGTTCCCTCTGACTGGGTGATACACTGGGAAATTTTCTTGAAGTGGGAGGAGAAAGAAAAAATGGTATTATATGACCTCTGGAAATGATCTCTGCACCCAAGTATCTGTTGTTCTTTCTAGTCAGGCTCTCTGGTGCAGTGATCAACGACCCCGGATGCCTCCAGAGGGGGGGGGGGCGATCGAGCCTCTTTTTAGGAGTGCCAAAAGGGTTTAGAATCTCTAAACCCTTGGTTCTGCAGACCACGTCTGCCGTGAGGGTGGCATTGCGTTTACCATTTGACCCCCCCCGTCCCTGGGGGAACTTCCTCCACGTGCGTTGTGGAAAGATCCTTGGGATTTTTTGAAACATTTTATCGCCACCTTGATGATTCCTTGCAAAAGATCTTTGAGGGGTGGAAAAACATACGCCCAAGGCAGAAAGTCTTTCCATCCTTCTCATACCTGGACAATGTGTCTTTAACCTTGGGGCCAAAAAGAGACGTGTCAGCAAAAGGAACACTGATAAAGACTTAAAGTGCTCCGCAAAATCACATAAGTGCATCTAGGTGTGTCTCCTAATGGCATTCTGTTACATTACAAATGAATCTCATGAAGGAGTTGGATATTGACTGCAGGGTAGCTAACTGAGAGGTGAGAGATGCTGTCACCTCTTCAGAAACGGATCTTGAGAGGGTATATGATAGCTTCTTAATCAGGTCCCTCTCTAGTCTTGTGAAGTGTGCCAAATAGTTCAGTGACCTTAAGTCGAAGGTCACTGAAGGATAGACATGCTTCGCAAATCTGTCCATCACCCGGGACTCCTTGTTGGAGGGATTAACAGAGGAACTTTCTTCCAAAAGTTCCTTCTTAGTGGCCATCGTCATGACCATATCATCAACAGGCACACCCTTGGACCAAAACTGCTTATCCTCTAGAGCTGTCATGATTTTATTGGGCTTCCTGGGAACTGGCTCAATGGTATATGGATCCTGCCATGCCCACAGCAAGATCAAGTTAATGAGCTTGTCGGTGGGCAGGGTCACCCAGAAGATAGCTGGGCTGGTACTGAATGCTTCCAGGAGAAGAGATCCTCCAACGAAGGGTTGCTGGGCTTCCAGCCACCTCTCTGTTTTAGGAGTTCTATGACGTCTCTGAATGAGACATCATCAGAAGGTGACCACTGGGACCCTTCACCCTCATCAAAATCTGTATCTTTGGTGACAGATTCAGGAGAATCTAAATGCTTCCTCTTATATGTTCTCTTCTTAGGGATCTCCTCAGTAGGGTACTCTGGGGAGGTGTCAGAAGAAGTGGGGATAGCCTGATGGGAAGCCTGGGGTTTTGGTACCATCTGTCCCTGTGGAGAGGATTAGTTAAGACTTCAGATGTGGACACAGGATCCGAGGGAGTAGGCACTGATTGAGTCAGGGGTGCAGATAGAACTCTCTCCATGACTGCAAAGGCGGACGTCCCCCGCAAGGGATAGGACCCTGGATCCAAGACAGCAAGTCTCTGATCCTCGGTCTCTCCCTGCCCTGAGGACAGTCCTCCCCAAGGCTGAAGTCAGAACTGAACTGACCATTGCGGAGGCTCTGAGGTGTAGAAATGGTTCCGAAACCCTTGGAGCCGAGTGAAGCACCCCACACCCGAGAAGGCAGAATCAGCTCCGAGAGCTTTCTAGATCTGACCGAATCAAAGAGTTTAGAGCAAGCTTCAGATCCAAGGACAAAGGGATTCTTGGATCTGAAGCTGATGGGACTGGACGACTCTGATCTAAGGGCTCCGAGACCTTGAAGAGAGTGAAAGGAGGAACTGGCAATGGTGGAGTACTGGAAGAACGGATCTCCTGACCAAAAGAGGTAGGAGCAGGAAGCATCACTGACTGGCTCTGCACCGAAAACATTTTTCACACTAACCTCTCCACATTGTCTTCTGTAAGGCTTCTGGAAGAGTGAGTGGACATTCCTGAAGGAGATCCTGGCCTGTCGAAGAAAGGGGAGGGAACTCTGGAGAGAACTGGGTCCACTGAGGAGGAGTATTTTGTTCTGTGTAAAACTACCACATCATCCAGTCTTTGTATCGGATCTGAGGAAGTCTGATTCGATGTATCTTTAATTTTTAAGCTTCTCTGATCTGAAGAAACAGTCAGACCCAAGGATTGTTTCTTCATATGTCCCGGATCAGATGATGAAGATGGATCCATAGCTTTTGGCTGCTTCTTTCTCAGATCTGAGGGAAAAGATGGATCCGACAGAGACCTTTTTCAAGGACTTCTCGAAGACTTAAAAGAAGCAGTTGAAGTGCTTGGAGAAGTGGGAAATATTTTCCTGGATTTTTCTTTAGAAGCTACAGATAAAGCCCCACTAAAGGAGGATGGAAGCAAATCCTTCAGTATTAATTTACTCTTGTGTTCAACCAGAGCTCTTGGGTTGAACGCATGACAAAATGAACAATTCTCTTGGAGATGAAGAGATCCAAGACAGTATATGCAAAGCATATGAGCTCCAGAAAAAGGTATTTTCTGACATTTGCCACACTTTTTAAAGCCTGTTGATCTTTTATCTTTTTCCAACCTCTTAATAAGCAACTCTAATGACTATAACAATGGTAACAATCACAGTAACACACTCCAAAAAACAAAACTGTAAACTTAAGAATAAACTTTTTAAAACTTTAAGTAGTCAAACATGGTATATCAGAAAAGCTATATAGTTTTTTTTTTTAAACATAAAGGGGAAAAGAAAGAGAAAAGCTACATACAAATGCAGTTACGAACTACGAGTATAGAAGAGGGAAAGGGAGACAAAAAAAAAACTAACTACAGTATTTCACAGTGTATGCTAATACAAGAAAAGAGTCAGAAAACATAAAAGAACTACAACTTTAATATGAAGGAAAAACACACATCTAAATTTAAAGCTCGAGAAACTAACAATCACGTCTTTCGCAACGAGATCTGAGGTGATTAGGGTTGCTGCATTCTGGGTAAGGGAGAAGCTCGAGAGTTCTAAGTTGCCACATGATTTTGCAATGGCAGAGTCGGATCTGAACCCATCAGTTGAGGGGGTCTATATCACAAAATCAACATCTGAAAATGTCGACTCACGTTTGTTCAACACGGAAATGTCGAACTCCACCTTTCCCAAACGGCCAAATCACCGATTTCTTTCCGAAGGAAAGAAATCGGTTGGCCGATGTGTTACACCTGCCCTTTCCCCGACTGCAGTGCAGTTTCAGAGTTAGAATATTTAGTTAGGAGGGGTGTGTGGGGGGGCAAGCCCCCCACCTATGTTTGTTTTTGTGTGGCGTTGGTTTTTGGCCAACCAATTTCTTTCCGTCGGAAAGAAATCGGTGATTTGGCCGTTTGAGTTTGACATTTTTTGTGTCAAACAAATGTGAGTTGACATTTTCAAATGTCGATTTCATGATATACACCCCAGTTGAGGACAAGAAAATTGACAACATCAGAGCCTATCTGTTTGGGAGGGACCTCCTAGATGGCTCTCTTCTGTAGCAGCTTTTCAATTTCTTGAGCTGCATATTCCCTCTGACTGGGTGGAACATTGGGTATATTCCTCCTTGGGACAGGAACTGGAAGGGAATATGGTATGTCGTTATCTCTGGATATTATACTTAGCACCCAGGCATTTTTTGAGAGATTTGTCGAAGCGTCTAGGTGCAGGGAACAATGACCCCCGACTGCCTCCTGAGGTGGATAGTCAGGCAGCAATTCAAGACTGCTGACAGGGCTGATCAGTGAAGGAGTCTCTGAAGCCCTGGTTCTGCATAGCCCCTCTGCCTCTGGAGAGGCATTTGACATTGAAACCTCCTCCTCCGCCTCTGGAGGAAGTATCACCATGAGAGTCTTGGAAAGGTCCCTGAGATTTCCAGAACCACATTTTCTTACCACCTCGCTGATTCCTAGAAAAGGTTAAGTTGAGGGGTAGAAAATTTGATTCTGATGGGAGACATGATCTTTCCTTCCTGCTCACTGCAGGTAAGGGTATCCTTCACTTATGGCCTAAACAAGGAGGAGCCTTCAAAGGAGGCATTAACAAAAGACGCCTTGAATGGTTTTGCGAAGTCACATAGCCTCATCCATGTCTCCTAATGGCTATACCTGAACCAGATGCTCGTGAAGCGCGCCCCCCCCCCCACTTTATGGGAGATGAGTCACATCGAAGAATTGTCAATAGACGGCAGAGTAGACAGCTGAGGAGAGACCTTCTTGAGATCCACCGGAGACATGGACTCAGAGAGAGAGAGTTTGAGAGCTCCTTGATTAAATCTCTCTGTAGACGAGTAAAATGTGCCATGTAATTTAATGACCTCAGTGCAAAGGTGGCAGAGGTGTTATGCACTTTCCAAATCTGTCCATCACTCTGGACTCCTTGTTTGTGGATGGACAGTGGAGCTTTGCTCTGCTACCTCCTTCTTAGTGGCTAAAACTTATCCAGACGCTTTGGGATGGATCGACAGTGTCCAGTTCCTTCCAAGCCTGGTGGGAAACCAGGTTAAGAAGTTCATTTGTTGGGGGGGGGTCACCCAGGATAACGTAGATAGGACAGCCCCAAAAACCTCCAGCAACATCGATTCCTCAGTTCTGTTTAAGTATCTCCAGGATGTCCCTAAAGGAGACATCATCAGGTGGCAACTGAATGGATCCTTCTCCCTCATCAAATTCGGTGTCTTCAGTGAGAGACTCCAAGGGGCAGTCTATGTGCCTCCTCTTATACGTCTTTTTCTGGGGAACCTCTTCCATGGGATGTCTGGGAGAAATGTTGGAAGAAAGGAGGTATCCCCGTAGGGAACATGTGTGGAGGCTTCCCTGGGCTGGCTGAACCTGAGGAACAGAGATGATGGGCTCAGAGCTCGGACCTGAAGAGGGTTGAGGGATAGGATCTGAGACTAGAGAGGAAAGTTCTCTATGCTTGGACCCAGGGAAACCTCTCCCCGTTCCCTGGAGCCAAAGCGGCTGAAGAAGGAAGGCTGAGGCCAACCCAGGATCCAAGCCCTCCAGACAGAATTGAAATCGAGCTGTCCAGGGCCAAGGCACCACGGGGAAGGGAAGGATCTGACAAAGTAGGAGTTGAACCAAACCCTTCAAACCCGGCACTGACCTCTCAGATCTGAGATCTACCCTGTTCCAAAGCAATCTGAGCAGGGCTGGCCAGGGATACTGTTGCAGTCAAGAATGGGAGCTTCCTCAGATCTGATGCAGAGCCTCTCAGGGATCTCGGATCCTGAGACTCCGAACCCACAGGTCAGATCGGAGAAGGAGATTGTGTCTGTTGGGCAGGTGTACTCACAGATCCGGTTGGGCACTGACCCCCAGCTGGATCTGAGCCCTAAGAAAGTTCCACATCATCGTATCCATATCTGCCTCTGTCAAGCTCCTAGAAGATCTGGAGGAAGCAAGTCTAGAATGCTTCTTTGCATTCTGAAAGAGCTGGGATGGTAGAGCTGGAGAAGCACCAGTGATCGGATCCTAGCTGTTGGATCCAATAGCACAGGATCCAAGTAGGATGAATAGGGGACTGGACAACAATGCCTGTGCATCAGACATTGGCACCATGGTCTTTGGATCTGAAGATATCAGATCTGAAGTTTTTCTGTGTTTCTCAGGAGGTTCTGACGAGATCCTCTGAGACTTCTGTAGGGCTCTCTTTTTAGACTCTGAGCAGCCCTGAGAGGATTTTCATGGGGTTTGAGCCCCAGAAGTAGAAGATGAAGCTCGTAGGAGCTGACTGCAAAGGGCCCTGAGATTAAAAGTGGCACATGTTTCACAAGAGGATTTCAGGTGATCAGGCCCCAGGCAATAGACGCACTTCTTGTGAGCATCAGAATTGAGTATCTTATGCCCACAAGAAGTACATTTCTTGAAACCGGTAGGCTTCTCTTTTTTAGATAAAATGCAACAAATTTTACTGCTTTCAAGATAGAATTGTTCAACAAGTTAGAACACCACTCTAAAACACACTATCTTTCTTAAACTAAAATGAAACTAGACAAACAGTTTAACGGCAGAGTTTAACACACACCACACCAAAAAACTTTTTTTTTAAACTATAATTATATAGCAGTAGAAAAAGGAGAGTGCCAACAGGGTACAAGGAAACAAGAGAGAGAATACTATCTCAGAAAAAAACTAACGCCAGTAAGCTAAACAGATAAAAGAGAGAGGAGGAGAAGGATAAACACCTGCTGTAACATATATCTGCCAAACAATTAGCTTTTAACCAGATAAGGAGATAAATGCTTTCTCTCATGCTCGAGCTTGGAAGATCTGACTGTTCACAATGATGGCAAATGAGAACTGAGGAGTTAGGGATGGAATGGAGCATATGGGTACAGGGAAGAGTTTGAGATTTGGATCCAAGTCTTGTAAATGCGGCCAAGTCAGATACAAGGATTAACCCATTCATGAGGAAGAATGAAAAGGACAACATCAGATCAAAGAGTTTTACCTTTAGTTTTGAGTCAAGAATAACGCTTAAAGATGTGTAAAGTACTTGTTTATTCCATAAACACTGGGAGACTGCCTACTAAAATTTTCAGATCAGTCTCAAAGAATAAAGAAGAATACTTTATTTATATACTTTTTCTCATCAATTTCATGTATGCAGAACTTTGATGTACAATAGCTTTTAACAAATGATAACATTTTTAAATATCCTTGTGACCCTTTCATGTGAACACTTGACAATATGCCTTTTAAAACATAGACGGCTTGTGCTTAACATTTATGGGCTTGCAACTTTTTAACATTTGATACCAGTACACACTACCTCAGACATCTTTGCAAAGACTCATCTCCCAGCCTGAGAAGGTCAGAGTGTACTGTTGATTAATATTGTTTCCATGGATACCTGACACTTTTAAACATAATATCCCTTTCCTCCTCGATCACTTTCTTTGCCTTCAACTATCTGTCAGTACAGACAGGAAACAATTGTAAGAAACTTGAAATATAAAGCAAGTATCTATGTGAAACTATATCTTGCATAATCATACATCTACTTTTCATTTTGTTTTTAACAAACAAACATTTTGACTCATTTGTAAAGAAACTACAAGTTAATATGCATTTTGTGAAGAATAAATATGAGACTTAATAATATTCTATAACAGTAAGATAGACAAGTCACTTCTTGACATGATGTTGCAGGGACAGATTAAAGAGTAGATTTAACGGATACAGATTATGAAAGACTCTTATACGTACCATTTCTGGCATCCCTAAATTACACAAAGTTTTAATAAACTCCCCGCTATAATGAATTATGGATGCTCTTTGGTCCAAAACATATCTCACTACCAAATATTTGGATTCCAAACTGAAAGATGGTGTCAACTCACTCACATACTTCTGTAGGGACTCATGGGACTTTTTGATTAAATGTGGAAAGGTGATTTATATGTAGTACCAAAGGAGTGGTTGTATACAATGCCCCACTTTTTATGCTGGCAAAACTGAGAAAAAAAAGAACATATTTACAATACACCTACTTGATATCACTAAGTATAAGGATACTAATACTGTGTATCAGCATATATTGCCGTTTCCCTCACATTGTTATTTTATTCTTTATTGAGGAGAGGGTTGACAGAAACAAGTGGGGAAGCAAAATGTTAGGAAAAGGGGAAAATGTACTTGCAGATTGCTTTGAATGTATACATATTCCCTGGACATAATAAAATGGTTTTGCTAGCTTGTATTTTAACATTGCGTGCACTTACTTTCTAATGTGGATAGGTTTAAAATCTGCTGTATACTACTTTATCTAGTTTGGTATGGAGATTTCTTCAATTGTTTTAAATTAATTTGTGCACTTAGTAGGATAAATTGATCATTAACTTTCATTGGTTGATTTGTATCATGTCCTCTTGGGTGTGTTACTTAAACAGGATGTGACTAAGATTCATAAGTGGTTACTAGGCTAATGGCCCTAAGGGCTTTACAAGCCTAGCCATGTAAAACCTGTGTTCATTAACTGATCTTTGTTAGATGGTTCCCTAACTGACCAATGTTACATGGTTTGATTGTTTGCAGTGACTCTATGATCAGCACCAGCTGCCCCTGTCCGTGACGGACATAGGTGTCACCCCAAGGGTGAATTTTACTGTCTCCCACCCAGTTGTCCAGTTTGTGCTTAAATAGGATCATTGAGAAGCTCTGCTTCACGTGAATTGTGAGTTTATTCCAGAGTAGCAGCGGTCTCTGGAGACAAGCCTGTCTCTCCAGCATGTTTTGTTTAAGTCACAGGCTAGGCTGATATCTCTGGAATGAATGACTCTTCTCCCATTTGATTTGTGAATGTGCAGCATTTCCATTAGGGCAGGGTCAGATACTGCTCTGTATGCCAGACATAAGATGCCTCTCACCAGACTGTGGGACATAATACAGTGACAGGAGTTTCATTCTTTCTATGTAGGTCATGTTTTGGAGTCCCTGAATTCTCATGGTCAGGAACCTCTGTGGTCTCTCCAGCAGCTGCAGGTGTCTGGTGAGGTACATTCAGAAGGGTGCGTTGTACTCTATTAGTGGTCTGATGAGGGTGGAGTACAGAGCAGTTTTAATATCCTTGGTCTTGGATACGATGCCCTTTCTTATGAGTGTGCAACGTAAAAGTCTTTCCTTACCACTGTGGACACATGGTGATCAAAGTTTAGACTATCAACTTGTGTTCCCAAGTCATGCACTACAGGGTCCAAGCTTAGGGGGGGGGTGTAATGTAAAGCAAGTAATTCCCCTTGAGTCAAAATTGACTTATGGGGACTCTAGGGGTAGATCCCACAGTGTTTTTGTGGCAAATATTACAGAAGTAGATTGCCAGGCCTTTCTTCTCCACTAATACTGCTGCTGTCCAGTTGGGCCAGCCAGGTTTTGAACCCAAATCTACCAGTTGGTAATCCTGTGCCTTAACGTCTGTGCTATCAGGCTAGGTAAGGCTAAGAAATGGTTTTTACTTGTTCTGATGAAGTTCCTGTTCCAGATACGAAAGTGCTTAACTGTGTATATTCGTGTATGGATTAAACTTTTATTTTTGGAGCTACTTAAGTGTGCCTCTGGGGTGCACGTTTTGTTTTTGAAGTTTGTTTTTTTTCACCCTGTTGAACACTGTTTTGTGTTTGTGTGGTTCATGTTCAAAATTATTAATGAATGGTTTATGGAGGGGCCGGTAAATCAAGAAGATGAAGATTTTTTTTCGATGACGACTTTGAAAATATCTATAATATTTGATCTGCCTAAAATACAGAAAAATTTATTAAATCAGACCTATTGTGGCAAGCAGTGGTAGAAAAATGGAATCACTGGAAATTGACATGGATATGCTTCTTATTGAAAGTCCTTTCCTGGTATGCTCTGCTAATATGAGATTTTTTGACTTCATGAAAAGTACAACTGGTTTAAGCACTTTGTAAAGTGATCATTTTGTGAGAAAAGACTAACTTGCTATACACTGTTATTCCCAATAATGTTGGTTTAGATACTGTGTGATGTAGACTTCTAAATATGAAAGTTTTTATTTTGGATAAATATGTTTGCTCATGGAGAATTTGTGCGTTATTCTAACTTAGAATTTTACTGAATTTGACTCTCACTTTTCTAGACAAGCAAGTAGTGTTGCAATGGAGGCATTAATGGTCCCCAGTTATACAAACATTTTTATACCTGGATGGGAGAATTCTAAACATGCTGAGATGATAATTTTTCATAAACGTTTTATTGCCTCTAGAATATGCAAGGCAACCACTTTAACACTCACTCTGCTACACTTGTGCAAGTGTCATACAATGTCAGGTGAGCTGAGCAATGAAAAGTAAGTCAATAAACACACATCTGGCTCATATTTTGCTTACAGTAAGGATTGCTACAACAAAGCCAGGAGGGATCTGGTGGAAGAGAAGATGAACCTTTCTATACTGGGAACAGTAATGGACAAATATAAAGGAAGGAAACAAAGCACATTTTGATGTTAACAGGATGACATTACTACCAAAAACTGACAATAATGGACAAATGCAAAATATGTTAACCTTTTACCAAAAAAGTAACTGAGTTTCGTCTCAAGAGGATAAACATATACACTTAACATGCTGAGCATGATTTCCACAAGAAAAATTTACAAAGTTTCTCTGACCAGGAAGTGAAGCTTGATAATAGCCTTGTTTTTGCTAGTGGAAAATGGCAGATGGTCTATTCTAGGGCAGCAGACCTGTGAGAGGAATGAACTGATCAAAATACCCTATAAGGTAGATGACAGTATAACAGTCAGTGATGAAGTAAGGAAAAACTAGAAGTCCATCAGCAGGAACTTACACATAAATACCTGGTATATTGAAAATGGGCTTAAATTAAATGCTCAAAATGCAACACTGTTGCATCTGACAAACTCAACCCCCCCCCCCACCCCCAGCATGCAGCACTTGACAATACCCCACTTCAAAACGAAAATCTAGTTAACAGATCTGGAAATGTAAGTTAACAAGTCCCTCTCCTTTACTCACCCTGTAGCAAAAGCTGTCAGGATATTCTTACACTTGGGGCAGTTGATCACGAAGGGAACATCATCTAGAGCTAAAGATGTTATTGTCCCTTTGTATTCAGAACCAATGACACCAATTAGACATATCAAACAGCTGGAAAGATTCCAGAATTTCTTAATAAAAAGGATTGCAGACTTAAAAATCCTAAGGTGCCAGAAAAGACTAGAAGCACTGTCTGTCTTTCTTGTGCCTTTTAGACTCATCAGAGAGGACCTATGCCTTGTCTTTTGAGCAATCAGGTTCGCAGTACTGCAGCATCTCTTGTACTTCAGAAATCAAACAATTGCACATTTACCAGAACAAGGGCTGTTCACCTGCTTCATCTGATCAACAAAACCCTCAGAGAAGTAGCTTAATTACTCAGTGTCTCCCTCACCTCTGGAGCAGACTATCCCTGCAAGATATAGTAGTATTATACACTATCTCCCTTCAAACGAGACCTGGATTATATGATTTGTACTTATAAATTCGTCCTGTGCTTCACTGGCCTTAGGGTTGTAGTGGGTTAGCTGTGCTCCACAGAGAAAAACACTTTTCAAGATACATTTTTAGTTTGTGAAAAGTTGTATCCATATTAAACAACACTCACATTCCTGTCCACTGTAGTCCTGCCATAGACTATCAAATTGGCAATCCCTTCGCAACAGTTCACAGGAGAGCTGCCAGTATTTAAGACTTCTCATGAAGGGTAAAAAGTTAACACTTTATTGACAAGGTCATAGATGTCTGAGTTCATGTGTGAAGGATATTTAGGCACTAAGAAAAGCAAGAGCTGAACCAGAGATGTCTTGCACTGGCTGAAAATGAACTAGTACATTAGGACAATTGCTCCACACTGTGCGATATGCCAGACATACAGTTACCAACAAACGAGCCTTCAATGGTAACTTAAAAAGTCAAGAAATTTGAAGGAAGGAAGGTAGAAACAGACATTTTTGCACTTAAAATACAAAAGCTATTTAGTCATTAAAACCTGCCAATTGTGATCTTATCAGGATGATGCAGCAAAGCAAGCAACTGAAAGCATTACACTTAACCTTTGCTAGACATCAAATTCCAGTTAAACTAATGAGTGGTAATAGTCCACAATTTAACTGTTAAGCATTAAAAATGTGGCTATGTAACTACCAATTGTTCAAATAAATAGCCTCAGCCTCTGCTTTTCTTACAAACAGCTTAATAAAAATTCATACACATCTGAAAGCAATTCTTAAGCTACTGATTCAGGAAGGGGCCCTATTTGGTTCCTCTTAACTACACAGTATCACCTCTGGAATGTGGAGATTTGTTGCATAACTACTAATGAATGGAAAACTAGAACCAGGCAAAAGTTGCAGCAGAGTACTTGCTGGAAATGAAAGCCTGACACTCTCCCTGAAAAAAACAGTCCAAACATGTTTACAACAGAAGTATTGGGACTTAATGAATGCTATCACAAGATGACTATGTGTTTAATAGGCAAACGAGAGAGGACAACACCCAGATTACAGGAAGTCTAGACAACGTTTGGTAATAAACTCATGCCAAAAAAGGACCAAATAAACTGCTCCACATTAACTGTTTATTCCAGTTGAAAGGGACTGCAATGGGAGCACCTTCTGCCCCTACGTATGCAGTAATTTATATGGGTGAGCTTGAAAAATAATTTGTGTATCAGATGAAGTTTTACATGGAAAGTGCTCTACTCTTTAAGAGATACATAGATAATTTGATTTTGGCGTGTAAAGGTAATGAAAATCTAGTTCTGGAATTTTTTGAGGCCCTTAACAACAATACCCATCTTAACACCACCATCCATGTTCTGAAGTTTTCATATGAGTTGGGCAAAAGAAGTATTAATTTTCTTGATATCACTCTATGGGGAAGGAACAACAGTGAAATTTAAACCTTTAAGAAAACAGACATTTTGCATGCCTCTAGTATGCACCCCAAGCATTTATTAGATTCCATACCCTATAGGGAGTTCAACAGGATTTTTGATAATACCTCTGATGCAGAAGTGAGAGTGAATGAGCTAAATGAAGTAAAAGCAGGTTAAAAGCTAGAGGTTACACTGAAGAACAAGTTGGCAAAACAAATAAGTGTGTTTTAGGAGGCATAAAAATGAGGACATTTAACAGCTGGAAATATGGAAGTAGCCATATACGACAGGCCAACAATGATGGAGAAAAAATATTTTTGTAACCAGATTTTATCCTTTTTCACAAAGGTTGGAGAAACTTATTAGGGGCTTGTGGCATATTGTTAGTAATGATGAAAACTTTGGTAGTTTTTTTCCCCCGCCACATTACTTTTTCTTATAAAAGGAGTAATAATTTGAAAGAAATTTTAAATTATGTGTATGACTTTAAACACATTTTAGTGTACCTTCTGGAATGTGGCCATTGTACTGTATGTGCGCCCTAAGGTGAAGAATCTTTACTGGCACAACTATTAATGGAAGAAAATATATTGCTAATGGTTTCTTTAACTGTAACTTAGGGTGTGTTGTATATGTGTGTGTATATATATATGTATATATATATATATATATATATATATATATATATATGTATGTATATATATATATATATATATATATATATATATATATATATATAATATAGGGTGTAATTGTTTAAATCCTATATGATATGTAGGTCAAACCAAACGCAAGGTCAAGGTTCGTGTATTGGAACATTTGGAGGACATCAGAAATTGGAACACAATAAGTCCTATAGCTGAGCACTTTATGAAGATACACAGGGCAGTAGATTCTGTTTTTTTTTCTTTTCTGTATTAGCAAGGCCGTCCAAGGAGTGGTGACTATTTAAATAAATTATTAGATTTAAAAACTAACTTAATATTAAATTATAAAACAATGACTCCAAAAGATTTAAATCTTGAAATAAACGTTTTTTTTGAATACTTTCACTAAAGAATGTTTTAGCTTTAATGTTGTATTTTTGTGTTTTCACTAATGTATTGATTAACTGTTTAACTGCAACTGTAATTGGGTTCTGCACATTCATAAAATGAAAGGCTTCTCAACTGCGATTTCAATCCTGTGAAGGCGAATGGCCAAGGTACCAGATTTTTATGGCAGAATAAACCGTTGGAGTGGAGCAGTTTGTTTGATTCTTTTTTGGTGTACGAGTCTATGAAATCTTGTAGTTTTCATTTACATTTGGTAATACTCAGTCGAGGAACAGATGTAATCTGCTTAAAAGTGGCACTTGTTTATACTCAAGAAAATGATATGACCTGGTGATGTGCCAGGCAACAGCCGAGTTATCAGAGTAAAATGTGTCCACCTAGAATAAATGGTGACAGGTTTTACATTGAATTTTAGTATATAAAGGAAGTGCTAAGAGGAGGTTGTTAAACCTAAAAGGCAGTAAAACAATATTATCAAATATTCTGCCCTGCATGTTTTAAAATCTATTACAAGATGGCCTAATATTCTGTACAGTATAGATGTTACATTTTTATGCCTGCAAAACAATTAGTAGGGTGCTACATGCAGGCAGTCTTTAAGTTATAACATGTGACTACACATACAGTAATCTGCCCATGTTTTTAAGAAAGAATACAGTAAATTACATGTTGGAAACAACACAGCATATGTAATCAAAAATGTTTTATTTATCTTTTCCAATACTGATCAACTTACACATGTAGTCACCATACCTCTGTGGCCAAACGTAAAATAAACATTGGTAATCCCTCAAGAGCAGGAATATAATTGTCCAAGAGTAGGGGTAATCCAATCAAGTTTCCATCCTGTAAAACAGAAAACCAAATGACCTAGCAAGAAATATTATACTTTTCTTTTTTAAGAAAATGAAAAAAGGTTAAGTGCTTCTAGCTAAATCACAGTATGCTTACTCTAAGCTCTCAAATTCTTAAGTATAAATTCCACAACTTTCTTATAGTGTCTACACTTTACGTGCAGTACAAAATGAGTGATACTAAAATGACTGCACTTATCTGTCACATTTCATAGAAGACATAATTGATTCAAGGCTTTAACATACAAAAAAGCATCACAATCTCTGTGCTTGCGACTGTCTTATGGGAATACTTACAGGCTGCTACTCAAATTTTTTTTCAGCAATTTTACCAGGTTTGAGAAAATCATACTTGTAAAATGCAGACTGTTAGCCATGTGTTACATATCATATGTTGGTTTTAAAAGACTAGTCCATCTCTACTACTTCATCAGCTATTATAACACATACCTGACATTCAGCATTAATATGGACTACTAATGGCCCAATTTAGTGAAAATAAGAAAATTAATGAAAAATGGCTTTTTGGACTTCAGTTTATCATACTTTAAATCACAGCATATACATTGTAAAAAAAGAACTTTTAGCAGGAATAAAGAAAATAATAAAGAACATAAGCTGCATAATTCAGTTCAACTTATGATATCACTGAAATAACTAACATATCTCTTAATCATGTAAAACTGAATGCCACTATGATACCACAGAGAAAACCAAATGGACCCCTTTATCAAATTCACATACATTGTGTAACATATTAACAGAAAACACATTACATTTATGTTTTCATGCATTATACATATGTTTTAATTTTTTTACAATTATTCTGCATTCCAAAATTACATAAACTGCTCAAAAGTCTTACCCACCATGACATGTTACTCCTACTGAAGTTTGGTTATGTTTTAGTGTTCTGATAAGCTGAACTAGTTTAATTTTGGTCTTGATTATTTGTGTGTGTGTGTATTGTTCCAATAAATTCCATTAATTTCTATACAGTTTGCTCCATCCCTTTCTTTTTTTTCTTTACATTAAATACTTCAGTTATGGTGGGTTTAGATTTCCATTTTCATTTTCTAGTAATTTCTTTTTTGGCAACCAATAACATTTAATTTAGAAAGGCCTTCCTATGTCTAAGCATTTGATATCCTATATCTGAGTTCAAAAGAATCTACAACCATTTGTTCTCCCATCATTTCTGTCAAAGTACTCTGTAGGGAATTTCTAAAAATCTTCCAACTTGTTACATACCCAAAAAAAGGTGTTGCCAATTACCCCCCTCTTCCCCATCACACCTTCAGCATTTGCTATCGACATGAAATATTATCCTCTGAAATCCACTTGCAGTGTAAAACACTAATAAAAACATGCCCAAGCAAAAATGCTAAACATTCTGGACTTTGTTGTATACTTGGAAACCTTACAAATTTCTTCAAAATTTTCCTTGTAAATTGTATTCCCATTCTCTTTTCTTAATCTCTTGTAACTCGTCTGACTAATTCTTACAGTTAACCATGCAATATTTTATACAACCTACTAATACCCATATTTATACAGCAGCATCTTTTCCAGGCTCAGCAAAAAACTCTACCAAACCTGGTCTTTCACTTAACACTCTATATCCCTTTCTATTTGCCTGTACTCAGACAATCTCTAACATGCCTTTAAAACTTCAGCTTAGCCACATCCCACATAATCATCTTTCCCTCCAGAGTGGTTTACACCCAGTACCTTGGGTCTGAGGTAGTACCACAGAGAATGTATACACAATACCTGGATGATATTTTTATTGCACGGGAAGGTGACATATCAAACATAGTTCCTTTTGTGGATTTTTTATAATTCCACCACGCCTTTTTTGAGATTTACCTACAATTTCAATCATCTCTAGCAACTATTTAATGTCACTATATTTAAGAATGATAAAAAACTGAGAATTGCGAGTACCATATACAGGAAACCAACATATAGTAATAGCCCATTACACTATGAAAGTAACCATCTCAGTTTTCAAAAAAGGGGAATCATCAGGGTCCAGTATATTCGGTTGGCCAGGATCATTTCAGATAACTTTTTTGATACAGAAAGTGAAGTGTGGGCAAACATGTTTAGTGCTAGGGGCTATCCTTCTCAGCTTATTAGTTCTGTCTGTACAGATGCAAGGGGTAGAAGACAGACTGGTAACATTGTACCACTTGTCAGATCCAATATTGGGTCTGTTAATGAACTCTTTAAACATGCAAATTCACTGAGGAGTGATTTCTCCACATTTTGTAATGCAGTACTATGCAGAAGACACAGCTATTAGGAATATTCTTAATAAGAATTGGTTAATTTTTTCCCTGTTTAATGGTGTTCCTGATAAACTGGGGGACAGGCCAGTTATTGTGTACAAAAGAAAACTCCTTAGCCAAGCATGTCCATAACAACCCATCCCATCACTTTTTATTTTTTTGGGCTGGACTGTGTTTTAAGGAATCCTAGGGTAGGTCCATGGGAGGATTTATTGGAACAATGTGAGTTACTATAGCAACTGAAGCTAAATGCTGGCTTTCTCGCTGGGCTTAAAGAACAAACTCCTATAGGTAGCGTGTTAAAACTGAAATCTTATTAAGTATAATTAATGGTGTTTTGTGGTAAAATAATATTCACAATGTTTGAAACATCTATATTTGTAATTTATTGTGTAATAACATGATTTTGTGTTTTTTTGTATTTTATTTCTTTAACTGGGTGTGTAGAGTCATGTAATTTTGTATGAGAGTATTTAAACCTATGTGTGATTTCTGTTGTATGATGAAGTCTGGTTACAGTTTAGACGAAAGCGCTCAGTATTGGAATAAAACTTTGGAATGCTGTGGTCCTTCGCTGCTTTTCTCTGGTTCTTGGAGTGTATTTGGGTCATTTTGTTCCTTTGGTCCCTGGAGGTTTTGTGTTATCACAGTTAAAATCTTGCCTTCCTCCCCTCCTAGAAAAAAAATCCTTCGACTTTTATTTGCTATCCGCAACTTCTCCTCTGGTTAATAAAATATGCCTGACCAGTATATAAAACTAAAGGGACTAAACATTTTCACTACTTGTATCTTGCTATTCATTCATATCCATAAATACGATCTTTCAGTTTCTCAGTTTTTGTATTATCTTTTTAGTCTCTTCCCACATATCCTTAGCTGCCATAACAGAATCCTTTTTAACCCATGCTCCTAAATACTTCATTTTACTGAGTCCCTATAAATAAACATTATTTTGTACCTCATAAATCCTGAAAAGAGATTAAACTGTCTCAAAATATTCCACAACACCAACATGTCCTTTTCTGGATTTATCAGGTACAAAATAATATCATCTCTAAATAAAGCCAACTTTTCTGGATTACCATACCAATTGTCAGTGGCTCTAAATATAACACAAATAACAAAGGGCAGAGAGGACACTCAGCTTGGTTCCCTTTGTTCAGACACAGCTTATCAAACAGGAATCCTCCCACTATAATTTCTGTCTGTGATCCCTCATATGGTCTTAAAATTAACGTTATTATTATTTCAGTGATTGAAAATGCTTCCATTGCCCTACTCATAAAATCCCAACTTACTCTGCTGAATGCTTCCTCTGCATCAAAACCCACCAACAGTGGTATTTCCTTACATTCTGCTTCCCTCGGGATCATCACTATCTTATTAATGTTGTCAAATGATTGCCTCCTGTCCACAAAACCACACTGACCCATATCTATCAACTTTGGCAAACACATTTGCCATTCTTTTAGCTATTCTAGACATAAACCCTTTAAAATCATGGTTCAAAATCAAAATGGGTCTATATGAAGCTGAATGTGATCACTCTTTACTGTCTTTAGGTACTTCATCCACCACAGTTTTCTTCCAAGATCTTGGTGCCGCCCCTTCTTTTAAAATGCTGTCAAAACCTTGCAGATCTTTATCTCTTTCTTCTCTCCTAACTTCCAAACTTCCACAGGAACACCATTTGTTTTCCAGAAGACTTTCCTACAGATTATTTATACATCACAATTTTTATTTCATCTCTTCCTACCTTAACTGTTAATTGTTGAGCCTCATCTACCCCTAAGTTTGGCATATTTAAGTCTTTCATAAATATTTCCATTTGTGTTTTTTCTTGATTTCCATACTTCTCTGCTTTATACACATTTTCATAACATTTCCGAAATTACTCTAATACCTCTATAGGATCTCTGGATATCCTCCTTGTTATAGGCTTCCTAAGTTTGGGGTCAACCTTTTCTATTTTCTATTGCCCAAGTCGTTGTGCTAAAAGTTTTTGTGCTCTGGAGTTAACATAAAACAATTGCTTAACAGCAATCTTTCTATAGTTATGCACATTATCCAGTTACTACCATATTTTCTTTTTAGCAGTCTGTACTTGTGTCTTATCTTGTTCCATAAGATTACCCTTATTCTGCAATATTTGTCAGCCCCTCTAAATTCCTATTAGCTCTTAACCATATCTTTTTCCTTTATTTCTACCCTATTTTTAAACTCCATTTTCATTCTATCCGACACATTAGTTATAACTTCTGAAGACATTTTTCTCTTCCTTAATAACTTGAATAAATTCCACTACCCATTCCTTCAATTCTTACCTTTTAATGCATAGGTGGAAAAGTGCCAGTGGTTCATTTTTACTTCATTACCCTGCATTTTTTCTTAGGTTTTATTGGTGCATGATCTGAAATCATTATTGGATGTTTCAAAGCTTTCAATTAAATGCAGACATTCCCGTGAAATATAATTTCATTCTAGTCTAGCCCATTTATTGTACTTTGGAGAATAATATGTAAATTCTCTTTGAATTCCTATAACTGAATTTAAGTCTTCCACACCACACCAAATATTTTCATAAATTTCTTAAGAAATCTAGCCTCTTTTTTTATATTTTCCCTTCCAGGTCTCACATATGCAGCCTTGCTGCTGCAAATCAGGTTCCAGTGCTCACCTACAAGTTATACTCCCTGCTGAAAGCTGATTATTTCTCCCAAAATACACTTAAGCTCCACAATAGCAGTTGGAATATAAACACATGCTAGTGTAATTTTCATCCCTTGCCAGTAGCCCCTTACTACCACAAATTTACTATTATCTTTTTTTCCCTCTTCTATCACTATTGGAGCTCCTCTGGGAATTAGCATAACTATTTCCCTTTTTCTTTGTCCCTGATATTCTGGTAAATATCCATCCTGAAACCCTTTCTTTATCAAAAGCACATACTCATTTCTTTCCAAACGTGTCTCCCGCAACCTTTGTGTAGGGACAATACCTCTCAACCTGGAAACATCAAAAATCTGGACAAAGGCCAATGAAAAATAGGTACAAATCGGTATGCTGATTACCATAAAATGTGCAACCATGATTATGCATCCCCACCCACTCTAATGGAATTGTGGGATACCAACTTTCAAACACAAACTGAAGAACAGACAACCAATATGACCCCAGAGTCCCCTTGCTGCCATTCCAATGTCCCATTCCTTGGCTGTTTTGTCCCATTTACCAAAAACACTGCAATGTGTATACTGCTTTACTTCTACAATGACTATCTGGATTTCACTTAAACTTTTATTTTACATTTAATAGCACAAACACTAATAGACATCTGGTAAACAAAGCAATACAGTCTCACAAAGAAAATAGATTTAGCATTAAAACTTCTTTACCCTTGAAACTCACATTCATTGAAACCCACATTCAAAGAAAATGCATCTGCCTAGTGGCGGAAAATGATTACCGTTGGTCTGCTTTCAAATCATTGGCCCCTTGCACATTAAATATACATGTTCTTTGATACACCTTCCTGACTGTATTGAAATATATTCCGTGTATAAGCCCCCCCCCCACAAACACACACAGAAAAGTAAAAAAAAACATAGAGCACCGCAGATACACACAGGGCCGTACCAAAAGCAGCAACATTTAAACTCCCCTGAAGAAGAGTTGGCAAAACATTTGCACTGCATTTGTAAAACTTTCTGGAAACTTGTTTTATAGTTGCATAAATTGTGCTACCTTGAAAACGGTGGCAAACACATATCAAATTCACATGCAAAACTAAAGTATTAATTATTCTTATAAAATATAACCAGACATGTATGACTAAATAACTGTTAAGTACCCAGTTGGACTACTGGACTAGTTGGATTACCCCGGTAAACAAAAGTAAAAAGTAAGTAAATAATAAATAAAGTGGCAACAAGATGAACGGCCACAAAGAAAGAACTCACCATTTCCCTAACACAGCAACCTAAATACTACAACATAGTTCAACGGCTGCACAGGAAGTCGAAATATATATGACTAAAGTAACTGCTAACAATAAATACCGGCAACAAAATGAATGAATGGCCATCACAGAAAAAAAGAACTCGCCAACTGCTGACCTACATAATTCTGCTAAAAGAAGTAGAGAGAAGAATCGTAAATTCTAGTTCTTTTACATTAATAATAGAGCAGACGAGCAATCAGTTTAAAAAAACTGCTGCAAACCCAATACACTGGCCAGAATATAAAGTAAAGCACTGCTCAAAAACCACTTCATTGGTACAGCAACCCAGAAAAAAAATCCATACCTACAGGTGCTCCCATTTTTTAGCTCTCTCCCCAACACAGGAAACCCAAACACTGCAACAACGTGAATGCAATCTGCCGCCAGCTCCATGAGGAGTCTACAGTATACAGATTATGTAGCCCAGGCGGGTATGACCCTAGCCCTGAGCAGCATCCTACCATCATACAGAATGATACCACAGTACAAGCAGAAAATTATTGATTTCAACAATTGGCTAAGTTTCAGGTGTCATTCTAAAGGGATCCAGTATCTGTCTGTCTGGGATGACATGATAGACAGACCTCGATGCGTTGCCAGAGATGGCCTGCATCTGTCACCCCTGGGGTTCCGGATACTGGTCAATGCTCTTGCCACCCCTATAGCGTCTTTTTTAGGCGGTGTTCCAAAGACCAAATTTCCACCGTAACAGCTACAAACAAATGCAATTTGAGGGTAATGCTGCTCAATGTTGGAAGTTTAAATCTCAAAATGCACTCTCTCAAAGGACTCCTTAAAATGGAGAACATCGACATTTGTGCTGTAAAAGAGAGCTGGTTCAAGGCAGCAGAAAGCACCCCTGCACTACCAGGCTTCAACTCATTCCACACCTTTTGGCCTCAGAACTTGGACCGAAGCTCCAAATGCGGTGGTGTCTCCATATTCATAAAGGATGTGCACACCTCCAGACTGGTAGCCCAACATAACGCATCTAAGATACTTTAGGTGCAGCTAACATTGGGTAAGGCAGCGACTCAGGTTGTATCCTGCTGTAGGTCCCCAGCCATGTTCCAAGATTCACACTCCGCATTCCTAAGCACCCTGGAGAATATTAGGGTCCAACCTAACACTCACATACTGGGCGACTTCAACTACTCCTCCATTAACTGGGAAAACTACTCATGTAGCAATACACTTGCCCAAAGCTTTCTGGAATTCATTAATTCCAATGCCCGGTACCACCTCGTTTTTACCCCCACTAGAGGTAGCAACATCCTTGACCTGGTCATTACTAACATGGGCGACCACTGCTCCACGCCAATAGTCAACTCCTCCCTGGTTTGATCTGATCACAAGCTAATCACCTTGGAAATCCTCATCCCTCCCAACCCCCCCCCCCCCAACACAGGTAACCACCATGAAAAACTTCTCCAAAGCTAACTTTGGGCTCCTAAAACAGAGGTGGCTAACTTCACAGCATCTATGCAAATGGAGAATAGTTGCATGACAGCCATATCATACACCAATGCACTGTACAAACACGTACACACATGCATAGATCTCACCATACCCAACAGAACTAAGACGCTCTCCTCAAAAAAAAAGGAAGCCAATCTCGTGGTCCCCTGTCATAAACAAACTCTACAAAAGAAGGAGGAAACTGATGCGTAATAAGGTGAAGTCCCAAGACTGGAAAGACTCCCTTATCAGCCTCAGCAAAAGGTTAAGATCCCTCATCAAATCCTCTAAAGCTAGCTATGAAAACAGAATTGAAGCAGATAGTAAAGACAACCACAAGGCCTTCTACAGTTATGTAAAGAATCTCCATGGCAATATCCAGATTTGCTCTGAGCTACTGCACAATGGTATCTCCTATACCGAGCCAACAGATATTGCAAATATACTGGTGAACAGATTCAGTGCTAACTTTACCCCACCCCTCCAAGGACTAATCACAATACCAGTAAATTGCCAGGCACCCAATATTACTGCTGCACAAGTTAAAACAGCACTGTCCAAGGCCGAGAATACAGCTTCTATGGGACCTGACAGTATCCCTGGTTGTGTTCTACACGAATTACAGAGTGAACTGGCAGCTCACCTGTGCACCCTGTTCAATCACAGCTTCACCTCAGGTTTTGTCGCCACCAAATGGCGCACTGCTACAGTCATCCCTCTCCACAAAGGAGAAGTGACTACAGACTCCGGGAACTATCGCCCCATTAGCCTAACGAGTCTGATATGTAAAGCTATGGAATGCATCATCATGGACCTAATAAACAAGGATATAAGGAATCTCCAAACTAGGGTGGCCACGGTGGTGCAGTGGTTACCACTGCTGCCTCACAGCAAGAGGCTCTCCG
This sequence comes from Protopterus annectens, assembly GCF_019279795.1. NCBI lineage: Eukaryota > Metazoa > Chordata > Ceratodontiformes > Protopteridae > Protopterus > Protopterus annectens. The sequence continues at coordinate 470,042,317 of NC_056731.1, forward strand.
GTTCGATCCTTGGCTGGGGCGCCTTCTGTGCGGAGTCTGCATGTCCTCCCTGTGGTCACGTGGGTTTCCTCCGGGTGATCCGGTTTCCTCCCATATCCCAAAGACATGCTGTAGGTGGACTGGAAACTCTAAATTGGCCCTAGGCATGAGTGCGTGTGCCTTCTGTGGAAGGCTGGGCGCCGGGCTGGCAACTCGACACCATAAAGCTCTACTGCCAATCATGAGCGGACAGGTGATCCGCTGTGGCGACCCCTAACCAGGAAAAGCCGAAAGAAGAAGATAGGGAATCTCCAAACTCGAGATCCTACACAGTTTGGTTTTGTGAAGGGTAGATCATGCCTGCTCAACTTGGTTGACTTCTTTGAGTCAGTCACCAGAGCTGTGGATGAAGGTAAGGTGGTTCATACAGTCTACCTTGATCTGGCCAAGGCCTTTGATACCATTCCCCACTCAGGAATCATAGAAAAACTTATTAAGCTGGGCATCAACCCCTATATCACTAGGTGGGTTGCAAACTGGCTCATAGATAGAACCCACAGTGTGAAAGTAGCTGACTCCAAGTCAGACTGCCGACCAGTCGGGAGTGGAGTCCCACAGGGTTGGGTCCTGGGTCCTCTCCTGTTTGGTATCTACTTCTCTGAAGTCCAGGCCAACACGAAGGGACTCTGGCTGACAAAGTTCGCAGATGATTGCAAGTTGGGAGCTATTATTAACTCCCCAAGTGACGCTGACATCCTACAGAAAGGCCTCAATGAGACCAACGACTGGTGTCAGAACCATGGCCTTAAGCTCAATGTCAAAAAATGTGTCTTCATCCCCTTTGGGAAAAACCCGGTTCCCTTGAATTACCACACTGATGGTAGTCCACTGAACACAGAAGACATTATAAGAGATCTGGGAACACAGGCTGACAGCAGCCTTTCTTCTGACCACCACGTTGCCACTGTGGTCAGAAAGTCCTTCTATGTGGCACATCTCATTACTAAGGGTTTTGCATCCAGGAAGAAAGAGGTCATTGTCTCCATCTACTCTTCCTTCATTAGGCCAATCATCAAGTACAACGCTCCATTTGGCATATACCTCACTAGACACCTGCAGCAACTGGAGAGGCCGCAAAAGTACCTCACAAAGAGGATCCTAGGCCTTAAACACTTGTCCTATATGGACAGACTCAAAAAACTCCATAAACTCCAACTATTCTCTGTCTCACATTGCCTACTTAGAGGCGATCTCTGCTTGACTTACAAAGCAATGTCTGATCCAGCTCTGTTAGGAAATGCTACATCTAAAAAAAAATCACAATCCCTCCGCACCACACGCTCCAGAGGCCTCAACCTCACTATCACAATCAAAAGAACATGCTGGAGGGACAGGTTCATAACCCAGAGACTGCCCATGCTATGGAATAGACTTCCCATACATGTCAAGCAGAGCACCTCACTGGCCCTCTTCAAGAGAAATCTTGATGAGTGGAAGGGAAATAGAAAATTCACCTTGGGGATCACTCCAGTGGCTCTACTCGACAGAGGCACTAGGAACTAAGGTTGTGTGGCACGATGCCAGGGTAATCCTATGGGCTAGGCTTGTAAAGGCTCCAGGGCCATTAGCCTAGTACACACCTATGAACTTATATAATATGTATGACTAATATTATTGACTAAGTAACAGCCAGCACCAAGCTGGATTACCCCGGTAAACAAAAGTGAATAAATAAACATTAGATACCTATTGAACGAGCACGGAAAAAAAAAAAACTTGCTGTTTCCCTAACACAGGAAGCCCAAATACTACAAAGCAGTCTGCCAGCTCCACAGGAAGTCTATGACTAAGTAACTGCTAACATTAGATACTGACAGGCAGGAGAAAGATTAAAATGAATGAATGACTGAAAAACAAATAATAAATTATGAGAAGACATAATAAAATTCACTGCCAAAACTTACAAAATAAATGAATACACCAATGATCGTTCAGTGATAAAGAAGCCTTTACTTTTTTTAAGGCTTCTTGATCGCTGAACGTTCATTGGTGTGTATTTATTTAAGAGAAGACAGACTCAGCAATAGGTTGGCACTCAGCAAACAGTATCCGATGCAAATCAAAACTGAAAAACCTCAGAAAACACAAAGCATACCGTTTCCACCAATGTTCTTTTGCCCAATGCAGCATATCCAGTCGCTACTTGATGTGGGGGGGGGTGGTGGTGGTAGGGAAAAATAACTACTGCGCTACTTCTGAAACAAGTATCTATGACAAGAAATGTTCACATCAGTAAATATGAACAGGCAGCCATACTCTGCCCCTGATTTTGCAAAAAATAACCGTTACCGATTATGGTTCATATGCTTGCCCAATCATGCAAAATCATGCACGGTCACATACTTTGCAAAACACAAAGCAGCAGTACTTCAACCAAACATTAATGCAAAACACAAAGTAAAAGTGGAATTTCATTTTTCGGAATGCAGAACTTCAGAAGTCAGATATAAAAACCGACAACTCTTATAATTCGGTTTGAAAACCGAATGAAATAGTTGCAAAAGTAAATTACTCACAGCAGACCAGGTAATGTACTAAGAATCGTTAAAAGAAATGAAGCCATGCTGCCTACAGTACAATCCAAGAAAAGAAATGACTGTCTCTCACTACTGACCTTACTGATACACAACTACCAGCTACATCACCATCCACGGTTTGAAACACCCGCCCCAGACTTGCCCTTGCATGCTGATGACATCAGCCATAACTTAAAATTGTAAAAAAAAATCGGGAATTAAAGGGGCCACTCAAATTCTTGGCACCAAATGATTTTGCACTCAAAACCGGTAAATACCAGGAAATTCGGAGAGGTATGGTAGGGACTAAAAAGGAACTGATACCTTTCTGATGCACCCAACAAACCTCTTCCACTTACTCTTGTAGATTTTCCTAGTGGAAGCATTACTGGAAGAGAAAAGTATATGACGTACAGGGGACGAGATCATAGCTTGCCTGGCTATTAATGGAAGTGGAGAAATCATGCTGTCAGCTTTAGATTCGAGATATCCGGGTGAACCATGCCTGTAGGGTGAGACAGGAGGTCTGGAACTGGATCCATTATCTAAGGTGGGTAAAGAAGATGAAGCCAAAGGAAGGGGAACCAAACCTGCCGAGGCCAGTAAGGTGCAATGAGGATGACTTTGCTCTTCAATCTTGTAGCTTTCTGCAGGAATTTGGGAATCAATGGGGTTTGGTGGATAAGCATACAGAAGACCAGAAGGTCAATCATGGAATAAATCGTCCCTTGGTGATCCCCCACTGGGGGGGGGGGGTTAGGGCAAAGGACTGCACTTGTTTAGAGGAGATGCATAATGATCGCAGCAAGGCTGGCCCCATCGACGGAAAATCACCTCTGTCACTATTTTGTTGAGAAACCACTCGTGAGGTATAAGAATGGACCTGCTCAATTTGTCTGCTATCAAACTGGACTTCTCAGAATGTGAGTTGCTGTCAGAAAGCGGATGGATGAGATCGTCCATTTCCACACTCTGAGGGCTTCTCCACATAAGGGATAAGACCTGGTTCCTCCTTGTTTGTTGATGTACCAAACTACTGACATATTGTCCATTTGGATCACAAATATTCCCAGAGGCAGAGCATCCTGAAAAGCTTGCAACGCTAACAGCACTGCTCTCATCTTTAGGACATTCATATGTAAACTGGCCTCCTCAGAGGACCAAGTGCCTTGGACTGTTTTTCCCCAGGAAATGCACCCCCACCGATATGGGAAGTGTGGTCAATATGGCTTTGGGTTGAGGGAGAATGAATGGATGGCCTTGTAAAAGCTAGTATGACCTTATCCACCACCAAAGGTACTTCTTGCATGTCTATGCGACACTTATTTGAACTGATATCTTCTGATAAAGACTTGACCACTGGGATGCTAGCATCCACTGAATTCTCATATATCTTGCCAGGGGGACAAGAATTATAGCTGCTAACATTGACTCCAAGGCTTGAGGAATTAATCAGGCTGAAATTTTGGTATTGTGAATAATTTTTATGACTTGGAATCTTAAGGTTTGAACTCTGTTCAGGGGAAGTGAGGCTGTCACAGATACTGTATTTTCTTTGGCACTAAAAAGAACCTTGAGTAATTTCCATATTCTTTCTGGTCTGATTGGACTTCTTGGATGACTTTTTACTAGCAGCTTTTGTACTTTTTGCTCTTTCCTCTGATTGGGTGGAACATCAGGAAAGTTTCAAGAGGATGGAGGTGGAAGGGAAAAGGGAATTACATAACCTCTGGAAATAATTCTCTGCACCCAAGTGTCTTTTCTGATATCTAGCCAGGCTCTCTGGTGCAAGGATTAGTGACCCCCGATTGCCTCCAGAGTGGGACAATCGGGCCTCCTTTCAGGAGCACTGGTAGGCTATCTCAGAGAAGGAATCTCTACACCCTTGGTTTTGTGGACCACCTCTGCTACATAGGTGGCATCTTCCATTAATGTCCCCCCCCTCTGCCTCTGGGGGAACCATCTCCACATGGATCACGGAAAGGACCCTGAGATTTTTTTTAACCACATCTTCTGTCCCCCCCCAATGGCTCCTAGAAAAAGTCCTGGGGGGGGCGAAAAATGTACTCCTACAACAGATAGAGTCTTTCCATCCTTCTCGCACCTGGAGTGTGTGTCCTTCACTTTTGGGCCGAACAAGGAAGATCCATCAAAGGCAGCATTGATGAAAAAAGACTTGCAGGGCTCACAAAAATCATACAAACACACCCAGTCATATCTCCTTATTGAGATGCCTGAACCCATTACCTTTGAGGTACCCTCAGCTGCATGACAGATGAGCCTTGTAGAAGAATTTGAGATGGATTAAAGGGTTGCCAACTGTCAGGCTACTGTAGCTTCAGCCTCTGCAGTAGTGGACCCGGAAAGAGTATTTGACAACTCCTTAATCAAATCTATTTGTAATCTTGTGAAATGCGCCAGATACTTCAGTGACCTAACAGTAAAGGTTGTTAAAGCACAGCCATGCTTCCTGATCCTGTCCAATACCCTGGACTCTACATGAGGAGAATGGGCAATGGAACTTTGTTCCGAAAGTTCCTTCTTCATGGCCAATACAATCATGGCATCTACAGGCACCCCCTTGCTCCAGTGTTCTTGTCAGAGGTGCCAAAATTCGGTCTGGTGTCTTGGGGATGGGTTCAACTGCATCAGGTTCCTTCCATGCCTACTGAGAGATCAAATCAATGAGCTCATCAGTGGGTGGAGTTACCCAGAAGGTAGACGAGCCAGACCCAAACACTTCCAGAAACACTGATTCCTCCACGGAAAGATTTTGGGAGGACCATCCACCTCATTGCTTGAAGATCTCCAGAATGTCTTCAAATGAGATGTCTTCAGGTGGTGATCTGGGGGACCTTTCCACTTTTCCAATTTTAAAATGTTATAGATTTTCACTTGTTAGGGAACATCACTGAATTTTTCTAAAAACATGTTTAACGTCTTTTTAAAAAATAGGTGAAATGTTATTCTAAGAAATATGTGTAACATCATTTCAAAAAACATGTGCAATGCTATTTTAAATATTTATATGTCTTTATTTAAGGACAATGGGAACTGGTTAATTAATTAATGAATGAATGAATGAATTAATTAATTAATTAATTAATTAATTAATTAATTAATGGATTCATGATGCAATTAAGGGATGTATAAAATATGTGTTGTATGGTGTGTTAATTATTCCTTGAAGGAGTAAGTCATGGTACCAGATGCACCAGTACAGAAATTTTCCTTACTGTTCTGCGTTTTTTGTGTTTCTTTTGGTGTGCTTTATACGTGGACCCTTCCACTTTGTCAAAATCTGTGTCTTCCATGACGGATTCCTGAAGGGAATATAAATGCTTCTTGCACTTTCTCTTCCCGGGTACTTCCTTGGTTGGATGTTCCAGGGAAGTGTCTGAAGAGAGGGTAAGGCTCTGCTGGGTAGTCCGGAGGGACTGGACTGGCTGTCGTGAAGTTGAATGTCAAGGCTCTTGGTGCATATACACATGGGACATAGAAGGTAGATCTCAGGAGGGAGAGACTCTCTGTCCTGCAGAAGCAGAGAAAACACTCTCCACTACCTCAAAGGCAGACTATGCCAGAGTGAAGGAAGCTGAAGGAACCAAGAAGCCATACTTCTGTCCCATCAGCTCCAAAGCTTGGCTTTGAGAGGCAGAGATGGCTCCAAAAACTTCAGAGTCAACTCCAACACCTCAGATCCGACAGGGACGCTACGTCTCAAAAAGCCACTCAGCTCTTAAGTTGTTGGAGTCAAATCAGAGGACACCAGTACTCTCAGATCCAAACCAGATGGTCTTGGCAAACTTGGATCCAAGGACTCCTTAATGAAGTGTTGGACTGGAAAAGGAGCCGTGACTGGAGGGGTAGTTCTGCAGGAGTTGGAGCTGAGAGAACCCCCATCTGTATTTGCGCCGAGATAAACTTCCTCATCATTCTATCCACATCGACTTCCATGAAACTCCTGTAGAAAGGAGATGAAGCAATGGATGGCAACATGGAGCGTCATCTCTCAAGGAAGGGAGATTTAACTCTAGAAGGAACTGGGTTAGCTGTTAGGGAGTACTAGACCCGAGGAAGAATCTTCAAAGTCCAAGTACTCTGATCCAAAGGTGTTTTAGGGGCTGTAGAAGACATCTTGGAGCTGGACGGCTTTGGATCCGACCTGAATTTTTTGAGAGAAGGCTCCATAGAAGATGGACTAGAAGAACCCACCTTCTTCGGTAACTTTTTAGAAGCATCCTTAGAAGAAGATTTGGGGGTGAGCCCCAGATATGGCTTCTGAAAGAGAGATTGGAAGTAAAACTTTTAATATCAGTTTGCGTCTGCTAAAGTGCGGAGATTAAAACTTTTACATATTTCGCAAGTAACATTCAGATGGGCTGGGCCCAAACAGGAGACAGAGAGATCATGAACATCAGAATAAGGCAGCTTACGGCTGCATTTTTTACACTTTTTAAACCCTTTTTCAGACATCCTGGCAAAAAAAGTGTAGTGTAACTAACAGAAAAAGAAGAAATAGATATAAGTACAGATAGATTTATTTTAGGATAAGGAAGAAGAAAAAGGATAAATAAGTACCAACAATGGTACTAAAGAATACACAGATGTGTACAAGTTATGCTAAGAGAAAGGTTTTAGAGCTTACAGTAAAAAATATCAACAATGGTAAAGAAGAATACTCAAGTATATGCATGAAGAGATTTGGGGAGAAAAAGTTTTAAGAATAAATTTTACTTACCTCTTATTATGCTCAAGAGCAAAACTGACCATGTCTATATGTGAAAACAGCAAACAAGATCAGAGTTATGTTCAGCTGAGTTGGATCCGAGGATTGGATCTGAACCCAACAGTTGAGGAATGAATGAAAACTGATATCAAATCAGATGTTTTTAAATTAAACCAAGGACATTAACCCAGAAATTCACCAATGCAAAAATAAAACAAAACATCTTAACTCTACATATAATATAATCAAGCACTTATACACCCCATCCTCCAACCCAACAGCCCAAGATTACAGCATGTTAACTTAAATTTGGTTTTCTCCAGCCTTTCTTCTTTTTACATTGCAATGCTTGTATTTCTTTAAAAAAAAAAAAAAAAAAACTTGTTTAATATCTTTAGCACATACAATTGCTGAAAGGACTCACTTGTGCCCCTAAATTAAAGATGCCCCTGACTGCATATTATACAAATATGCTTTACTATATAACATGCAATTTATATCATGAAATGTTTTATATAAATACTATTAACAACAAAATTGTTTTTCTTAGTTATTTTTTTACCCTTTTACAGTCCTTCTAAACATTAATGCCATAAAATTAGGTAAGTTCTATACAGTCTACCCACAAGTTTAACAAAGTCTTCAAAAGTCCAATCTTTCTCAGCCCCTTTTTCTTTCAATGCCATATTTCACAAATGTGACTGATGCTTTAAAATATCACATTTATTCACTAATTTCAGTGTAGGTGGTTTTCTTCCTGTTCATCTCCTTTTGACAATATCTGAGTCTGGTTCAAGTCCAAGGTACTCCTGATTCTTCTCATCAACTCCAGCGCTTTTTTCTGACTCTCAAGCATTTTCCTTTGGAACACTGGAAAATATCTCATTGGCAAAGTCTCTTTCTCTATGAGCTTTATTGTCAATAGAATAAGAAGCAGAGTTTTTGCTGGATAAACTTTTGTATTTCCTCTTTAGTCTGTTATGCATCAAAAATGTCTTTGATCCTCTGGAAAAAAATATTCTGAAGGCAGACGGATACAGCAACTTGAATCTCACACATACCTCTCGACAGTCCCTGATGTTATACAGTGAATAATCATTTTTTTTTCACAAACACTGTCTCCACTTTTTGGTACTTTTCCTTTCTGTCACAGCTTTGTCATGATCAATTCTCTCTCCTCAAGCAAGCAGAATTACTAGCTCTTATTTCTCAGTTTCTTTTTTTCCACACTGGTATGTTGATATCAAGCTGTTTGATCAGTGTGTAGCCATCAATCAGGGCATATGAAATATTACATATCTGTAAGAGTCACAGGAGGACATAAATGATTGGGGAGCGAGACTGGAAAAGCAATTTACAAGGGAACAATGGGAAGCTATATGTATGGCTCCCAGAAGGTTTAGGAATTTTGCATGGAAGTGTTTGCATAGGTAATTTTATACCCAAAGAAGACTTCAAACAATTTTTCCTCGGGTAGACAGAAAATGCTGAATGTGTAATGGGGAAGAACAAGGCAACTCACAACATGATTTTTGAGAGTGTAATGAGTTGACAGATTTAAAAAAAAAATCCCTATATACTCTGTCAAAAATATTGGGGGGGGGGGATTGCTGTAACTAAGAAAATTATTCTTTCAAGCTGGAACACAGGATCTAAATTGCCTAGACATAGCAAGATATTAAGTTTAATTCTGCTGACCGCCAAAAAAAGCAGTTACTAAAAAATGAACCAAGTGTGTTTGCTTTACTGAATATTGTTAAAAAAAAAAACAGATAAAAGAATTAGATGAAGGAGCTTTAGAAAATGGAAGGAGCAAAGTACATAGAAATATATGGAACTTGTGAGAATGGTACACAAAGAATACTGTTTAGGAGGATGGGCGAGGTTTAGGGGAAGGCATGAATTGAGGGATTTTATGCAACATTGGACTGAAATACAGTTGTTATAAAGAATGGTACACAAAAAATAATGTTCAGGAGGAGGAGTGAGGTTTAGGGGAAGGCAGGAATTGAGGGATTTTATTCAATATTGGATTGAAATATAATTGTTATAAAGAAATAATGTAATATATAATGTGACTAAATGGAAAAAATGTAGTTTTTTGTTTTCTTTTCTTTTCTTTTCTACTAATGCATGTGTGCCTATATCTTAACTGATATTTTAATACAGGTGTTTAAAAAATCGGTTGATACTATAAAACAAAACAAAATTACTTCTGTAGTACAGTAGAAAACCATCCACAAATCACTCCATCTATATAAAAACTAAGAAAATAACCCAAATACTGTTGTTATAAAGAAATAATTTAATGTATAATGTGACTAAATGGAAAAAATGTTGACTTTGTTTTCTTTTCTATTAATGTATGTGTGCCTATATCTTAAGTGATATTTTAATACAGGTGTTTAAAAAAATTTGTTTACACTACAAAACAAAATACGATTACTTCAGTACTACAATAGAAAGCCATCCACAAAGCACTCCATTCATATACAAACTAAGAAAATAACCCAAAGCCCTACTCGGTAGACACTCAAGGAATTAACAAAGACCATAGAAGTCAATGAGAAATACCAGTATATAACTGGGTGGTGGTAATTTTGGTACCAATTAGAAAACTTTTTGCATTTACTTATATATATATATATATATATATATATAAGTAAATGCAAAAAGTTTTCTAATTGGTACCAAAATTACCACCACCCAGTTATATACTGGTATATACATATATATATATATATATATATATATATATATATATATATATATATATATATCCCCCCATATATTTTCTATCTTCCAGTAGCAGGGATGCAGGGAAAAACAAATATATTTAATACACAGGGTTGTTTTATATAATATATGAAATACCTTGTACTGTAGCATCAGCAAATTCATCACACGACTTGTGGCTTCACTACTCATCATCAAAACATTTTTCCTAAACCTACAGTACAAGACATTTCCTGCATCACAAACCAGACCCCCAGATATTACACATATAATAATGAAACGCAGATTCTATTGGCCTATGCATGACTCTCTGCCTAATTCACCTCCAGATTTAATAAGATGCTGATAGTACAGTTGTGTAGGTAAACTTATCATAACAGTAAATGTTTGAGTGATCACTGCTGCAGTAGCCTTAGCTATATAGGTTATATTCTGACAAGGATCTAACAGCCAGTCACTTCTAAAGCTATAGGGGACCTTGCATATACCTGTCAGAAAACTTAAGCTGAGCTGACTAAAACATATGTTTAGGTGCAAAGACCTTAAGAGCTTCCCTGCCAACAGAGAGACACGGGGGGCTGAGCTCTGAAAGGACAATGTTAGGAACAACAAAAAAATAAAGTTCCATACCCTGGTATAAAAGTACACCAAAAAGCAAGGTGGGTGGCGGGTGGGAGTGGCTACTGCAGCAGTGATCATCTGAACTACAGTTATGGTAAGTTTATACTGAATACTGCCGCAGTAGCCTTAGCTATATGGGTAGATTATAGGTTCACAGGTGTTTACTAGGCTAACAACCACAAGGGCTAACTACACTTCGATGTGGAAGACGAAGAGTCCATGAGGCCCTGGACAATGGTCCTATCAAAGCCTGAGCTAGACCTAGAGAAGGAATCAAGCTTATAGTGTTTTGTAAAAATATGTAGATAAGATGAAGTAGAAGTTTCTAGAATACTTCTAGAATCTAACTCTTCCCAAAAAATCATAGATGAAGCTACGGCCCTGGTACAGTTGACCTTGACCCTGCCTGGAATAGATCTGTTATAGTGAGTATAACAAAAGATAATAGCCAGAGCAACCATTTGGAAATAGTCAGTTTTGACTCAAGTTGTCCCTTCTTACCTTCACAAAAAATTGATCTGAAAGATTTAGTTCTGTCAAGACAGTACCAGAGTTGTCGGTGGACATCCATGGTATAGAGCATCCTTTCTCCCTTATTTTTAAGTTCAGGAAATAAAACAGGGAGATGGATAGTTTGACTTCAAGTAAACTTGGATGTCACTTTATGCATAAAAGGATTAGTTCTCAAACAAACCCTGTTCCTATAAAAAATGAGATGGGGTCAACTCACCATATAAGCTTGCAAGTGAAATATGTTTCATTTAGCTGTCAGAGCAATCAGTAAAACTGCTTTACATGTTAATAACCTCAAGTCAGTCAGATTATCTTGTTCAAATGGAGCAAGTGTTTGCATCTCTAATACAAAATTAAGGTCCCAAGGAGGGGCCACCGGTTTTCCTGGAGATCTCTTACGCAAAACCCCTTTTAAAACACTTTGACATGAGACTGCTTTGAAAGAGGAGGATTCATGGGTAGATATGCTGAAATGGCCAATAAATTAACCTTGACAGAAAAATAAGAAAAGCCATAAAATAGAAACTCATGCAGATATTGTAAAACTAGAAAACAACTAGCCCTGAATGGGTGGTGGTAATTTTGGTACCAATTAGAAAACCTTTTGCATTTACTTATATATATATATATATATATATATATATATATATATATATATATATTCCCTCCATATATTTTCTATCTTCCAGTAGCAGATTTTCTTGCCTCCATTAGTACCTGTCTGCATGTCCTCATCAAACAGATGCCTAAAAGGAATTAAGACCCTATCATCCACTCAAGTCAATTGAAATTGATAGATAGTATGTATCAAAACCTTCTGTTCTTGTGCGATTAGAGCCAGTCTGTCTTTATCTTTATATTTTTTTCTGAAGATCTGCTGTCGGATGGCTTACGGAAGCCATATGGAATTTGAGGACTTTAATCAGAAGTATCTGGCTACAATAAGGGCCAGACGACAAACAGTTCTGGCGTTAAACAAAGCACAGAACCGACAACGAAGGATGTCGTGGTCTGGGCCTAGACAAATGACTCAGTAAGAGTGGAAGTCCCAGTGTGGTATTTGCTTTTCACAGGTAAGACAATTATTAACTTTTTCTGACATTGGCTAGTGCAAGAAAAAAGGATGCCTAAAGGGGTACTTAGCTTTCGAAGTCTTCAACTTCAATTCGGAAACGAAACTTAGGTAGTGGCCTACCGGCACTTGAGCGAACTGCTTCTGCTTCGAGCTCCACGCCAAGAAAGACTGACATAATGGCATTGGCTGCCTTCCTTTATTCCACTGACGACCTGACGTCAGTCCTCAAGCAACAGCAACCGACGCAGAAATACTAAGTCTCTGGTATTCAGGCCGGCCAAGGGCTACCCTGGCAGGGATAACCCAAATGTGATGACTACAAAAGTGAACCACAAAGAACATCCTTCTGTTCTTGTGTGATTAGAGCAAGTATGTGAGGATGCTTGTGGTAATTGCTCCTGGCCATTTCCAAAAGAAGGGAGAACCACAGTTGCCTAGGCCAAAAGAAAGTCACCACAATGATCTTTGGGGATTCTGTAATCTTCAACAATACCTTGGATTTTAGTGTAAAGGATGGAAAAGCATACAGACACATTCCTGTCCAAGGAAAAGAAAAGGCATCTGTCTTCCAGGCCTTATTTCAATGGAGTCCAGAAACAAAGTCTTGCCAATTTCATAGTTTCATACTAGGCTATCTGCCCTGGGGCATTTATAAGCCTAGCCATAGTGATGTGGCTTTCGCCACCCCATGTAATGGTACAAAAGTATACAGAATAGATTTAGAATACTGTGCCTCTGTCTAGTAGTGACACAGTGAAGACCCCCTTACATAATAGAATTAGTTTACTGTGCCTCTGTCTAGTAGTGACACAGAGATGACCCCTGGGGTAAACCTACGATCTTCCATCCACTTGTCAAAATTCCTCTTGAAGAGAGTCAGTGAGGGGCTCTGCCTAACATGAACTGGGATTCTGTTCCAGAGTATGGGAAGCCTCTGAGTTATGAATCTGTCCCTCCAGCATGTCCTATTCATATTTGTGCTGAGGTTTAAATCTTTAGCTTTTGTGGTTCTGATGGATTTGGATTTTTTGAGGTGGAGCATGTCCATCAATTCCTGATTGGACATGGCCTTGTACGTCAGGCACAGATCACCTCTGAGCAGGCAGTATGCTACTGAATAGAGTTGGAGTTTCTTTAGTCTGGCAGCATATGACATATGTTGGAGACCCTTGATCCTCTTGGTGAGGTACTTTTGGGGTCTCTCTAGCTGTTGCAAGTGCCGGGTGAGGTACATACCAAATGGGGCATTGTACTCAATCATGGGCCTGATAAGAGAGGAGTACAGGGGCACAATGACCTCCTTTGATCTGGATGTGAATCCCTTCATGATAAGGTGGGCAAGGTAGAAAGTCTTTCTAACCACTTTGGCAACGTGGGTGTCAAATGAGAGGTCACTATCGACTTGGGTCCCCAGGTCTCTTCTGATTACTTTTTCCGTACTCAGTGGGTTACCGCCTATGTGATAATTTGTGGGCACTTTGTTTTTCCCAAGGGGGATGACTATACATTTTTTGGCATTTAGTTTAAGGCCATGACTCGGGAACCAGTTGTCCTTTTCAGTGAGAAAAATTTAAAAATTAAAATTAAAAATTAAATTAAAATTAAATTAAAAGAGAGGAGGCAAAGAGGTCTACTTGAGGAACTTCCCACAGATAGATGAAATCTTGGAAGATCCCCTGATCTAGTTTCGATTTGAGGGTTTGCTCTGGTCCTGCTCAGCTTCTTTAAAGGTTCATAGGTGTACTAGGGCTAATGACCACTAGGGCCTTTATAAACCTAGCTGCGCAACCTAAATGTGACCCACAAATTTGATTTATATAGGTGGTGATTTACTGATTGCCTCTGCCCATCAGAGACGTTGCAGCCAAATCAGGGGTGAATTTCCGATTACCCATCCATTGGTCCAAGCCTTTATTTAAAAAGGGATCTTCCACATAATTTTGCTCTGCCAGAATGCAGGATGCCTGTAGAGTGCAACTGTCCTGTGAAACTATATCCCAAGCTAATATGGCTAGTATGCAAATGGGGTATGACCAAGTTCCTTCTTGCTTGATGTACCACACAACTACGCTATTATTTGTAGCACCTTCAAGAGGTCCCAGGGACCCAAGAGGATTTAGAAAGTTGAGTGCTTTGATCAGGGCAAACATTTCCTTGAACTGTATGTGCTTCCATCTGCACTTGGTGTCCCATACCCTTATCCCTCCTGAAACTTCTTTTCAAGCAAAGTTTGAGGCATCTATCATGACCAACTGCTTTGGGAGAGGTAGTGAGAACGGGAACACTGGAATAAAGGACATCTGTTGTCTGCACCAAATGATTTCTCTTTTTACAAACCCCAGCACTAGGATTTGAAAAGATAAAAGCTGTTGGTGCTGGAACCACACAGACTTCAGATACCACAGTATCTTTTTCATGTGGAGTCTTGCCAGGGATATCATGAGAATCATAGGTGCCATGAGACCCAAAATCCTGTACTATTCTCTTGCAGTGACCAAAGTCTGAGTAGAACACCTTAGAAACAAATTTAGATCTGTTTTTTTTTTCCACTGGAAGAAAAGCTCTTTGAACTAAGGTGTCTATTTGACATCCCCGGAACACAATCTTTTGTAAAGGAGTCAAGAAAGACTTTTGAATGGAATCCCAGCTTGTATAAGAGAACTCGCAGTCAGAAAGACTCCTGCCACTTTGAAACAGTCTCTGCAAAGATAAGCAAGTTGTCTGAATATAGAAAAATGCAGATACCCCATAGCCTGGAATGGTGCAGTGGATAGTCCAAAGGGTGAAATGATAATGTAATTTATACATATAAAACTTTATGAAACATCTGATGTCTGGATTTATAGAGGTGTGATGACAAGCATCTTTTAAGTCTAGTGTTACCAAAGAACTTGGGAAATTTGAAAGAGGGAGAAGAGATAACAGGTTGTGAAGCAACATCATTTTGAATTTGGGCACTAACACAAACACGTGAAGGAAAGAAAGATCCACAACTTGTCTACAAGCATTTTCTTTGGCACCAGGTGAAACTTTCTGTTGCAAAAAAAGAAAAATGGAAATTCAGACTTTCTGGAAGAAAAAATGGACCAGGGTAGAAGGGAGTCAAAAGGTGTCTTGAACAGTCATTCAGACTTGTTGGACTGATGTTGTTTTGGGAGGTTGAATAATTCCTTTTGAAATTCTCCTTGTCATTTCTTCTTAAGTGTATGTTTGCCTGCATTTTGTTGAGACTGTTTATTCTGCTTTTTTGCCAAAACGGGATGACAAATTAAAAATCACTTGGAAAACTTTGAAAAGGAGGGATGAAAAATCTTACGGCTTCCCTAGATCAGCTCACCCCTTTTATCACATTTTTTGACCACCTCTTCAACAGTGGGGCCAAACACTATCATGGCACTGCCAACTTTCCTTGAGATGTTGCCTGATGAAGTCTTTAAAGGAGGCTTTGGATGATGTGTTTTGAATGCTTGTAGGGACAGAATTTCATTTTTTAGCCACTGAACTACTATATAGTGCCATCTCCAAAGCTACTGTAGCTGTTGGTGACTTCTAGTAGTAGTTTGCTTGATGATCTAAGAGGCCTTTTGGCTGAGTGAGGTTGTACTAGGTTTTTGAGGGCAGGACACTTATTGGGGAGGTAATAGCTAGAATGACAGAGGCAGAGCTGATTCTAGGTTAGGAGGTTGGGCAGTTCAAGCCAGTGGAGCTGTCTCAAAGCAGTACAGTGATGAGTTCTATATGAGCAATTTGCAACAAAGAAGGCAATTCTGTTATAGCAGGCTTCCATTTTGCTTAGTTCAGTTTTGTTGAGATTAGTCAGAATGGGAGATGCATAGAGTAGGGTGGATAGAAGTTGGGAGTGAGCAATGGCTGATCTTGGTAAGAAATGGTTTGATACGGTAGAGCGACCCCAGTTTGGCATGTACTTCTTTAATAGTTAAGTTGAGATGACTATCAAATTTTAGGTGGGAGTCTATGGTTATTCCCAATAGCTTAGCCTGTGCCACTGGAGCAATTGGAGTAGCATTAGTGGAGTAGATAGTGAATTGACTGTTATCAGTGTTTTTGTTAGAACTGGTTATAATCATAAGCTGAGTTTTCTTTGGATTGAGGATACGTTGGGCTTTGGTAAGGTAGTTTTCAACATCAGAAAATGCTAGTTGAGTTGTTTGCAGGAGGGTGGGAATGTTTTGTACAGCACAGATTAAAGTAGTGTCATCTGCATACTGAATTATAGATGCATGCTGTGTGAAGGTATGGAGGTCATTTGTGAAGACTGTGAATAGTAGTGGTCCTAAGATAGAACCCTGTGGGACTCCTATAGTTATGGGCAGCTGAGGAGAGAGAGAATTTTCCCATTTCACAGCTTGGTACCTGTCAGTTAAGTAGCTTTGAAACCAGATATGAGTGGAATTTGGTAGGTGATACTGGTTTAGTTTGTTTAGCAGGATATGGTGTGAGACTGTGTCAAATGCTTTGGACATATCCAAAAAAAGAGTTGACACTTGTAGGCCTTCATTTTTGAGACAGTTTACTGTGTCTGTGAAGCAGAGGAGGGCTGTAGTGTTACTATGGGCAGGTCGGAAACCATGCTGAGTAGGTGACAGGATGTTGCTGTCTAGGAGATAGTTTAGCATCTGGGTATGGATGCATTTTTCTAGGATTTTGGCCAGGGGGGAGAGTAAAGCAATGGGTCTGTAGTTATTAAGTTCAGTGGAGGTCCCGCCTTTATGCATGGGTGTAACATAGGATATTTTCCAGAGTTTGGGCACATAGTTTTCAACAATTGATCTGTTTATGAGAGTGGAGACTGGGATAGCAATAGCATCTGCTGTGAGTTTCAAGAAATAGCTGGGGAGTAGGCCGGCTGCTGTTGATGAGGTTTTTAGTTTGGAGAGCATGCTTTTGATTGAAGTGGTGGAAACTGTTTGAGGGCAAAGCTTGTATTAGTGTTATTTGTGTTGGGGGGATAGTGAGGAAGGAACTGTCCTGTGATACTAAGGATAGAACTGAGTTCACAAAGTGGGAGCTGAATTGTGTTTCGATGGGAACTTTAGTGTCAGGGGTGGTTGGTTTGGGGGTAGCCTTTTGGGTGGATTTTAGTAGCTGGTTTACATTTTTCCAAAATTTTTGCGGGTTGTGTTGGTATTTAGTTTGTAATATTGTGTAGTAGGATTTTTTGTCCAGCCTAATGCATTTTTTTGCACGGTTGCACAGTTCTTGGTACTTAGTTAGGCTTTGTGTTTCTTTGTTTTTTGATAGTAAAGCCAGGCAGTGTCTCTGGACTTCAGGATTTGCTTGGTTTCTTTACTGAGCCAGGGGTTTGTAGAGGTTCTAACCTTGATTTTGCGCAATGGAGCGACAGTGTCTAGGTGTTGTAGAAATGTTTTGCTGAAATGTGCTACAGCCTGGTCAAGTGGGAGGGTTTTTAGGGGGGTCCAGTCACAGTTACAGAGTAAAGTGTTGAGGATCTCAGGAGAGAATTTTTTTGTGTTTCTAGTGGATATATAGTTAGTGGTTTTGCATATACTTGTTCTACTACGTATAAAGTATATTATGTTGTGGTCACTTAAGGTGTCTGGGAGACTGCCTGTGTGAGGGTACAATGTAGGGTTGTTAGTTAGGACCCAGTCAAGTATGGATTCCCTTTTAGATTTTTTATCACATCTAGTTGGAATTTGGACTAGCTGCTGGTAGCCATGGAGATTTATTAGATTACTTGGTGGTTCTGATATACAAGTGAACCAATCTAGGTTGAAGTCCCCCCAGAGTAAGGGTTTCTTGTGAGTATGTGGAAGAACACCAGGATAAGAAGTCTTCAAGGCTAGCAAGTGTATTACCAGGTGGAATATAGATCACAATTGTGGTGATGACCTTTTTAGGGTGAAGTTGAAGTTGTGAGATATGTATGTCCCAATTATTGGGGGAGGGGTAGGAGTTTGGTAATTGATGGACAGTTAAGTTTGACTTGTACAGTAAGGCAGTTCCACCCCCTTTACGAAGTGGTCAGTCTTGTCTAATGATATTGTAGCCGGTAGGGAGAACTTCTGAGTTAGCTATGTTTTTATTTAGCAAGGTTTCTGTTAAAGCAACTATGTCTGGGAAGTAGTGTGCTATTGTGGCCTGGAGTTCAGGTATTTTATTTTTGATACTTCTAATATTAATATTTAGCATTAAAAGATGGTTGGTTTAGCTGCTGTTGTTGATTTGCCCAGGGATGAAGAAAGTGGGGATGTTATGTTCTGACATTTGTGTTGGAGCAGTTTGAGTTGGACAGGATGGATTTGGGCCTGGGTTGGGGTGGATATCCCCACTTATGGTGAGCCTGGAGTTAAAATGGTTATACAGATGTTGGAGTTTGGTGAGGAGTGTGAGAAAGTATTATGATTTTTTGGAGTAGGAATGAGAGCATATGTGTTTAGTCCTGAATTGGTCCGTTACGTAGTTCTTGAATAACTGTGGGCAGATATTATTATAATGTGTGGTGTCTGTATACGAGAGTGCATAATGCAGTGTTGTGCTACTAAGTTTAGGGATATTGCTGGAGTGATAACTTGTGGTGTTGTAAAGAATTATGAGAAGAGAGACTAGACTTAGTTGCGTGATAGTCATGGTTATAAAGTTTAAGTTGTTTCTAGGTGAGGGGTCTGAATAGGAATTATAGGGTTGCACTAGGGAAAGTAGTGTGGGTGATGTAAAAAATGCCTAGTGGGAATGAGAGTGATTGGGAGTATTTTGTGTAGAGCAAGTTGGTGTGGTATAATGTGATATGACTTGAGGAGCTGTGATTGGTGGAGGTGATGTGTGGGTGTGGCTATGATTATTATAAATGTAGAGGTAGTGGGGGCGGGAGGGAATAGGGGGCAGGGGAGTAGAGAGAGCCCGAGCATTAGCAAGGGCGAACGGAGCGGGGCAGAGCCAACCAAGACAAAAGAAAAAGTAAGTATTACTTTACAAATCTAAACACTTTTAAAACAAATTTCTGAGGTCTAATGGCTTACCGGCAAGCAGAATGTAATTGCTGAAGAGCACTTGTGCCCTGGTGGGAGACTAGAAATTTAAAGATGGCTCCATGCTCAGCAGGATTCTAATATAGACTTTGTATTGGGGGAGGGAGATAGCACAAGGGGTGTAAACCAGGTGGAATGCAAAGAAACCAGAGAGGCAATCAGTGGAAATCAGTGAAGGTCTCAGAGAGGGTAAGTAATAACTCAAACTACCTGTAAAGTGAAGGAGAGAAGAGACAGCAAAGTTTATTAAGGTTGGGAATGTGTCTTCACATTGACTTGCTGATTAGTAACCAGTTTGTGCACAGATTAGAGTAGGGAGATACATTAGCAATGAAGGGGAATGTATACAGATGCAAATAAACAGGTGGGCCTCCAAGTGATACAAACTAAGGCAGAAAGCACTGAGAGGGCTGCTTGATGGTTAATTTAGTCACAGGGATGTGAATTAAATGTATACTGTCTATTGGACAGTTAGGATTACTGTACTAGCGGGGAGGGGGGGGGAGGACACAAGGCTAAAACAGTCAGTTTTATTAGCAAGCTGAGAACTACTAAGAAATACTGCTAATGTAATAGCTTCACTCTCATAAAACATACAAGTAGAATGCCTGGGTGGACTGACCCTGCTCTTGAGGCTCAAAATGTATATCCTTGTTTAGTTTGCAGTACTGATTCCTTCTTATACTGTATGGGTGGAGTGGTAGCCACAGACTGCAGATTTGCTTGAGTGTGCTTCTGCTCTTGAGGTTCAAAATATATATCCTTGTTTAGTTTGCAGTACTGATTCCTTCTTATACTGTATGGGTGGAGTGGTAGCCGCAGACTGCAGATTTGCTTGAGCGTGCTCCTGCTCGAGGCTCAAAATGTATATCCTTGTTTAGTTTGCAATACTGATTCCTTCTTATACTGTATGGGTGTTTAATTCTAAAGCTTTTGGGATGCACACGGGTTTGTGAAGCACATGGGTTGCTTCACAATTTTTTTTTTTTTGCTGTTTCTTAACTCTTCATGAGCAAACCCCAGTGTGCATACTGCTAAAATTAATTTCAGTTTATTTGTGAACAGCAGTTAATGGTTTGCTACTCTCTGGGTGTCATTCTTTGTTTTGGTAAGCTGCATAAAAAAACAAAACAAACCTGCACAATTTTATTTTTTGAACAGGGTTTTGATACCTTCCACTAATGATTACGTCTCTAAAGAGTACGTGCCTACAATCATCCCTACAACTCTAGATAAGTTTTCCTGTACCACACTGGCATAGAAGTTAAAACTTCTGGTTCCCAAACCATTCGGGATGCTTTCTCTGCAGTCTACAGAGCAAGGTTATACATAAAATAGAAACTGCACACGGGTTGCTTCACAAATTCATGGGTGCAGAGGTACAAGTACTGTGCTCTGTAAATCCAGAAAAATGTAAAATAAATATTTTTGTGCACTCCAGTTTCATATCTGGTTGAGACAGTGTGTTAGCTGTAATCAGATATACTCATCACATGAAAGAAAATTCTAAGGTGGAGGCATTCTTTTTTTCAAAGGCTCTGAGGTCAAGTCACACTTTTCTCAAGCACACAGAAATACTGCATAATTATTTACTGTTAGATCCACGTGCTAAACATCATCTGCATGATACTGTGTCAATTTTTCCAGCTCCATTTTGACTGTGATAACTCCAGGAAGTCAGTCTCATTGGTCCTCCATTTGAGCCAGTGGAAATCAGAAGAAATCAGAGCTGTCACATACAAAACACATCGGGTGAGCAGACCCAGGTATTCGGGGTTGGGAGATGCAGGTGGGACAGCGTTTTTTTATTTTTTTTTAAACAATTATGGGGTTCACCCGCCAACACTGCGCCTACCCAGCTGCCTATGTCACTTTCTGCTGGATCTGGCCCTGATGGTTGTTTTTCTTCTTAAGGATCGGCATCAAAAGTCCCACTCTCTATTCCTTGAGCTTCCTTCCTGCTTCAACATCCCCTTCCATTCTGAATTATAACTTTCTGCTTGTGTTACGTATATGAGACTTAACTATGTAGCACTGAAATATCCCTTCAAATCAGATAATACTAAACCACTTTGATGTCCTTATATTCACTGCTGCAGTATTCTTAACTATATGGGATTCCCTGCTGTGGAAGCCTGATATCTGGCCAGTCTTACAAAGACTTCTGAATTTAAAAGGTATGTCAAACTTCACCATACGCACCCTGATTAACGTAGGGCATAAAGGTGATGTTCAGGCATACCAAAAACAGAGCTTCTTTGCCACCGGTCTGAACGTATCTTTTACACTGGTCTGTTTACCTGCGTCCATTATCTGCCAGTAGAATGCATTTTCATCTTCCAAAGACGTCCTACACCTACTTGTTGTTTTTGCAAGATTAAGTACCCTGTTGAGGATTTTGTTTTTTAAGTTCCTTGAAGTTAATGTCATCTGGGAAGGGTAAATACCAAATTCCCTATAGAGACCACCACAATAAATTATTTTTTGTTTAGGTGCTTCTCATGATCATGTCTTGTTTTATTTGTCAGGCGTTTGTTCCAAAAACCTTTTGCAGCAGACTTTCTTCCCTTTCCTTGTTATCTTGAGAATCAGAGTCTTAGGCTACTCGCTATAGATACTATGGAAGGACATTTCCTGCCTAGAAGGTCAGCCATTAGGGAATAAGAAGGTAAAAAAGGTACAATCGGAATCTTCTACTGTCCAGCCTCTGACAGGTGTTTCTCCTGAGGTCGTTACAAACCCGAAGGCTTGCCCAGCTGTGTTGTCGGATTTCTCTGCCATGACCGTGTTGGAGGCCTGTCAGGATCTAGTCTTAAGAGGCTTTGCAGGTGTCCATCTCGGATGTTCAGAGGGAACCACAGCTGATTTCTTTCTGAGGGACCTAAGTTGGGGAAGAGATTCATGCTACACTTCACAAGTGTCGTCTTGGATCTGAGCCTTTTTAGGATGTTCCCTTAAAAAAGAAACAAAAAAATGAAACGTGTTTCTTCTGCTTCTAGGGATCCAGAAATTAAATGGCAGGCTTTTACTCAGAGTTATTTTCTGCCTTAATGTCTTTAAAACCTCCTCAGTGGGTTTCAGTTTCTGCACCTCCTTGGTCCTCTACCCTCTTAATAGGCCTATAGACCAGGATTCTTCTCAGGATGAGTTGGATTCTACTGACAAATTCCTAACTTATTCTACTCAAATTCCTTCTCCTTTGGAGTATGAGTCAGAGCACTGCTGCAGTATTCGCTCCCTCCCTCCATACCCCTAACTCTTTACCTTCTTAGATGTACACATTACCTCTTGGGTTCCTTGGACTAAGTTCCTCATGGGGCAAATCAGTTCTGTTTTTGGTAAGCCTGAACATCACCTTTATGCCCTACATTACGCAGGGTGCGTACTATGATGTTTGGAATACCTTTTAAATTCAGAAGTCTTTGGAAGACTGTCCGATGTTGGGCTTCGATGGCAGGGAATCCTATATAGTTAAGAATACTGCAGCAGTGAAGGCAAGGACATCTACTGTTATGGTAAGATTTTACACAACTGTAGTTTCTATTTGAAGGATTAACTTATCCTACTTAAGTCTTGCCCTTCACTCCTACATTCATTGTCTGTTGAAAATTTTAACGTGAAGGATATACTTTTTACATACAAAATCTACTTATATTTTAAAATACAGGTTCATAGGTAGGTAGTAGGCTATTGGCCCTAGGGCCTAAATAAGCCTAGCCAAAAGGTACCCTGGCTTTTGCCACCCAAGAAAATTATTTTCCTGTGCCCCTGTCAAGTAGAGCCACAGAAGTGATCCCTGAGGTGAATTTCCTATCTCCCATCCAATCATCAAGATTTTTCTTGAAGAGTGCTAATGAGGAGCTTTTTTTGATATAGATAGGTAGTTTGTTCCAGAGTATGGGAAGTCTCTGAGATAGGAATCTATCCCTCCAGCATGTATTAAAATATACTTTATATCCTATGTGAATGAGTATGGAATACAATTAGAAGTATTTCATTTAACTGTATCTAATTCCAAACTTAACTGATTGTTTCATCGGTGGCTTGATTTCAATGGCTCTTGATTTTTTAAATAGCATATCTTTGGTAAGCATTAATATTTCTGTTTTAACTCCTTTGAAGGTAGTGCTGAGGCACCAGAGTGTTTAATAAACATTTTAAGGGTTCTGATGCAATTACTTTGTATGAAACTTTTCTTGCGGTTCTGTCTTTATTAATTATTGTCCACAACCTTTCCTCTGGTTGATAAAAATATGACTGACTCATATATAAAACTAAAGGGACCAAAATCATTTTACTACTTGTATCTTACTATCCATATATCTATAAACAAGAGCTTCCATTTTATCAGTTTTTGTGCTATCCTTTATTAAGTCTATTTCCACATCTCCTTAGTTGCCATAACAGAAGCTTTTTTAATCTATAATCCTAAACACTTCATTTTATCACGTCCCCATAAATATGGGTATTGTTGCACCAACTCGTGTATGGGTATAGAATTTACAGCTATAGTCTTAGACTTGAAACTATCTTAAAATGTTCCACAAAACTGATATGTTCTTTTCCGGATTTTCAGGTACAAAACGATATCTGCAAATTACGCAAACTTTTCTTGATTACCATACCAATTATATCCTTGAATTACTGAACCCCTTATTTTCTTGGAGAATGGCTATAAATATAAAGCAAATAACAAAGGGGAAGAGGATAACCCAAACATAACTTATCAGACATGCTACCTACCAATTTAATTCTCTTTCAGAAAACATTAACTTTCAGCCTTAAGAAAAAACTGCATCGACTATCTTTAAGTAAAACTAAAATGCATTAAATCTACTTGGGAGGCTAGTTTCTCTTATTTACTTCCCATAACTTCAAACTTTATTTTTCACTGAACTGCTTAGTGTTGTATGTTTAAATGCTGCATTCCCCTCAATAAGGAATGTTCACAATTATAAAAATTGGTTTCTTAAACCTGCAGACAGCTTCTCCCCATGTAAAAGTAGTCAGCAATGAATCTTTGTCAATTTCAGTCAGAACAGAATGCACAACTGCCTTCAGCTGACTTCCACTGACTGCTAATGAAAAAAAAAGCAAGCTAGTATCTTTGCAAATGTACAAAACATTTTTCATGACTTCCATCATTCTGTCTTATTTCCCAACTTACTTGCTTACAAAAAACACTTGTTTATATCTTGAACCAAGAGCATTAATCTAAACATTTACCCTTATAAAAATAAAATATCTTAATTCTACATATAACAAAATATAATCACTGCACTTTTACACCTCACCCCCAGCCCAGCAGCCCAAAAATTACAGTAAACATACTTTTGTTAAGCCTTTCTATGCTTATTATAATGTAAAGCTTACATTTGTACAACTAAGAATGTACTTCTTTACTTTAATATCTATAACACACAATAGTCAGTGAAAAGACTCCCCACCATTTAAAATACCCAACTACACACTACACAAAAATGCTTTACTATATATGAAACATGCAGTTTACATCGTGAAATCTTTATACAAATATTAATAAGAACAAAAATTGTTTTACTTACAATTACTTTTTTTCACCTTTTAATGAATTTCTAAATATTAATGACAAAGTAGGATATACAACAAAGTCCTTTCTTTCATCCACTTTTTCTTGCAAAGCCATATTTCCTAAATGTGATTGATGGTTCAGTCTTCCATTTTTTTAATACTAATTTCACTATTGCTGGTCTTATTCCTGTTTATCACTCTCTTACAACACCAGACTCTTGTTCAAGTCCAAGGTACTCCTGATTCTTCTAGGCAAATCCTGTGGTTTTCTCTCTCTCAAGCATTTTCCTTTGGAACACTGGAAAAGGTTCCACTGGCAAAGTCTCTTTATGAGTTCTATTGTAAGATGAAAGAGAAAAAAGTTCCCTTCTGCTTGCTGGCTCACTTTTTGGTGGATAAACTTTTTTCTATTTCCTTCTCTTGTACCGCATCTGAAGCTTGAACTTATTTTTGCTGGACAGCTACACAATTCTTCCCAGCCAGTGTTTTCTTACTCTTCACCTTTTCTGGTTAATTTTCTTTCAGGTTCTCTAAATTTCTTCTTTGCTGGCAACTAGGCAGTGTACTTATTAGCCAGAAACTGGATTTTACTCAAACTATCACTGGCTGTTGTTTCTCAGTTTCATTTTTCAGAATGGTATAGCTGAACTTAAGCTGTTAATCAGGATGCAGCCATCTTGTAAGTGGCAGGTCTCTAAAATTCTTAAGACATTTCCTTCTGTTACTTAGGGCAAACTTTCCTACCATACCATAAGATTACTTCTCAAAGCCTACGAGGTTTGCTCATCATTCTCGGGAAACATACCAGAACTTTTTGGATTTGTAACTCACTGACTGTTTTTTTTCTGCAGCATACTTGGTCTTGTGGGAGGGTTCGAACACTCTCCATTCCCTTACCTTACACCAGTTCTTAGTGACCCCTCCTTCTCTTCCTTTATACTAAACATAAATCCTCCTCTTCCTATACTTTCATCCTTTCACCTGCCCTACTCTCTCATCCAATCCCAACAGCTAACTCTGTCATCACCTGATTTCTTCTGCTCTCCTTAACATACTTCACCAACCCCAACAGCTACCCCTTTCATCACTTCTTTTCCTCTGTTCTCCTTAACATATTCCTCATACTCCCATCGACTCAGTTCAGAACATAATCTCAGCCTACTCCTTCCTCTATAGCTACTATGTTACTTTTCTCCTATTTCTTCCCTTCCTTATCACCATCATATCTATTATTATTA
The DNA here is from genome assembly GCF_019279795.1 of Protopterus annectens. Classification (NCBI taxonomy): domain Eukaryota; kingdom Metazoa; phylum Chordata; order Ceratodontiformes; family Protopteridae; genus Protopterus; species Protopterus annectens. The sequence continues at coordinate 470,068,344 of NC_056731.1, forward strand.
CCATCATATCTATTATCTACCTTTCCTACTTCCATCTTACCCCTTAATCCCTCTATTGCAACAACACAAACCTTATTTTTAGAAATATAATAAATAGCATACACACCATCTTTTTATCAGTTTACTTTTACCTTTGGAACATACTCTGTTGACCTATCATCAGTGCATAGCAAATATGTGCCTACCAAGTTTAACTGCTTCTCTCTTTTTCATGCTTTGCCACCTGACATCTTACCAAGTTACAATCCCACCTGCAATTACCTCTCCAGCCATTAGCCTCTCTTCTAAAGAAAAAAAAGTCATTCACTCCACAACTTTAACTGCTACAAATTTACTCAATGACTATCCTAAGCTGTAATTTAAACACGAAAATGAAATAATAAACAATGTCCTACTGCCAAAAGTAAACCACGCAACACGTCTCCAAATATTAAAGTAGTATAAAACAAGTAAAATGAGATGCAGAAGGCTGTAAAATCCAGTATATAAGGCCTTTACTTAGTGCAACAACACAAGCGCTTTCACAGATATGCTTCATCAGGTGTATACAAGCACTATAAAACACACACCTTTATATCAAAAATCACATGACAAACAGTCATATGACTAAAACACTTGTGTTATACAAGTCCATACAAATATCACATATCTTTATTAAATACATAAAATATATATATATGTATGTATAAAAAATATATAACATATTTAAAACATGAACAAATAAAATATATAATAAAAACTAATACCTATCTTTTCAAGGGTCTCATCCTAAGTCTAGGTCTTAAAGGAATACACTCATTAAGGCCATGACCATCGATACTCCTAAGTCTGGTGATCCAGATAGCTTCCAAATTCTCAGTGTTATTACTGACATCACCCTGTCTCACATTCTCATGGGTCAACCCTATAGCCCTAAACTTAAACATATGGGTTGCATCAGTGTTCAAAACATGTCTCGCTAGTTATTCCTATTGCCCTTCCTGATGTTGTAACAATGCTCCCTAATGCGTTCCTTTAAACATCTATCTGTCTTGCCCACGTAAAATTTGGCACAAACCATGCGGCAGGCAAGATAGACAACATGCCTGCTATCACATGTAGCTGTGACCCTGAAAACATATTCCTTACCTTGATCAGGGTGAAAAAATATATTGTTGCTTTCTATATAACTACACCAATTGCAAGAACCACAAGGTGTGGTATTCTTACTACCATCTACATATCTATTTTCTCTGGGATAACATAGCCTCCTCCAAAGAGACTTGTCATTCCTAAAGCTGACTTTAGGAACATCATCCACTAGAGCAGCAATATCATGGTCCGTCAACAACACTTGCCTGTGTCGTTTAATGATATCCACATATTTATTCACATCTACTGAGTATTTCCACAAAATTCTCAAATTCCTAGAACTAGTGATGTTTATACCAGCACCACAAGATTCTTTCCTCTTAGAGAAATAAGGTCTGGCTTGTTTACCACATCTATTAATTGCTCCTGGCATATGTTCAGCTAAAAACTTCTATCTTCTACCAGCCAAAAATAAAGCAAAAAAAAAAAAATAGCATAATACAACTACATCTGTCGTATTTGCTTTCCTCAAAAATCACAATAAGTGGAGATATTTACCCTAACCCAGGGTTTACTTCTTCCCTTTTCCCTACTATAATCCCACCAACAAAGTCTACACCACCACCACCCAAACAACAAAATTAATCTCTATAAACGTGTGGCTTCTGAAACAAGATTATATCTAATGAAATAATATTAGGTGATGTCAATATTAACTGGCAAACTTTCCAATCTGTAGCATTAACCTACATGTCTTCAAATGACTCATTACCTTTCCCTCACATTACATAATTGTTAAAGATACAGATTCCATTCTTGACTGGATTATGGTTTCTGATCCCAGTGAATACAGTTCTTCTGGAATCCTTTCATACTCTCTTAGTAATCATCACTATTTGCCATCAGAAACATTACCCACCATGCCAAACAGCAGCAATCTCTCCAACTTCAAACCAGACAATTTTTGTAACCACCTTAGGCAGTACAGAAATTTAAGAACACATTCTTGTGTATTTTAAATACTTATGCAGTACTTACAGAGAAAACAGTAAAGACCAATTATGCTCATTGACTTTCCAATAACAGTAGAATCATTCTCTTCAAAACTTACACTTCAAAGAACTCTGTAATCTCATAAAAAAGTTAACTCTGACAGAAAACACCACCATAGAGATCTCCAAAATACACAGGCATAATACCAAAACAATTTTGGTCCTCCATCAATACAACACTAAACCCAGGAGCAAATAATTTCCCCAGTACTTTCCCCAACATATCTCTCCTAGAAACTGCAATAAAATTCAATACATACTTTGTAGAAAGCATAGCTTCCCTTACAATGGACTCCCCATATAATACCATTGATTTATCTTTAGCTCCCATTTATTTACATGAAAATCTACCTTCTATATAAAAAAATTATATAAACGTATTATCTAAAATGAAAAAAGAATGTTTTGTACCTGCTAATACTCTGCCTGTAAAATACCTTGCTAATCACACTTTTTACCTGGACTCCATTCTAATAAATAAGTTCATACAAAAATCCCATGCTCCTTCTCTGAGGAAAAATCACTCTCTCCAGAAGAATGGCAAATCTGTTGAAATATTTAATTTTAGACCTACCACACTTTTACCCCGTTTCTAAATTACTAGGAAAATGTGTCCATAAATAATTACTCCATCATCCCCTACTGTATCATCTCCTGGCTATTACACAGCAAGGGTTTCAACCGGCTCGTACAACCTTTGCCCTCCTAACTTTTACAGATACCATCATTAAAGCCAGAAACAAAGGAAAGTTTCTCTCTTTCTTATTCTTAGACTTGTCTAAAGCCTTTGTCACAGTTCTCACAAAAAAAAACTCCTATCACAAATGTTTTCCCTGGGTCTATCTCATTTTACCCATAAGTGCTTCAATAGCTATTTGTCTGAGAGACCTTGATCTGTAAAATGATATGCTACCCTTTCTCCTAACCTACCAGTCAATACTGGAGTGCCACAAGGCTCTATTCTTGGCCCTCTCATTTTTAATATCTTTACTAATAATCTATATATATCTTCTCAGCAGGCCTCTCTTAAACAATGTGCAGATGATTCCACTCTTATCTACTCCACTGACAACCTTGCCTACCTGCAAACAATTACAGAAGATGCCTTTAAGTCTGTTGAAACCTAGCTCCATGATAGCAAACTTCTGCTCAACTTCTTTGAAAAAAAAGCTTCTCCAATTCATCCCAGAATCATATATTCAAGAACGATTCAAAATATCCTCAGTGAACAATACTGAGACTGAAGTAGTCTCCTATACAAAACTAAGTTTATCATATATTATTAGTCTAAGGATGATCATCAAAATACAAAACAGTGAAAAAAAATCATTAAAAACTAGGAATTTCATATAAAGCCAAAATAATCCTTAATTTCACCAAAGTAACACTAGCTACCATATTTTTATGTACTTATTTAACATTTGTTTAATACGAAAGTCCAGCTGGGACAGAGCCCATTTTCAGTGGAGGCCCGAGGAGAAATGCTCCACATGCATGCCTTTAGAATGTGGGAGGAAACTCATGTAAATGCAGAGAGGACATGGAGACTCCACACAAAAGGCACCTCAGTTGAGAATTGAACTGGAGAATCTCTTGCTGTGAGACAATGCTAACTGCTGCACCACTGCACCACCCTATCTATCTATATATCTAATACCCTCCCTGCTATATGGTTATATCCTTACAAATCTTCAGAACTCTCTAATGTCTAAGTTAGAACAATGCTAAGAGAAGGTAGCAATATTTACAACTAATAGACCTCATCAAAGCAACCAATGCACTGCCACTAAACTGGCTAGAACTACTCCTAATATACATAGAGCTGCTCTTAACACACAAAATAACATATAATACTAATGCCAGACCATCCATCAGTATCATTTTCATCGTCTTCCAAACCGCACTCTTCGATCCAATGATAAAAAAAACTCCTTGCCATCCACAATCCCACAAAAACATCAGACACAGCTTATGCTTTAACTGTGTGGTCAAAATCTGGAGAGCTATCCCTACATCATTCAGGTGTACATCTAACCACCACCTCCTGAAACCTTTAGTAAAAAAATTCCCTACCAGCTCATTGCTTTGCTCATGCTCCAAATCTTGCATTCTTTACTATCCCATCAACCTAATCTACTCTATATCTTCTTCTCACCCTTGACTATCATAAAACACATTAATATCTTCTGCCTTTGTTTATGCTCTCATTCATTTGCAAAATAATATTTCATTTACTCTATATCACTTACTTCGGTTTTGTATCTCTCATTCTGTCAAACATACTTATACTACAGGAAGACTATAATACCTTACATTCCTTACCTGGACATATACACCCTTGAAAACTACATTATGCTATAACAGATATTATCTCTTTACTACCAATAGCTTTCACCATAACCTTTCACATATTCTAATAGTATATACTTATTTCTCACATCTTCTGCTCTTATAACGGGAATTATAATGTATACAAAACTCTACTGTTAATGTACAAAATGTCAGACAGCACAGTTCGGCAGAGAAGACAAGTCTCATTTACTGCAGAGAACACGTGTACATGGGAGACAAAGCAATCAAGGTCTTACCTCTTAGAATACAAGAAATGTCACTTTTTCATGTTATTTTTAACTCTAAACTTTATGTATTGTATCTCTTAAATTACAGCCAATAACCAATTAAAAATGAACACCTTTGCATTATTTTGGCTAGCTAAGAATCTGTGCTTTTCCTTATTAGGTACAGGTTCTGAGTTCCAAGTTGGAACTTTCTATGCTGGCACTTTTCATGTTGGCAAGAAACAGATTATCCAAAATAAATTAAAACTACCAGACATCCATTTTGAAACATAGCGAGTTCTAAAACAAAATTTTCAATTACTCTTTTCCCTTCTTTTACACTTCTCCCTTCACACTACCCCACATCTCCCCATTACATCTCACCATATGTGACATTCCTCCACTAATCTAAATCCAAGCAGCACTTTATTTTTTTACAGATTCTTCATTTTACTTTCTTATACAACACTACTACTTAATGCCCATATAAGAGTCAATGCAGTTGTTCGGGACTTGGGAACTTATGTGGACAGTGACCTAACTTTTGACCAACATGTGTCTACTGTTGTAGGAAAGCCCTTTTATATTGCACAACGTATAAACAAGAGAAGTGTGTCTAGATCTGGGGATGTCATTGTCCCCCTTTACTCAGCCCTCATTAGGCCAGTCATTGCATATAATGGCTCCTTTGGCATGTATCTGTCCAAACACATGCAACAACTGGAAACACCCACAGAGATACCTTACTAAAAGAATACAAGACCTAAGCAATATGTCCTACATGGAATGAGTCAAAGTCCTGTCACTATACTTGGTGTCTTACAGACTTGCTAAGGGGGTGACCTGTATCTGGCATACATGGCATTGTCTGACCCATTACTGATGAATTTACTGCACATCAGCAAGTCAAATGGCATCAGAAATACTCAGGCTAGGGATCCAAACCTCTTCTACAATATCAGCACAACAGTTTGGAGGACCAGGTATATCAGACAGAGGAAAATACTGCTGAGAACAGACTCCTCATCCACATAAAACAAAGTTCATCCCTGTTCATACTCTTGCACAACTTAGATCTATGGATGGGAAACAGAAAATGTAGCCCAAGACTGCCCCCTCTACTACTAATGGACAGAGGCAGCTCCTAAATGCTTTAGTGCATGCATGGGTCCCCTGAAATTATTTAAGATATGATTCTCTATGATCTCAGCATACCTCTCAACCGTACCAAATTCCTCGGTAAATACAGGTTTTGAGGGCAAAATATTGGGGTGCCACGAATTCCCACATGGGAACTTTAATTTCCTGGGTTGTTTTTTTTTTTTTTTTTTTGGTTAAAAAACTCCTGATGTCATCATATGCAGGCTGTGCGTGATGACTTCAGCTTCTGCAGACTGGTCTGTGCATGCACAGCACATCTTTCTTCCCTGGCCAGGTAAAAAATGTATATTTATTTAAAAAATGTATATTTATTTCTTAATGAATGTTTGCGTGGATGGGAGAAACATGTGCTTACTTGATTTCTTATTTATTTACTTACCAGCTGCAGGAGAATGCGATTGTAGGCAGAAACAGCATATTTTCTTACATAACCGCTTCAGGCTTAACGTATTACTTTTACTTAACGTACGGGTTGTGTACTTACTTGATTACTTATTTACCGGCTGCAGGAGAATGTGATAAATGATTGCAGGCAGGAGAAACAGCATATTTCCTTACTTAATGGCTGCAGGCTTTATTTAACATACATGTCATGTGCTTACTTGATTATTTATTTACTTACTGGCTGCAAGAGAATGTGATAAGTGATTGCAGGCAGGAGAAACAGCATATTTTCTTACGTAACAGCTACAGGCGTAACTCATTACTTTTACTTAACGGACGTGGGCAGGAAAAAACGTACATGTGCTTACTTATTTACCGACTTACTGGCTGCAGAAGTTGTGATTGCAGGCAGAAACAGCATATTTCCTTACTTAATGGCTGCAGGTTTAACTTGTTACGCTTACTAAGTTAACGGATGTGGGCAGGAGAAAAATGTACGTGTGCTTACTTACTTGTTTACTTACTTACCAGCTGCAGGAGAATGTGACTGCAGTTTGCACGCAGGAGAAACAGCACATTTCCTAGCAGGCTTTACTCAACAGCAGCTTCTTTTCTTTCTTTATTTTATTTTACATTTGTTAACCGGGGGTGTCTGAATGAGCTGAAAAGGCCTTTTTTCAGCAGAGGCCTGGGGAGAAAAGCTCCACATAGAAAAATTACAGGTACATTTAGATATTTAGACATGTATACACACAAATTACAATAGACATGTTTTTACAGTGGTATGCTGCACATCAACAGTTACAGTGGAGAGAACAAACAAGAAAATATTAATTTAAAAATAAAGGTAATTAATAGATTTGTTGTGTACAGTTGAAATTTGGAACATAGGTAGACTACATACACAGTACACAGGTATAGTACATACCCTGTACACTAGCCAGTGTTTGTGAGTAAGAGTGAAAACTAACTTAACGGATGTTTATGTGGGCAGGAGAAACGTAAGTGTGCTTACTTGACTACTTATTTGGGAGAAAAAGCATATTTCCTTATTGAAGGCAAGAGAAACAGCCGATTTTCTAGCAAGTTTTACTTAATAGCAGCTTTTTTTCTTAATGGACATTTATGTGGGCAGCAGAAATGTACGTGTTCTTAGTTCACTACTCATTTGGGAGAAACAGCATATTTCCTTATTGCAGGCTTAATTTATTACTCTTACTTCATGGACGTGGGCACTGGGCAGGAGAAACGTACATGTTTTACTGGTTGCAGGAGAATGTGATTACAGGCAGTTAATAAACAGCAGCAGCTTCTTTTATGTAGTTTGATGTTGCAGCAGGCAGGAGGTTTTAACTTAGCAGCTTCTTCTTTTATTTATGGTTTAATTACTTACTTACCGGCTGCAAGAGAATGTGATTGCAGGCAGGAGAAACAGAGTCAATTGTACAGACACATATATGAAGCTGGGTACAGTTGATCAAGCAGAGAAGATAAATGTGCCTGTATTATGTTATTAGCTAACTAGTTAATGGGTTGTAGTGAGAGTATTATGTCATATGTACGCTGCTTCTTTAATTTTGGTATTTACTGTGTATGCTTTAGAACAAATGGCTTTTATGTGGGAGAGGGCTGTGGTATGGAGTTTTGTTGTGTGCAAATGTATTTCTGGTTTCATACTTGCGGGTCACCCTGCTAGTGAAGGCAGCCTACTGACAGATGGGCCAGGAAGCGGCTATCAGGGTTGTCGCTTGGAGTTTGCAGTGGAACAGTGTTGTAGCCTGGCTCTTGATTTTCATTAAGTATTTTTTGTAAGCTACTTGTGTGTTGTATAACTGTCTTGATTAATCTCAGTATGTTTACATTTTGAAAAGCAGTTTGCACAGAAAGTAGTCCTTACTGATGATCTCTCCTTGTGTTAGTGATGCAAAGTGTTTTGTTTACTCCTTGTCCACTTTTCAGTTTCCATGGATTTATGGGATGCCTCTTAACTTCTTGGCTCAGCACTTCATGACAAAGTCAAAATAATTGATGGGAATACAGGCCCAAATCGGGGATGATTTTTAAATGTTACACTAATTTACAGGTATCAACATGCATTTTCTGAACACTGCAAAGTATGAGGATCTCTGTCATTTTTGCTTTGACTGTAACTTGTGCAAAATGTTTTTTAGTGCTGGACAGGTAGATGGATGCCAGATAATTAGTCAATATTTATGTTGTAATTCTGTTACATTTAATTATTTAATAGTATTGTAGCAGTTAATTTTATTTTTAGAAAAAAGTTGCATTTGCTGTTGCTTGTCAGCTTTCAACATCTCTTCCAATTCAATGTAGTTAATTTTAATTTTATAAAAGGCAACTTTATTTTAGTTTTATACAAGTTCAAAGTTCGATACATGTTCAAATGTTTAAATAAAATACTATTCTGGTTATATTTTGCATTTAATATATGTCTGTTCTTCCATTTGTGTTTGAATGATGGTACCCCACAATTCCATTGGGGTGGGTGGAGTTGCATACTTATATATGCAAATTTTATGTTAATCGGTGTACAGATTTGTACCTATTTTTCATGGACCTTGTCCAGATTTTTGATGTTTCCAGGTTGAGAGGTATGGATCTCAGTTATTCTCATTAGGGGAAATATATAATTATTGACCTTAGGATAGGTAAAGCCAATCTATAACCAAATGGGATAGGTTATTTTGAGCACAAAAAGGGAAACAGACGAGGCTTAAAATGGCCCGCAAGGGCAGCTAGCCTAGCAGTACCTATAAACCTATATGATACTGACAGTGAATTATATTAATAAGGGCGGCCGCAGTGGTGCAGCGGTTAGCGTTGCCGCCTCACAGCAAGAGGTTCTCCAGTTCAATCCTTGGCTGGGGTGCCTTCTGTGCGGAGTGGTGGTCGAATGGGTTTCCTCCAGGTGCTCCGGTTTCCTCCCACATCCCAAAGACATGCTGTAGGTGAATTGGACACTGTAAATTGGCCCTAGGCATGAGTGCGTGCATGTGTGTGCCTTCTGTTGGAAGGTTGGATGCCAGGCTGGCAACTCGACACTGTAAAACTCCACTGCCAAGCATGAGCTGACAGGTGATCCGCTGTGGCGACCCCTAACCGGGAAAAGCCGAAAGAAGAAGAAGTGAATTACATTAATGTCATTGTAATCTGCAAGGGAATATCTACAGAGCGTTTAGCTAGACTGTTTAAGAATGCCAGTGTAATTTGTCTTTGCATGCATGTTGAGCTTTTCTCCATGGGGCTCCTCTGAAAATGAATTATTTTATTCAGATGGACTTTCCTGGTAAACAAATGTCAATAAATAAATTAATAAATTAGAAGCAAGACTCCTTCCAAAAGAAAAACATTTTGAAAATAAGAGTCACTGGTGTAACAAAAAAATATCTGACAAGTCCAATGACCTGGAAGGAAAAGGCACAACATACATTATATACAGCTGTCCCTTATCTGCTTTGATAATGATTAGTCTAAACTGGTTGTCAATATCTGTACAGACAGTTTTTAGCTATTCTCCCCTGTCTCTGTATCATTTCGTACAAGGCAGCTATGACTGAAGAACAAATGACTGAAAAAAATGACAAAGTACATTTGACTGAAAAGCTATTTTGTCAAAAAGTGTAGAAGTCATTTTCAATCATGAGAGTTATTAGTGGCATAATTTAAAAATTCTGTGTGAAGTGACAATGCTCATCATGTCATGACATGAATGTCTCTTTGTACCCCCAGATATGTAGATGTTTGTGTTTGTGTACCAGCACTGAATCACTGTATGTGGTGTTTTTTCTCTCTTCTCAACTAGTGTGCAACTGTGGAGTTAGAATATATAATTAAGGGGAGGGAAATTAGAGGCAGAGACCCCCTCCCCCCAACTTGGGGAGTACAAAGGGTGCTTGACTCCCTGCCAAAACGCTTTCTGTGGTATGTATGTTGTGTGGAATGTTTTCGGTGAAGTGGCTTTTCAGTCAACTGTACTTGCCATTTTTTTCTGACCTATTGTGGTTCAGTCAAACCTCCCTTCAACAAAATGAAACACAATCTCTTTCCCCATATCTTTCATCACCATTAACATTAAGCAGTTAGGTACCGGTATTATTCTGCTAATACCCTATTGTACAAAATACTTCCTTATTCCTAACTCTCCTTAATGACTGCTTACTATAAGCTTTGTATAAATGATTCTCATCACTGCTTTAACGCTACTTCTCACTTCCTGATTCTTTACTACACACTTTTCTCTTCTCCTAACCTTGTTCATCCTCTTCTGAAGGACAGATAGCACAGCAAAGTGCTACCATACTATTTCACATTATTTCTTGCTTATCTACACAACTGCTTTAGCTCAAAAGTTCTATGCCATTACTGACCAACAGTTACTATCCACTACATATGCTGACAACTGTGGTGGTCATATGGTTATTCTCAATTATCCATACTTTCCCTATTCATCTTTAGATCACCTCACCTCACACTCTCCACTGCTGTCTTCTCTTTTCAACACTTAATGCTTCGCTTCTTATGCATCTCTCAGTTTTGAGGAGGAGAGTGATGGCTTCACCATTACTCCATGCCATCAAAACCTTTAATAGCTTATTGTACACTTTTCCCCTGGGCCTCTCACATGAGTTAAAAGAAATGTATTTGGAAGGGGAAGATAGCAAGAATTAAGTGAAATAAATTGATTTTCTGCAAAGAACAAGTGGTTTAGGATTACCTGATTTGAAGGGATACATTAGAGCTACACTGTTATGAATCATGTATGTAATACAAGCAGAAGATTACTAATCAGTGGAAAGATGATGATGATGATAAAACAGGAGGTGTGCTGAGGAAAAAAGGAGAGACTACAATTTTGGATGCAGGTCTTTAAGAAGAATAAAACAACCATACAGAATATTGTATTCATAACGTAGCAGAAAGTATTCTAAAAACAAAGCCAATATGGGATGGAGAAAGGAGATTTTACCAATAGTGATGACTGCAAGTAGGAGTATAGAAAATAGGCAAGGGGTGGAATCTACTAGAGGAAATTAGCAAATGAACCAAGGTATTGGGAGCAAATAGCTAGATACGGAAAGGTAACAGAGTGGGATGAAGCCAATCAGAAGTTTGTACTATATGTTAGAGGCTGCCTTTCCTAATCTTTACCATTATTCTATCAAGGAACACAAATGCTATTCATAAAACATACATGCCCTAGTCATAAAATCCCAACTCCTCTGAATCAAGCCCAACCAACCACCAACAGTGACATTTTCTTCACTCTTCTTCCCTTTGGATCATCACTGCTGCCACTCCACAAAAAAGCAATAAGACATACCTATCAACTTTGCCATTCTCTTAGCTAGCATACACAAACACTTTATAACCATGATCAGGGACACTGACTTTCTATTTTTCTTGGAAAAATACTAATAGATCCCAAATTTGGTCTCTGTGAGCACTGGAAAAAACATGGGTCCTTCAAGAAGTTTGACATTTTAGGCCAGCACACTCATTCACCACAATCTGTATTTTATCTCATGTGGTGGTGCTGCGGTAGCGTTGTCGCCTCACAGTAAGACGTTGTCCTGTTCAATTCTCAGCTAAATCGTCTTCTGTGTGGAGACATGCATGAATGGGCGTACCTTTGTTGAAGGTTGTGCATCAGAGCTGGCAACTCGGTACGTAAAAATCTACTGCCAATCATTAGCGGACCGGAGTTCCGCTGTGGCGACCCCCTAACTGGGAAAAGCCGAAAGATACAACTACAACATTTACTACTTATAATAATGTCAGCATGCTTTGAGTGTTCTACATACAGAATCAATTTTAATTTTGCATATAAACAGATGTACCAAAAATTATAGGGGAATCACAGACTTAATTTAGACTTAAAAATCACAGGTATAATTCCTGGATTTCATCTCTTGAAAAACGAATTTAAATTTTTGGGGAGTCATAAATCATTCTCGATCATGGTTTAAAGTTGAAATTGGAGTATATGAAGCTGGACCTGCTGCCTGCCAGGATCTTACACTCTTTGGGTAATATGGCAACCACAGTTTTCTTCTAAGATATTGGTACTGTAGAACAGTATGTGTGTGTGTGTGTGTGTGTGTGTGTGTGTGTGTGTGTGTGTGTTGTATCTTTAAAAACTGTTTCAAGGACTGAACGTGCACATAAATAGCAAACACGTGCTAGCTTTAGTGCCATTTTGAGAGTGCAGCCAGAGAGTGAGCATGTATGAATGTAATAGCTAGCTTGTGTATAAGTTTATCTAAGTTAAAGTCACTAATCCTCAATCCTGATGTGGTTGTACAAAACTGAACCGGGATTCCAGAGACTGCTTTCCTGAGCTGTGAGCTGCAGAGTACGTAAATTAAGAGAAACGAGCTCGAAAAAAGGCCAGAAAAAAAAAAAGGTAATGAAAACTTGCACGGACAGTTTATTTTACAAAAAAGATAAAACGGAGCATTACAAGGGCACAAACTGCATTATTAAACAAGCGAGAGGCACAAAACGTTTATTAATTAAATAAAATGTTTTAAATTAAGATATCTGATAAAACGATTATTAGAAAAGCACATAAAGGGATTTGGAATTACCTCAATTGCAAAATGAGCATGTTTAAAGCAAAATGGGCATGTTTAGATTAAAAGCAGCACAAGAAAAGTACAATGGACATGAAAAGAGATTAAATGAGTAAAACGAATATAATAAGGGCAAAAAGAGCACATTAAGCATAAATAAATCAAGGCCTCTGCATGTCTTTTTTGGCAAAGTACTGTGTTTTGGCATAACTACTACTTCGAATATTATTCAGGGCATAACTAAAGTGCGTAAAAGTGCTTACAGTGTGTGCTTATTACAGTGCATGTATTCCAAAGAGTTCATTTGTGTGCAAAGTGCAACTATTTCATGAAGTGCAAAGTAGAAAAATCTTCAAGGTACACTACCACGAGCTTGCACTGTGTCAACAGCGATAAAAATACTCTTTATTCGAAGAAAATCAATAAAAGTGTTAAAAACACACGATATTCCCAGCTGAAATGAGCACTTTCAGCTTCTTAAGCCTAGAAGGCTTAAGAAGCCAAAAGCGCTCATCTCAGCTGGGACTTTTGTGTGTTTTTAAGAAGGCTTAAGAAGCCAAAAGCGCTCATCTCAGCTGGGAATTTCGTGTGTTTTTAACACTTTTATTGTTTTTCTTTGAATAAAGAGTGTTTTTATCGCTGTTGACACAGTGCAAGCTTGGGGTGGTGTACCTTAAAGATTTTTCTACTTTGCTGTACTGCTTTTGGACACCTTTGCCAGTTGGGGTTGACTGATTTTGTTATTTCACGAAGTACAGCCATTTTGAAAAGCTTCTTGTGCTGGGTGTGTCTATTTGTAAAGTGCCATCGTTACAGAGTATTTCTTGCACTGCGAAGAATTATCTAGCAAAGCACCACCATTTTGGGGTAGTTTCAGTGTGCTGCGTACTGTTTATTTGCAAAGTGTAGTTGCTTTGAAATGTTTCTTACTCTGAACTTCTTCTTCCCAGTTCATTTGTACATTGCAGTTATTTTTAAATATTTCTTAAAATGATGATAAATTACTTTTGCAGCACAGAGTACTACAGTGCCCGAGAGACTTATTTTGCAAAGTTCAGTTATTCAGAGGCTTGTTTTGCTATTGGGCAAAGTTATGAATACTGGCATAAATTTCTGGCATCTGTACATATATGTATGTGTTCGTGCATATTTGCAAAACCCTTCACTGATATGTGTTAATAATGGCAAACGGATTTTGAAAGCCCTCACCACTTGTATTTGATCAGAATATTGCACAGAGTACTATATTTTTATACAAGCAGTTATTCTGACAAAGATGCACCCACCAACGCATTCATTTTGCTAAACCTAGCTGGGATAGAGGCCATTGAAAGAGAGCGTTCATTTGTGTATGCACCAGCAGTATATGAGGGAGAAGGTGAAAATCGCTATATTGTTGTACAGGCTGAATCAAGGAAAACCCTGAGTGTTTGCAGCGCAAATTCAGAAAAATGCGTAACCCCCAGACAAATATTACATTAGCGAGGCATTTGCTTTAAACAAGTGATCAGAAACCAGGGGAAACTTTTGCAGCTTAGATTATTGACCTGAGGAACAAAGCTAAACTGTGTCAGTTTGGTGACTTAAAAGATGAGTTAATAAAGGACAGGTTTGTGGTATTAACAGTGCTGCTGTGAGAAAGATTTTGCTTCGTGACAGTGATTTAACATTGAGTAAAGCTATTGAGATTTGTCAAACCCATGAAGTTACAAGAACGACACACAAGTATGCTTGCAAGTGATATCAGCATGATTTCAGCCGGCTCCAGAGCAAATGTAGACAGCATGCAACAGAAGCAAAAGCAAGCCTAAGCACATGGCAGCTACAGCCCCTGCGGGTTCTCCTGGGGAATCACGTAGCTTTCCAGCAACTTCTAAGAAAGGAGTATGCTCAGTGCAGTACAAGTATGAATCAGCAAAACCCAAATCCAGCTTTATTGTTAACTGTCGCAATCGTGGTGGCAATCATGAGTCTAAACGAGAGAAATACTTTGCATTTGGTCAGCAATGCCACAAGTGTAAAAAATGGAACCATTTTCAGAAGTTTTGCAAATCAAGTAAACCTCACACAGTTATAATGAAGGGTCACTCAAAAAAAGCAAGTTGATCATATAGAGAGCTGATATTCTACTTTCTACATAGATGGTGCATCAGTAATTGGTAAAAAGGTTGATGCAGTGACTTTGTTGGCAAAGAAAGAAGTGTTTTGTACTGTCCAGTTCAATGGTAAATCCACAAGCTCAAAGTAGACACTGGTTCAAAGTGTAATGTTATGTCAGCAGACACATTTGCTAAGGTTAGAACTCATGAACAACTCAATGTGGCTAGCAGTGTGAAAGTTGTTGCTAATGTAGGTGAAGAAATTCAAACCGAAGGCTCAGTAGTGTTTTCATGTTATGTGGCTAGGTGCTGTTACAGCTTATTATTCCATGTAGTTCAAAGACCTGTGCAATCATTATTGGGTCTCAGAGACAGTTTGAGAGTGAATCTGCTTTCTTTTACCAAAGAAGTTCATCATATAAGCACATATCCTAGTTCCAATTTTTCTGAAGCCATTTTCTCAGAGTATGCTGATGTTTTCGATGACAAGTTTGGCAAACTTCCAGTTGTGTATTCTATGAAGTTAGACCCAGAGGTCAGTCCAGTAGTCAGACCAAAAAGAAAAGTTCCGATAGCTATGCAGGATAAAGTCAAAGTTCAGCTGGCTACAATGGAGCAGCAAGGTGTAATTTTTCCAGTTACAGAGCCAATTGAATAGGTGTCATCTATGGTAGCAGCCCACAAAAAAGGTTCAGACGAAATCAGAATATGTACTGACCCACGAAAAATAGAAGTTATGTTCTTACCATAACGTTCCATGTTAGTTGTCTTCTTCTCGCCTTCTTCTTGCTGGATGGGTTCGGAGCCGACTCCCCTTATATCCCACAATGCAGCTTATAATAGTAACAGAATAACTATAAACAGAGTCCACCTCTAACAACAGGGAGAAAGAAGGGTGACCTACATCCTGATTCAGGAAATATGCAAAGCAGCATATGCCTAAGTAAAGAGGTGGTAGAAAGAGAGGTCACAATCACAACTCCTCTAGGTCTGTCCAGGCCATGGGGAAGGAGGGTGGGGCGTATGAAGAAGGCGAGAAGAAGACAACTAACATGGAACGTTATGGTAAGAACATAACTTCTATATGTTAAGTTGTCTATCTCGCCTTCATTCTTGCTGGATGGGACCGCGTCCCTAGCACCTTGTCCCGGGTGGCCTAACGGAACAGACTCCTGAGAACAGTGGAACCAAAGTTAGCTCTATGCCTAGAAGCTAAATCCAACTTATAATGAGAAATGAAAGTGTGAGGAGTAGCCCAAGTAGCCGCTGCACAAATGGTGTCAATAGGCAGTCTGTCTTGGAAGGCTATGGAAGTAGCCAAAGCTCTGGTGGAATGGGCCTTAGGTTTGTTAGGCAGCTTTTGGTGTCTAATTTCATAAACAAGGGAAATCAGAGATGTTAGCCATCTAGATAATGATACCTTTGAAACTGAAAGTCCCTTCCTGCCTTCTGCATAGGAGACAAACAGCTGGTCAGATTTTCTGAATTGTTTTGTTCTATCCAAATAGTACCTTAACTGACGATGAACATCTAGCCAGTGTAATTTTTGTTCAGACCTATTGGAATATTCTGGAAAAAACACAGGGAGGTCAATGCTTTGATTTAGATTAGACGTCGAGGCTACCTTAGGCAAAAAGGACGGGTTGGTTTGTAAGGATACCCTGTCCTTAAGGAACAACAGATAAGGAGGTCGACAGCTGAGTGCATGAAGTTCCGAAACTCTTCTAGCTGAAGTAATAGCTACCAGAAAGAGAGTTTTCCATGATAGCAATTTTAAAGAACAGGAGGCTGCAGGTTCGAAAGGGGAAAGAATTAAGGAACTAAGAACTAAATTTAGGTCCCAAGGAGGAGGAGGATTTCTTATAGGAGGTCTGAGTAGAAAAACTCCTTTCAAAAAGGCTTTGCAAAGCTTGTGGGACATTATGGCAGACTCTGAAATACCCACATGAAAGTTAGAAATAGCTGCCAATTGAACTTTAAGAGTAGAAGGAGATGAACCTGCATGGAAGAGTTCAGCTAGAAAATCAAGGACCATTTGGATGGAAGTAGTGAAAGGATCTATGTCCCTTCCTTGAGCCCAATATGTGAAGCGTTTCCACTTACTCAAATATATCTTTCGAGTGGAAGATTTATGGGAAGCTATCAAAATATCTCGAACAGAGTGAGATAATTGAGGAAGCCTGGCTAAGGTTGGAACTGGAGGAACCAAGCAGTGAGGTTCAGAGAGGGAAGGGAGCGATGAAACTGACCCGACTGATGGATCAAAAGATCTGGAGCTAGGTCCAGATGCCAAGGTCGCTCCAACAGGAAATGATGTAGAAAGGGGAACCAAACCTGTCGAGGCCAATAAGGACCAATGAGGATCAACGAGGCCTTCTGAGCGATAGCTTTCTGTATCACTTGAGAGATTAGTGGGAAGGGAGGAAATGCATACAGAAGTCCCCGGGGCCAAACTTGGACTAGAGCGTCTCTGCTGGGCTGGCCTGGTAAAGGGAATAGTGTGAAATAATCTCTGCACTTGCTGTTTTGGGGAGTAGCAAAAAGGTCGCAGCAAGGCTGACCCCACTTGAGAAAAATTTCTCTCACAACAGAGTCTTTCAGAGACCACTCGTGAGGCATGAGGATAGCTCTGCTCAACTTGTCTGCGATTTGATTTGACTTCCCGGGGATGTGCGTTGCTATCAGAAACCGCTGAGAAGAAATCGCCCATTGCCACAGTCTGAGTGCTTCTCGACACAGGGGGTAGGACCTGGTTCCGCCTTGTTTGTTGATATACCACACTACAGACATGTTGTCTGTCTGGATTGCAATCGTTCCCAAAGGAAGAGAGTCTTGAAGGGCTTGCAATGCTAAAAGCACTGCTCTCATCTCCAGAACATTTATGTGCAAGTGGCATTCGTCTGGTTGCCATGTGCCCTGGACAGTCCTGCCCTGATAATGCCCCCCCCACCCGATCAGGGAGGCGTCCGTTGTCAGAGTAGCAACCGGAGGGGAAGGAACAAAGGGTCTTCCCAATAAGAGCTGAGGGGAAGACATCCACCACAGGAGATGATTTCTGCATGTCTGCGTAATCATAATGGTGTGAGACATCGGAAGTTGCTGGAATGACCATTGTGTAAAGAGCATCCATTGAAGGATTCTCATGTGGAATCTGGCTAATGGAAGCAGAGGTATGGCAGCCGCCATAATTCCCAACATTTTCAGAACTAACCTGGCTTTGATTCTGTTGTTGCTGAAGAGGAATGAGACCAGTTTGTGTATGTCTGCTATTCTCTGATCTGTTAGTCTCGCAGACATGTCGACTGTGTCTAGATTTGCGCCTATGAAGGTAATAGTACGACAAGGCGACAAAACAGACTTTTCGCAATTTATTGAAATGCCTAACTTTTGACAAATGCGAAAGGTGTAATCCCTGGCCATTAGAAGAAGATGCTTGGTGGGAGCTGTGAGGAGCCAGTTGTCCAAATATGGAAACACCTGGAATCCTTGTCGTCTCAGGTGAGAAGCTACCACTGCCATGCATTTGGTAAACACCCGGGGGGCAGTGGTGAGACCAAAGGGCAGGGCCCTGAATTGAAAATGACTGGTTCCCAGCCTGAAGCGGAGGAATCTTCTGGAGCGTCTGTTCATTTTTACGTGATAGTACGCATCCTGAAGGTCTATAGAGCACATCCAGTTTCCTTTTCCCAATAGGGGAAGGATGGACTGCAGCGTGACCATCCGAAATCTTGTTTTCTTGACTGATCTGTTCAAGATACTGAGATCCAAAATTGGTCCCCAGTCCCCTGTTTTCTTTGGAACTAAAAAGAACCTTGAGTAGATTCCGGATCCTTGCTGGTCTGCTGGAACTGGCTGAATTGCTCTTTTCGCCAGCAGCTTTGAAATTTCCAAAGCCGCTAGATCCCTTTGAGTGGGTGGAACATCTGGAAGGGATTTTTTTGATTGGTTTGGAATGCGAAGAAAGGGAATGGAATAGCCTTCGGAAATGATGGACTGTACCCATTTGTCTTGAGTCAGGGATAGCCAGGCTTCTGGGTACAGTGACAATCTTCCCCCGACTGCCTCCGAAGATGGGCAGTCAAGCAACACCTCAGGGATGCTGAAAGGGTTTATCCGAGAAGGCTTCTCGATTGCCCTGGTTCTGCGGACCCCCCCTGCCTCTAGGGCGACGTCTACCATTGTTATTCCCGCCTCTGCCTCTGGCGGGGAACCGACTCTGTCCCTCAGGCGAAGACCCTTGAGATTGTTTATGGAACCACATTTTTCCACTTTTCTGACCCTTGGGGTAAGGCCTAGAAGGAGTAGAAAAACGGACTCCGACGGCAGAAAGAGTCTTGCCATCAGTCTCGCACCTAGTCAAGGTTTCTTTCACTTGAGGACCAAAGAGATGATCCATCGAATGGGGAATTAGTGAAAGACGTTTTAAAGGGGTCCGCAAAGTTGCATAGCCGCATCCAGGCATGCCTACGTAAGGCCACACCTGTCCCTGCGGCCCTGCTCGCTCCATCAGCCGCATAAGAGAGGCGGATGGAGGAGTTGGCTATGGAGTTCAGGGTAGCCAGCTGAGTGTTCATCTTATCTTGAAAACCCGCAGCCGTAGGATCCTTCAACATGTCACTCGCTTCTTTGATCAAGTCCCTTTCAAGACGAGTAAAATGGCATAGGTAGTTCAGCGAACGCATTGCAAATGTCGCTGACGAGAACATCCGCTTCCCGTACCTGTCCATAGACCTAGATTCCTTGTTAGGTGGATGGACAGGCACTGAAGGATCAGCTAGTTCCTTCTTAGTGGCAGCAGCAACCACCATAGCATCCACAGAAACTCCTTTTGTCAAAAACTGTTTATCTGCTGGTGCTGTTATGAATTTTGAGGGTCTCCTGGGAGTGGGGTCCACCGAATCAGGAGCCATCCATGCCTTTTTTGCTACCACCTGCATGAGGGGGTCAAAGGGGGGAGACACCCAGGAGGTGGAAGGACGAGAGCCAAACGCCTCAAGATACACAGATTCATCCTCCGAAGGGTTGAGGGCTGGCCAATTTCCCCTCTGCTTAAGGATCTCCAGAATGTCTGCAAAGGAGACATCTTCAGAAGGGGAACGGGGGGAACCCTCGGAATCCTCTAAATCTGTGTCAGAGGTGACGGACTCAGGTGAGTCTATGTGTTTCCTCTTACACTTTCTCTTCCGAGGGGGCTCTTCTGCCAAAACAGGAGTGGCCTCGGAAGAGGATGAGATCCCCGCGGGGAATTCCTGAGGAGCTGGCTCTCTGCGGTCCGGGATGAGGGAGTGAGTCGACTTGACCTGAGGCACCCAAGAGGGGGGGCAGACGGAGCCGACTGTGGGGTAGAACCAGGTTCTAACACACTCCGCATGACCTCGAACGCACCCCTGTCAGGCAGAGCCAGAGGTCCCCGCTCCGAAAAGCTAAAAACCTCCCTCGGCACCGACAGTGATGGCTCCGAGGCCGAAGTCGGAGCCGAACTTACCAGAGCCGAAGCCCCGAGAGGGAGAGCGGGGCCGGACAATGGTCCGATGCCACTCACCCCCCCGGAGCCGACAATGGAAGTCCGGCGCCAAGATTCTTCCAAGGAAGAAATCGGAGCAGACGATGGAGCCGAAGACAACTGTATCGGCTCCGACGCTACCACAGTCTCGGTTCCGAAACGACCCGGCTCCGAGCTCAACTGAGTCGGAGGAGGAACATAGTGATGGACAGGGGCAGGCATCGACTGATGAGTCGGGCTCTGAAGCATTTGGGCTAGTGCCTCGGACTTAAGAAGTCGACTCACTACCCTCTGAAGGTCATGATCTGACAGCCTCGATGACCTAGAGGAGTGAGATTTATGGCTCCGTTCAGACAGCAGAGGAGATGCTGGAGCCGAATGAACGGAGCCAAGGGATGGTGACCTAGACCTCTTCCTAGATGTCGGCTCCGAAGGTCTGGTCGGAGCCGACACGGGAACTTCTAATACCTCGGCTCCAGCCGGAGCCGAGGGAACCACAGAAACTGTGGATTGAGACTCATCGGCTCCAGCCGGAGCCGATGAAGACGGAGGTTTAGCAGCCTTAGGTCTCGGCTCAGTAGCTGGAGCCGAGGACCTAGAAGCCTTGGAGGGCTTCCCCGAAGAGACAGTAAGGGAGTCCTCAGGCTTGAGTAAACCTCTTAGAATCAATTTGTTTTTTCTTTCCTGCAGGACCCTGGGACTGAAGCCATGGCAAACAGCACAGGAGTCCTGCAGGTGCAAAGGTCCCAGGCAGTAGACACAAGAAGTGTGACCGTCTGTCAGAGACATTTTCTGACAGCACGCGTCACACTTCTTGAAGCCTGAGACCTTTGATTCTTTAGACATTTTATAAAGTGTAATCACACACACACAGTCAAACACCCTGATTACACCCTACCTTATTTTAAACTCAAAAAATAAAACAACTAACAAGGTTTTAAATTAAGAGAAACAGCACACACACTCACTAGGGAATGGGAAAGAAGGCCTGAAGGCCCGAGGGAAGAACTTATAAGTTCTTGTGAGAAAAAAATGGGATTTTGAGAGAAAAGGGAGAGAATTCCACTAAACTAAGGGAAACAAGTATTAGAATTAAAACTAAAGGGGTTTAAGTACACTAACTTTACTAGAAAGTCACTTACCAAGAAGCCGGTAGAAAACCAACACCTCGATCGCTGTAGCGGCAAACAAGATCTGAGGTAACTCTCGCCTAGCATTGTGGGATATAAGGGGAGCCTCGAGCCGGTGGAACCAACTCTCGAGCTTTAGAGTGGCCGAGTCGGAGCCGAGGTCGGCTCCGAACCCATCCAGCAAGAATGAAGGCGAGATAGACAACTTAACATGTACAGTTTTGTACCTACCATAAATGTAGATGTTCGAAGATCCACATTGCTGCAGTCCTTACATATGGGTAGTCCGCTGTCCTCGGTCGGCCCGAATACCAAAGTATTAGGCTGACGCCGGTCATGGGCGCTCAGATCTGACATCATAGCGTCAGGGTATAAAAGCGCATGACCGACGTCATATCCTCAGTCTTTTCTTGCCCCAGATGTCAGAAGGCCCTAAAAAGAAAGGCCACAGCCCAAAAACAGGATACCTCCCGAAAACATGCCCAACAACAACCATCACCCAAACCATATAACCATGCCAAACTACAGAGGGGAAGGAGGGAGGGTAAATTGGACTGCAGCAATGTGGATCTTTGAACATCTACATTTATGGTAGGTACAAAACTGTACTATGTTCTTCATCTCACATTGCTGCAGTCCTTACATATGGGTAGAATCCCAAAGCAGAGGTAAAGGGAGGATGGCAAAATCATAAAGCATTAGGGGCTGCTAAAATGCCCTGTAATATTGCAGTGGCAAATCCAGCCCTAGACTTAGAATAAAGAGGAAGGTGGTAATGCTTGGAAAAAGTATGTACTGAACTCCAAGTGGCTGCTTCCAAAATATCTTTGTAGCTACCCCTTAGAAAGGCAGTAGAAGTGGCAGTAGCTCTAGTGGAATGAGGTCTGATTCCAGCCGGAATCTCCTTACCATGATGGGAATAACAGAAAGAAATACAAAACCCAATCCATTTAGAAATAGTTTGTTTTGAAACAGGTTTTCCCTGAGAACCCAAAGCAAAAGAAACAAACAACTGCTGAGACTGCCTGAGCCCCTTGGTTCTGCTCAAATAATAATGTAACTGCCTGTGAATATCCAAAGTATGCAAAATCTTCTCCCCTTTATTTTGAGGGTTTGCATAAAAAGTAGGCAAATGAATAGTTTGGTTCAAGGCCACACTAGAAACCACTTTAGGCATAAAGGAAGGATTAGTACGCAAAGATACCCTATCCTTATGAAAAATCAGGAAAGGTTCCACTGCCATAAGGGCCTGTAATTCAGAAACCCTTCTTGCAGAGGTAATGGCCAACAAAAAAGCAGTCTTCCATGATAAATACTTTAACTCGGCAGTAGCTGCAGGCTCAAAAGGTTGTAGAGTAAGCTTTTCCAACACAAAATTGAGATCCCAAGCAGGAGTAGGAGCTCTACGTGGGGTCTTATGTTCTTTGCCCCTCTAAGAAATTGCTTAAACAAAGGATGGGAAAATAAAGGAGGGTCACAGTCATAGTGAGCAGAAATGGCTGCAGCATGAACCTTTATCGAGGAGAAAGACAAACCCTTGTCCAATAACTCAGTAAGATATTGAAGAGAAACACTTAAATCAGGCTTGGAAACATCAAAGTCCTTCGCTTTGCTCCAAAGAAAAATCTCCTCCATTTATCAGCGTAAACTTTCCTTGTACTAGGCCTTCTGGCCTCCAAAATAACATTCAAAACTTGTTGTGGAAGCTGAGACCTTCCAGGGTCTAAAACAGAATATGCCAGGCTGTGAGATGCAGAGACTGAATCTTGACATTGAGGAAGTGATTGCCCTCCTGAGACAAAGATGCGGAATCAAAGGCAGAGGCCATGGAGGCTCCCATACCAAACTCCTCAGTAGTGGGTACCAGTGCTGTCGAGGCCAATCCGGCACTATCAGAATCATGGATGGCTTGTCTATTCTGGCCTTCAGGAGTACCTTGGGAATGAGAGGCAGAGGTGGAAAGGCATAGACATGAAGATTGCTCCAACTGAATGATAGAGCATCCACCTTCCAAGCTGTGGGATGAAACATTTTTGTGCAAAACTTTGGCAACTGGTAATTTAGTGGAGAAGCGAACAGATCTATGTATGGAGTCCCCTATAACACTGTCAACTTTTGAAACACATGAGGATCCAGTTTCCACTCGTGAGGATCCACAATTTGTCTGCTCAACACATCCGCTAAGGAGTTCTGTGCTCCTGGTAGAAACCTTGCCTGAAGATTGAGGTGTAAACTGAGAGCAGTCTCCCACAAAATCATCGCTTGCCTGCAAAGAGGGTACGAATGGGTTCCCCCTTGCTTGTTGATGTACCACATGACAGTAGTGTTGTCTGTTTGAATCAACACCTGTCCTGGGTGAAGTAAATCCTTGAAAGCCATCAATGCAAATTGGACTGCTAACATCTCCTTCAAGTTGATATGCAAATGTTGAAGTCTGACAGGCCACGTGTCTTGCACCCATTTTCCATTGAGGTGTGCTCCCCAAGCCTTGTCCGAGGCATCTGTCGTTAGAATCTGACTCGCCTCTGGTCGGGTCACAGAGAGTCCCTTGTTTAGGTGACATTCCTGAGCCCACCACAAAAATTCTTTCTGAATGCAAGGTATTATCTGAATGACAGTGTCTAGATCTTGGCAGTGTTGTGTCCATACATTTTGAGATACCATTGAAGCTTCCTCATATGCAGTTTGGCATTGGGAAGCACCAGAATACAAGATGCCATGAACCCCAAGGCTTGAAGGACTGTCCTTGCAGTCAGCCTGGACTGTAGAGACATTTGATGGAAATAAAGAGAAAGGCTTCTTTGTTTGTCCGGGGTCAAAAAGGCCATCTGGGAAGCTGTATTCAGTCTTACACCCAGAAAGCACATGTCCTGAGAGGGTACTAGACTGGACTTTGTTTTGTTCACAGAATACCCTAGGCATCTTAACACTACCATCACATACTGTAGATGATGCAGAAGTTCGTCTTTGTGTTGTGCAATAATCAGGCAATCGTCCAAATAAGGATAAATCTGTATTCCTTTTAACCTGAAAAAGGCTATCACTGGAGCCAGAACCTTTGTGAACACTCTGGGCAGTAGATAAGCCAAAGGGCAATGCAGAGAACTGATAATGTAAATTTCCAGCCAAACGCAGGTACCTCCTGCAACTGGGCCTGATAGGAACATGAAGATAAGCCTCTTTGAGATCCAGAGTTACCATCCAGTGATCTTTTCCCAACAGAGGTAAAAGCTGTTGTAACGTCAGCATTTTGAACTTTGGAATGTCCAGATAAGTGTTGAGGATAGATAAATCCAAAATTGGTCTCCACGTGTTCCCTTTCTTTGGTACTAGAAACAGGCGAGAATAAAATCCTAGTCCCACTTCTGACAGAGGAACTGGCTGTATAGCTCCTATTTGAAGAAGTAAAGAAATCTGCTTGTGAGCCTCTATCCTTTGCCGAGGAGGAACGTCTGGCATGCCTTTGAAAGGAAGCAATGTATGGAAATAGAACTTGTAGCCTCGGTTTATAATGTCCAATACCCATTTGTCCTGGGTGACTAAAAGCCAGTTTTGCTTGAAGAGTGCTAATTTTCCTCCCAAAGGAGCTGCCAAGGAAGAAGAATCTGGCAGCTGAAAATGCAGGTCATTGGGCCTGTTTACGAAAGGACTGGCCCCTGCCCTCACCTGCAGATTGTGCAGGTGAACTCCAAGTTCTAGGCCTGAATGTACTGTGAGCTCTGCGCTGCCACGTCTAGATCTACCCCTAGACTGAGAATCAGAAGAAGGGTAGGTCCACCCCTTAGTAGGCCAATTTCTACTAAACTTTGGAGGTTGCACCTGCAAAAAACTTTAACAGTCTGCATAGACTTAGCCTTGTCTTCCATTTTCTTCAAAACCGACTCCACAGGGGACCAAACAAAACTTCAGACTGTAAAGGGGCATCCAGAATTCTAGTTTTAACATGCTCGGACAAATTCTGATCCTTAAGCCAGGCGTGCCTACGAAGAACTGATCCAGTGGCAGCCACCCTAGAAGAGGCCTGTACAGCATCAAAACCACACTGCAAAGAATGCTTACCCACCTGTTCAGAGACATGTACTAAATCCTGCAATTCTTTACACTCTATGCCCTCTGCCAAAGCATCCACTTTAGATTTTAGCTGAGAAAGGAGGAAATTCTGATACTTCAACATATGAAACTGGCAATTTAAAGCCCTCATTGCTAAAGTAGAAGAGGTATACACCTTCTTACCCCATCTATCCAAAGCTCTAGCTTCCTTATCTAGAGGAACCGGATTCTTTACAACAGAAGCTCTAACACCCTTAGGCCCCTGACTAATAGTTTCTGGGTCCGCCCTAGGACTCTTATACAGATATTTATGAGCCTCAGGCACCCTGTAATACCTGTCCGGTTTAACTGGCGCAGGAGGCAAAGAATCTGGATTAAGGGAAGCCTCTGAGAAAACATCTTGAACAACATCCAAAACAGGAGGTATAGCCAAGGGTCTATGCTGTGGTAAAAAACAAGAATTCCCTAAGCCTCTTTCGTGAATCAGAGAAATCCTGTCCTTCCCACTTAAAATGCTCCCTCATGGAATGCAGAGTTTCTGAAAAGAAAAATCCTCTGGAGGAGAAGCAGAAGGAGTGGAATCCTCTGCATCAGAATCGAACAAGGGGAAAATCTTGAATATCTTCAGCAGAAGAGTCTGAGTCGTCTGAGGCCTGATCCAAACTTTCCAACTCTGGCTCCACCCTGGGCCTCTTATCAGGAGGGGGCATAGAACCTCTAATTAAAGTAATCAAATCTTCTGCCATTTTAAGCATGTGCTTTTTAGGCACAGACCCTGAAGTACCTGGAGGGACACCAGAGGAAGGCAAAACAGACCTGCCCTTAGAAGAAGCCTTAGAAATAGTAGCAGAAGGCCTAACCACCTTAGGCATAGAAGGGAGAACAGTAACCTGAGAGGCCCCTTCAGCTTGACCTGACTCCTGTGAGGCCACATCCTGCAAAATCAAAGTTTCCCCCTGAGACTCAACAGAAACTTCAGCCGGATCCACCTGCTCCACTGTAGCTTCTGCAGGACCGGCGTCCCAAACGGATGAATCAACCTGTCTAGGTTTCAAGGATTTGTCTTTGCGCTTCTTCATGGAAGCGGCGTCGGAGGATCCGACGGCATATTATAATTACACCGCTTACCAAAGACTAACCTAGCACAATCTAACCTTCTTTTTATAGTGCGCTTATTAAACCTAGCACAAAACCGACACCAGACTACGTCGTGGTCCGGTCCCAAACAAGGAATGCAAAGAGAGTGATAATCCCTATCTGTTTCCCACAAGAAATACAATTATTCACTTTTTCTGACATCCTGAATTAACTGAGGCAAGAAAAAACAAAAATATTCCCCAACGGGGTACTTAGCCCAACTTGGTTTCGGTCTGAAACTCAGAATACGAAAATTTCAGAACGCCGAACGGCACTTGCAACGCTGCTTCTGCATCGGACCATGCGGCAAAAAAGACTGAGGATATGACGTCGGTCATGCGCTTTTATACCCTGACGCTATGATGTCAGATCTGAGCGCCCATGACCGACGTCAGCCTAATACTTTGGTATTCGGGCCGACCGAGGACAGCGGACTACCCATATGTAAGGACTGCAGCAATGTGAGATGAAGAACATTTTGAACAAAGCATTAAAGAGACAGCATCATCCAATGCCTACAGTCAAGGAAGTCACAGCCCTAGTACCGGATGCCACTGTTTTTTCTGTCTTGGATGCAAAAAGTTCATTTTGGCAAGTGATGCTTGATCGCAAATCCTCATTACTGACTACTGTCAGTACCCCATTTGGCAGATATAGAATCCTAAGGATGCCATTTGGAATAAATTCTGCAAGTAAAGTCTTCTAGAGTGCAATGGAGCAATTTTTTTCGGGTTACCCTTGTGCCATAACAGTACATGATAGACTGGTTGGAGGCAATGGTAAAGCAGTGCATGACAGAAGCCTTAAGAGAGTTCTAGACAGAATATGTGAAGTGAACTTAAAGCTCAGTCCTCTAAAGTGCAAATTCAGACTACCAGAAGTTAGATATATAGGTAATTTATTTACCAGCACTGGCTTGAGACCAGACCTGTCCAAGTAAGCTGCTATTCTTGAGATGTCAGCACCAGGTAATGTTCAAGCTCTACAACACTTTCCCGGCATGGTCAACTATTTAAGCAAGTTTATACCAGACTTCAGTGAGTAGACAGCACCTTTGAGAGAGCTGACGTGCAAAAATGTTACATGGTCTTTGTTGGAATAGCACCACAAAGCATTTGAAGACCTTTAGCAGAAAATTGCCAACCTACCTACATTAAGATACTGCGATGTCAATAAACCAGTCACCCTTTCCTGTGATGCTTCAAAATTTGGGCTTGGCCCAGTCTTTCTTCAAGAAAGCAGACCAGCAGCCTATGCACCTAGAACCATTACCCAAACTGAAATGCAATGTGCTCAAATTGAGAAAGAACTTTTGGCAATAGTATTTGCATGTTCACTGTTTCATTATTATATCTGTGGTCGAGCTATTCAGATTAAAACTGATCACCATCCTCTAGTTACTATTCTAAAGAAGCCTATGCATTCAACTCTAGAGAGATTACAAAGAATGATGCTTAAATTCAAAAAGTGCAACTTCAAAATGGTCTATACAAAATGCAAACTTCTTTATCTGGCTGATACCTTATCCAGAATGCCCAGAAATACAATGGAACAGCTTGACACACAGAATTTTGACTTGAACTGCATAATTTTTCTACCATGAGACTTGAGCTGAGAGATTATACAAAGACTGATCCAATTTTGCAAAAGCTCAACCACTACATAAATGGTGGATGGCCATCAAATCAATCTAGTGTACCACCTGAAGTGCAAACTTATTTTCCTTACAGAGATGAGATGTTGATGGAATTGTTTTCAAAGGTCCTAAAATTGTTGTTCCTGCTTCTTACAACATGAATATATCCAGATTTTGTATTGTGATCACCCAGGTTCTGAATCTACCAAAAGAAGGGTGAGAGAACTAGTATTTTGGCCTTCTCTAGTAAAAGACATTGATAAAGTACTTTCTTCTTGTTCAGTATGCAATAGTACTAAACCTCATTTGCAAAGAGAACCACTTCACCTAAATCAAGTTCCTGAACTCCCTTGGTCAACAGTAGCCACTGATATATTTGAGTGGAACAATCAGCATTACTTAGTATTGGTAGACTCTTATTCTAACTGGTTTGAGATTGATTTACTACCTAATCTAATGTCCACTAAGTTGAAACTCCATTTCTCAGTCCATGGTAGTCCACATAAAGTTGCTTCTGTCAATGGTACTCAATTTACTAGTCGGTTGTTTCAGAAATTTGCAACAGAATGGGACTTTGTATATGTTACTAGTAGTCCAGAATATCCACAGTCAAATGGACTATCTGAATGTGCAGTACGGAGTGCAATTATTTGAATGGTCAAAACGTGACAATACTGATGTCTTTTTGAATTTACTTAATCTAAGAAACATACCCCGTGACGAGATACTTGGTTCGCCTGATCAGAGACTTCTAGCCAGGCAAAACAGAGCAACACTGCCTATTAGCACCAGTTTGCTGAGGCCTAAAGCTAACAATAACAGAACCATTAGAGCTTAATTATTCAGAAAGCGTTCTTTCCAGAAGTCCAGTTATGATAAATCAAGCAGATTTCTTCGTCCACTGAGAGGAGGAGAGACGGTGAGGATACAAACGGCAAAAGGTTTTGACCAGATTGGTCAAGTAACAGGTATATGTACCGAGCCAAAAGCATACTTCATATAATCTGAGGGTATGGAGTACAGCAGAAATCGCAGACATCTTCCTGTACCAGAATCAATATCACAGTATTGTTCCTGTGATACAGATTCTAGATCTCACAGCAATCCAGACAATGCTCCTGTTGCAGAACATGTCTTAACGTCTACTTCCATTCCTGATGATGTCCCTAAGGTTGAACATTCTGTAGAGACAGTCTCAGTTGCTAAATCTAATTCTAAATTTTATGTCACATGATTTGGATGTATTTCCAGACCTAGTGTGAAATACACAGCGACCTGAACATAATTGTATACGTGTATCTAGTTCTGTATAAATGCATGACAAAGAATTATTTGTATTGATTGCATATCAACTAATGTCAATATTCCATGACCTATTTCTCAAAGAGGGAGGATGCAAAACAGTGTGTGTGCTGTATCTTTAAGAAGCGTTTCAAGGACTGAATGTGCATATAAATAGCAAGCATGTGCTAGTTTCAGTCCCATTTTCAGAGTGCAGCAAGACAGTGAGCATGTATGAATGCAATAGCTAGTTTGTATACAAGTTTACCTAAGTTAAAAGTCATTAAGCCTGAATCCTGATGTGCTTGTACATAATAAAACTGCATGCACAGAACTGACAAAGACTCGTCTATTACATCTTGACTAGACGAGCAACAGGTACACCTCCCCTTCTGAAATACTGCTAAACAAAACCTCCCAGATCTTTAGCACTTTCTTTTCTTCTGAAGTCCAACTTTCCACAGGAATACAACCTCTTTCTGCAAATTTCGTTGATGATTGATTATGCTTCATCATTTGTATCTCACTTCTTCCTATTTTAGCTATTAATTGTTGAGCCTCATCTTCCTCTTTCTCATAATTAAGTCTTCCGTAAGTATTTCCATTTTAGCCTTTTCTTGGTTTCTCCATTCTTCTGCTTTATACAAATCTTCATAAAATTTCCAAAGTATCTCAAATACCATTCCTAGGATCTCTGGTTATTTTTCTTGTGATATGCCATCCAAGTTTGGCTAAAACTGTTTTAACATTTTGTTGCCTAACTCATTGTGCTACAATTTTTAAACTCAAAACAGTTATCAAATGAACACCAACCTTTCTGAACTCAAGCATATTATCTAAATACTCCCTTATTTTTCCTTTAACATTTTGAGGTTGCTCTTTGTCTTGTTTTGTGAGATTTTCATTCTTCTACAATACTTTACCCTTTGTCAACCCCTCTAAATAACTCCTACTACTTCTTTCCCCACACCTCTTTCTCTGTTATTTCTACCATGATTTTCATAGGTTCATAGATTATTACTAAGCTAACTGCCCTTGCGAGCCATTTTAAGCCTAGCCAATTATCCCTTGTGAGACTCAAACCCTGCACCTTGTGTTTGTAAGGCAAACGCCTTAACCATTAGGCCACCCCTCCCGACTTTTTAAACTCCATTTTCGTTTTATCCCACTCACTAGCTATTCCTTCTGAATTAGTTTCAATTTTTCCTAATAGTTCTTGAATTATATCAACTACACATATTCCTTTTTTTAAGAGAGCAGTGGGAAAGTACCAGTGTTCCATTTTACATCTTTACCTTTCATCTTTGTTGCTCGTTCATCTCTAACACATATAACAAGGCAGCTTGGGGTTTCATTCAGATGCTCTGATACATACAAACACATCAGGATGCACAGCAGCATCATTAAATACGAATGAACTAGTTAAACAGAGCTTACATACATACATGCTTACATCTTAACAACTAATTACAAAATGCCAGTCAGACTTGCACGTGCTCAGCATTTATACACTTGCGCAAGCTCTTGGATGGCTTCTTAAAGGTATATACACACACACTGATCAACATCCTCCCACTTAAAAAGATTGCCCTTTACACAAAACAATATCAGAGATAGACATGAATTGCTATAAACACTGGAAACAAAACACAATGTTCATGTCCAAGTTGCTTCATATCTGCTACAGGGTTTAGAGATTCCACCATATCTAGTAACATAACAGGGTCAAATTTAGCAACAGGGACAGTCTGCAGTGCACAACTCATATCAGGAACTTCTGGATTTGTCATAGGAACAGGAATGTCCTCCGGAATTGGAACACCGGATAACATGCTCTGAGATAGAGAGTCTTTTTCACAGGCTATCTACTGTGGTATAGGCTGGGACATCGGTCTCAAATGTTTCTTATTCCACCTAAAAATCACTCCTCCTGATTCTACAATGTACGATCTCGGCTCTGGACCAATATTCTTCATGACAACAATCTGATCATAACCTTTGGACATTTGCATCTTACCACTTCTCCCTCGCATAATGGATTGAGCGGTTTGCTGGTTTTATCATAGTAGGACTTCTAGGACAAGTGCTTCTTCAACAGATTGGCTTTTACTAACCTGTTGTTCTTGAAACATGGAACTAACGACTGACTACTGATTGGTAATGTGGTTGTTGGTTGTCTCGACAGAAGTCTCTGAGCAAGTGAACCAAGATGTTTATCAAGAGGAACATTTCTGAGATTCAACAGATTCAGGAAAACATCACTATTGTCTCATTTTGACTTCTCAAGTAATTGTTTTGCACTTTGAACTGTGCATTCTGCCAAACCATTTGACTGTGGGTACTCTGGACTACTTGTGACATGAGTAAAGTCCCATTCTTCAGCAAATATTTTGAACTGTTAACTGGTAAACTGTGTGCCATTGTCAGAAAAAAAACTTTGTGCAGACTACCATGAACAGCAAAACAGCTGGATGCTAGGTTAGCAAGCAGGTGAATCTCGTACCAACTGGAGTAAGAGTCTACTAACACCAAATAATGCTGACCATTCCACTTAAAGAAATAAGTGTCTACTGTCGATCAAGGTAGTTCCAGAATCTGGTTAAGCTGAAGTGGTTCCTTCTGTTGATCTGACTTTGTACTATTACACAATGAACAAGATAAAAGTGCTCTCACAATGTCTTGTGACATAGAAGGCCAAAATACTAGTCCTCTTGCCCTTCTTTTGGTAGATTTGGTTCATGGGTGACCATGATGTAAGACAGTAATGTATTCTGGTTGCAAGGACTTTGGAACAATTACTTTCGGACCTTTCATTATGATACCTTTGTCAAATAAAATCTCATCTCTGTATGGAAAATACGATTGGACTTAACATAAACTAGACTGCTCTGACAGCCATCCTTGACTGATAAAGTGGTTGAGACTTTGTAAAACTGGATCTGTGGCTGTGTGTTCTCTTAGCTCAAAAAGATGTGTGGAAGAAATATTTCTCACTTCTACGACTTCAAGATCAAGGTTCTCATTTTCGTGCTGTTATGTTGTGTTTCTGGGTGATTTGGATAATGTATCAGCAATATAAAGAAGTTTGCCTTTCTTGTAGACAAGATTGAAATTGTACTTTTGCAATCTCAGCATCATACATTGCAGCTGGGCTGGAGCTGAATGCATTGGCTTTCTCAAGATTGTGACTAATGGTTGGTGGTCTGTTTTGACCTGGATAGGTCCACCATAAACATAATCAAAGAACTTTGAACATGCAAACACAATTGTCAAAAACTATTTCTCGATCCAGGCATACTACATCTCAGTTTGGGTAAGAGTTCTCGATAAACAGGCAACAGGTTGATCCTCTTGTAAAATGACTGCACCAAGACCAAATTTCGAAGCATCACAGGAAAGTGAAACTGGTTTGTGAACATCACAGCATCTGTCCGTAGGTGAACTAGCAATTCTCTGCTTCAGGACATCAAATGTTCTTTGGTGTTGCTCTAACCAAGACCAGGATACATCTTTATGTTACAGCTCTCTGACTGGTGATGAAAGTTTGCTCAAATCTAGAATAAACTTGCCTAGGTAGTTGACCATGCCAAGAAAATGTTGCTGGGCTTGAACATTGTCTGGTGCTGGCATCTCGAGAATGGCAGTTTTGAAGGGTATGGCTGTAGGCCTGTACTCATACATAAATGACCAACATAAGTAACTTTTTGTAGCCTGAATTTGGATTTGTGTGGGTTGAGCTTAAGAGTCACTTGACGTGCCCTTTCTAGAACTTTTCTGAGGTTTCTAGCATGTTCTGCATCATCATGACCTCCTCCTATTATGTTGTCTACTATAATAGCACAAGAATACCCAGACAAAAATTTGTTCCATTGCACGTTGAAAGACTTCACTTGCTGAGTTTATCTCAAATGGCATTCTCAAAAATCTGTATCTGCCAAACGGAGTACTGAAAGTAGGGAACAATGACGAATTTTTGACAAGCTGAATTTGTCAAAATTAACTCACTGCATCTAAGACAGAAAAAATAGTGGCATTTGGCATCAAGGCTGCGACTTCTTTGACTGTGCGCATTGGATGATGAGGTATTTTTAGTGCTTTGCTCATATCTCATGGATCGATACTTATACTGATGTCAGCTGAGCTTTTCTTATGAGCTACCACCACGGAAGATACCTATTCAGTTGGAGTTTCAACTGGACAAATCACACCTAGTTGCACCATTTTATCTAACTCTGCTTTGACTTTGTCCTGCATGGCTATTGGAACTTTGCATGCTGGCCTGATAACAGGACTGACCATGGAGTACACAACTGGAAGGTTGCCTAGTTTGTCTTGCAACAGATCAGCATTGGTAGAAAAAAAAATGTGCTGGGTTAAATTAGAGTAGTTGTCTTTTAAGCTAACATGGTGGAATTCCTTATTAAATGAAAGCAGTCTCATTTTCAAACTGTCGCTGAGCCCTAATAATGACTGGACGTGCCTCTTGACCACATAAAATAACAACTCATACCTTCTTCAGCAGACTAATATGAAAGCACTACTGAGCCTTCGGTTTGAAATTCTTCAAGTCCATAAGCAACAAGCTTTGCACATCTTACCAAATCAAGCCTTTCACTAGGACACACACTAGCAAATATTTCTGCAGATATAACATTGCACTTGGAACCTATGACAACTTTGAGCTCTATGGGTTTCCATTTTTCAGAACAGTACAAAATACTTCAATTTTGCCCTTAAATCAACTGCGTTGACTGTTTCATGAAGCACTGACACACCATCAACATAGAGAGTAGAGTTGCTACTGTCTAACTGATAAACTCGTTTCTTAAAATGTTGCCTTTTACTAAAAGAATGTGGGCCTTTTGATTTACATAACCTTTTGAAATTATTCCATTTTTTGCAGTTGTGGCATTGTTGACCAAAACTTAAACACATTCCTTTTTTAGATTCACGGCTTCCACTACAATTACGACAGTTGGCAATGAAACTGGGTAGGGGCCTATGCTTTGAGTTTGTTCATTGAGAATGTGTGAAGTCTGGAATTTGCTAGAAAGTTCTCGGGTTTACCAGTGAGTGCTGCAGGGGTTACAGTTGCTGCCATGTGCTTGGGCCAGTTTCTTTTAACATTCTTAATAACTTTCTTTGTTGCAGGGAAGCCTTCTAGCTTATCAGTGGGAATGGTAAGCAGTAGGTAGCCTATCTACCACAAGAGGAGTGATTTCTGGCACAGAAATTCTAGTTTATTGGCCTTTGGGCAGATTTTTCCATCTCTTTCAACTTTCTGGTTTAAAAACCCACATTTGCGCTTGTTTCCTGCCTTTCCTGTAACTAGTCTAAGTCCAGATACAGATTTGCTGTATCCAGGACTGTATGTAAGCTTCTGAGCCACCCAAGCCTTTCTATATTGGAGGGAATTCTTCTAGTTTATCAGTGGGAGTGGTAAGCACTAGGTAGCCTATCGACCACAAGAGGAGTGGTGAGTGGTTTCTGGCACAAAAAGTGTAGTTTATTGGCCGTTTGGGCAGTTTTTCCATCTCTCTCAACTTTCTGGTTTAAAAGCCCGTGTTTGTGCTCGTTTCCCACCTTTCCTGAAACCAGTCTAGTCCAGATACAGACTTGCGGTATCCAGGACTGTTTGTAAGCTTCTGAGCGGTGCCAAAGTCTGCTCTTCAATTTTTCCCTTAGAACTGCTAGTTCTCTCCTCTCCTGCACTTTTACTTGGTTATTAGTCTAGCATTTTACCAGACTTCTTGTAGCAAATATTGTAGCACACAAAAGTTTTCCCAGCACTACACGTTCTACAAGGAAACAGATCCACTACTTATTATTAATGCCCACCTCTCCAGGCATGTCTAAAGGTCATGTCCCTGTGCTTTCTCCAATTAACCTGGTGAACTTGGGCATCCTGAGGCAATGCAGCAACTGCCTCATGTACACCGACAACCCTCTCCTCTTACCTCCCAACACTCAGACTTGCGAGAGATGCACTTATATATCCAAACTGGAAGCCACGCACTCTCCAGCCAAGACCTGAATAGCTGGTCAAGAGGAGAAGGTCAGCACTTGCACCACACCACATGGAACACATAGCTCTCCAGAACACACACCAGCACTGCCTTCACATAAAAACACAAAACGCACAGTCACCTTTGCGGATGCTCTCAATAAAAATCTACCCAAACAGTAGAGACCTCCAAGGCAGAAACGCACTCAACCACCACAACACAACACTAATCACGAGACACACAACTCTCCTAACAGTGTGCCACTCAACCAAAGACCCTAAGGCAAAACAGCATGCCCAACACACTACTCATAAGTGACTCGATAGTGAGGCACACTGATGTCCCACTCACTAGGTTGAATAAGGAGAAAGTAAGTGTCAGCTGCCTGTCAGGTGCCAGGATCCGCCACATAACACATGCACTCAGGTCCCTCATCAACAGATACAAATTAGAAGTTATGTACTCACCATAACGTTCCATCTGAGTAGGTACTTCATTTGTCTGCAACCTGTGGGACCTTGGTCCGACCTCGGATCCAACCGGCAGCTTTCCAAGCTTCAAGATCCGAGCTCCTAGCTCCTCCCCTCTACCCACAATCCCCTGTCACCACCACACTACCTCAAATCGGTTTTGCTGTATCACCTGAAAAACCTGTAATAAACAGGTTCAGATATTCTCAAGAATCATAAATGATCCTAGAAACCCGATACAGGTTAGGGGGATGGTTGCAGACAAATGAAGTACCTACTCAGATGGAACGTTATGGTGAGTACATAACTTCTAAATCTGAAGTAGTTAATTCATTTGTTCTGCAACCTGTGGGACAGAGTCCCCAGCTATCTAAACAAAGAAACCTGGGTGGCCTATGGAAGGATATTCCGAAGC
Organism: Protopterus annectens; assembly: GCF_019279795.1. Classification (NCBI taxonomy): domain Eukaryota; kingdom Metazoa; phylum Chordata; order Ceratodontiformes; family Protopteridae; genus Protopterus; species Protopterus annectens. The sequence goes on from NC_056731.1 coordinate 470,104,889, forward strand.
ACCGCGGAGCCAAAGGACGCCCTGCTTCTAGATATCATGTCCAGCTTATAATGAGAAATAAACATATGAGCAGAAGACCAAGTGGCTGCTGAACATATGTCGTCCAACGGCATCCTGGACCAGAAGGCTGCAGAAGTTGCGATGGACAGTGTGGAATGTGCACGAATTTTAAATGGGGTTGTTTTGCCCAATGCCTAATAAGCCTGAGAAATACATTGACAAATCCAATTAGCCAGTGTCACTTTGGATATAGGTTTTCCCATGGATGAAGGAGCAAATGACACAAACAGTTGATCAGCTTTACGAACGTCTTTGGTCCTGTGCAAGTAAAAACACAACTGTCTATGTACATCTAGTGTATGCAACATGTATTCTCCCTTATTTTGAAATTACTTGAAAAACACTGGCAGTTTGATAGTCTGATTGATATTTGCCACAGATGCCAATTTTGGTAAAAAAGATGGGTTAGTCCTGAGAGACACTCTGTTATTGTGAAAAATAAGATAGGGAGGTTTCATGCACAAAGCTTGGAGCTCTGAAATCCTTTTAGCAAAAGTTATGGCTACCAAGAATGCTGTTTTCCAGGACAGAAAATTAAGGGGTACAGAAGCTGCAGGTTCAAAAGAAGGTTTCGTTAAGGCTTGCAGAACAAAGGTTAAGTCCCAAGGGGGAGTCACGGATTTCACCGGTGGCTTGAGAAGGAAAACGCCATGCAAGAATGTCTTACACAATTTTGTAGACGCTAGAGATCCTAATCCATCTCCCACATGAAAATGGGATATTGCTGCCAACTGTACTTTTACCGTTGATGCAATTGCCCCTTGTTCAAATATCATGGACAAAAAATCCAAGACTGTAGGAATCGGAACAGTAAAAGGGTTGAGACCCTGGCTGTTAGCCCAGACAGAAAATTGTTTCCACTTGCTATTATAGATTTTCCTGGTGGATGGTTTATGAGCCACTACCAGAATAGTTTTCACTGGTGACGACATACCGGGAGTCCTTGCCATTAGTGGAACTGGATCAACCAAGCCACGAGCTTGAGGTTTACCAGGTTCGGTGTTGGGCACCCTGTTGGGTGCGATATCAGATCTGGAATGGGATCCAGGATTAAAGGGGAGGAGAGACTGTGAGACCGCAGGTATGGAAACCAGATTTGACGAGGCCAGAATGGGGCTATGAGGATAATTTTGCTCCCCAACCGTGCGGCTTTCTGAATGAACTTCGCCATGAGCGGAAGCGGGGGGTAAGCATAGAGTAGACCGGGAGGCCAAGCATGAATCAGAGCGTCTCTGGGGCTCCCCCCTTCTGGGGGAAGAATTGCGAAGAACTCGCTGCATTTTGTGTTTTGGGGGGGGTAGCAAAAAGATCGCAGCGAGGCCAACTCCACTTGTGGAAAATTTCCTTCGCAACTTTCGGATTGAGAGACCACTCGTAAGGATTGAGAATTACTCGACTCAATTTGTCCGCCAGAATACTGGATCATCCCGGAATGTGCGTTGCTATCAGAAAGCGGTTGGTGGATATCGCCCATTCCCAAACTCTCATGGCTTCTCGACAAAGAGGGTAGGATCTGGTTCCCCCTTGTTTGTTTATATACCAGACCACTGACATATTGTCTGTCTGTATTGCAATCGTTCCTAGAGGTAGAAGGTCTTGGAGAGCCTGCAACGCTAGAAGCACCATCCTCATCTCCAGAACATTTATGTGCAAGGCGGTCTCCGACAAGGTCCACGTACCTTGGACGTTTCTGCCCAAAAAATGCCCCCCCAACCCTAGGCGAGAAGCATCCATGGTTAACGTGGCCTGGGGAGGGGGAATCACAAAGGGTCTCCCTTGCCTGAGTTCTGGGGAGTGAAGCCACCAAAGGAGGGATTCCCTGCAAACCCTGCTCAGGGGGATGGGAGTGTTCAATGGGTGGTGTAACAGTGACCATTGAACTTGGAGTGTCCACTGTAATATATGCATCCTTAAGCGAGCATGGAGAGAAAGGCCGATAGCCGCTGCCATCGAGCCTAGTGCTCTCAGGACTAACTCCGCCGGCGGAGCTTTGGTGCGAAAAAGAGCCAGAACTTGGAGTGAGAGGCTGGACAGCCTGTCCGAGGTCAAGAAGGCCCGAGAAGATCGGGAATCTAGACTGGCTCCTATGAAATCTAATGCTTGGACAGGATGAAAAGAAGACTTCGGTATGTTGACTGAAATGCCCAAGCTGTCGGCAAGAGACAGAACATAGTCCCTCGCGGTACAAAGTTGATGCCTGTTGGCTGCTGTGAGGAGCCAGTCGTCTAGGTACGGAAAGACCCTTATGTCCTGAAGCCTCAAGTGGGCCGCAACCACTGCCATGACTTTGGTGAACACCCTGGGGGCTGAGGTGAGTCTGAACGGAAGGACCCTGAACTGGTAATGACTGGCCCCTAGCCGGAAGCGGAGGAACCTCCTGGACCGTCTGTCCATTAGAATGTGGTAGTACGCGTCCTTGAGGTCTATAGAGCACATCCAGTAGTTCTCCTGCATTAAGGGGAGAATAGATTGTAGAGTGACCATCCGGAACTTTTCTTTGGGGACAAACATGTTCAGGGCGGGCAAGTCTAGAATGGGCCTGAGGTCCCCTGTCTTTTTTGGCACTAAAAAGAACCTTGAGTAGTAGCCCGATCCGGATTGGTCTGGGGGGGACCCGCTGGATGGCTCTTTTTCCTAACAAATTTGAAATCTCTACGGTCGCCGCCTCTCTTTGATTGGGTGGGACATTGGGGAGGCGACCACATGAGGGAGGGCGAAATAGGAAGGGAATTTTGTAGCCTCTGGATATAATTCGGAGCACCCATCGATCGTTCGTGATGGACTCCCACATTGACAGGTGCTTCGTTAAACGCCCCCCGACTGTCTCCAGAGCTGGACAGTCGGGTAAGCCCTCAGGGCTGCTGCGCGGGTCTCTCGGAGAAAGGCTCCCTAGACCAGAAGTTACGCGGTCCCCCTCTGCCTTTGGGCCGGCGTCCACCCTGCCCCCCTCTGCCTCTGGAGGGCGCGAAGTCCGAAGCTGGATAGGATTGCTGAGACCTGCGGAACCACAGCTTCTTTTGCTCCCTCTGATTCCTTCAGAAGGAACGTTGGGGGCTCGAGAAGTGGACTCCAACGGCAGACAGCATCTTCCCGTCCTCGCTTTGGATTAGTGTATCGCGTACGGTCCTGCCAAAAAGCGAAGAGCCGTCAAAGGGTGCGTTCGCGAAGGACGCCTTGAAAGGATCCGTGAAATTACAAAGGCGAAGCCAGGCGTGGCGTCGCAAGACAACACCTGCCCCGCTGGCCCTTGCGGCTCCCTCCGTAGCATAGTAACTGCATGGACGTATTTGAAATGGACTTGAGAGTGGCCATACGAGTCGAGAACACAGTTTTGTCCTCGACCAACATGGACTCTGGTGGAGCTGCAGTGTATTCCTTGATCAAATCCCGTTGCAGCCTGATGACATGCGCCATATAATTCAGCGCCCTCACAGAGAAGGTTGCTGAAGCAAAGGTCTGCTTCCCTATACGGTCCAGCACCCGGGACTCCTTTTCCGGCGGGTGAACCGTGGAGCTCTCCTGGGAGAGTTCTCTCTTAGTGGCAGCAGCCACCAACATGGCATCAACTGGAGACCCTTTGGCCCAAGCCTGCCTATCTGAAGGGGGGCTAAGGATTTTATCCGGCCCGGCATGGGACAGGCTCCATGGTGTTGGGTTCCTGACAAGCCCTGGTAGTCAGGAGATCTACCAGGGGATCTGCCGGTGGGGACACCCAGGAGGTAGATGGGCCCGCTTCAAACGCCTCCAGAAATACGGATTCATCCGAGGAAGGTTTTTGGGCAGACCCCCCCCCAATACGCAACATTTCCATGATGTCTCCAAAGGAGACATTTTCGGGGGGTGACCTTGGGGAACCTTCCCTTTCCTCTAAGTCCGTATCTGTGGTGATGGACTCGGGGGAGTCCATGTGCCTCCTTTTACACGTCTGTTTACGAGGCACCTCCTCTGTGGGACTATCAGAAGAGGGCTCGTCAACGGCCTCTTGTTCCTCCGAGGGAACCAACTGGAGGGTCTGAGCAGGCTGTCCCGATGGAAGGATGATGGAAGGTAGACCCGTATGCAGTGAGGGAGCGGAAGGATCCAAAGCCCGAGTCGGGGACTTGGAAAACCTCGACAATACCCTCTCGACTACCTCGAACGCTGAGGGAGAACTACTCTCTTCCGGCCCCGAGAGCAGTCTCCTCGGCTCCGAGATAGGGATCAGGGTCGGAGCCGAAGCCATCGGATCCGAGAGGGAGGTGCTCTCCGACATAGGAGGCGCCGAAGATGCACCCGCTCCCACGGATCCGACGCCCGGCCCACGGCCCCGAGAGCTCGGATCTGAGATACTCGAGGGTATGGTCGGCGTCGAGAAGGCTTGGGCCACCAGCGCCGACAAAACCCCGGCTCCGAAAGGGCCTGGATCCGAAGACTCCAAAACCCAGATCCAGGTTGAAGAAGGAGAAATCGGGGCAAATATTGAAGCTGCACTCCCCCCCTGGGGGGGGGGCAGGAGCACCCCCATCTGCATTTGGGTCTGCAGAAACTGACGCATCATCCTGTCCATATCGGCGTCGGACAGAGACCTAGTAGATCTAGAGGAGGTCGTAGAGGCGGGCCTGGAAGGCTGCCTTGACGACCTTGAGGGTGACAGGAGCTCCTCCTTCGGCTCCGGCGAGAAGGAAGGGGATCGGAGCCGAGAAGGAGAAGGTCCGGACACCCTCGGCAGCGATTTAACAGTCTTCGATGGCGGAGCCGAGGGATGAGGCTCGGCTCACCTCTTGTGTCTGTGCTTCTCCCTGTGCTTTTCCCTAGAAGGAAAAGACTGAACTTCCCTCGTACTCAAGGCAATAGTGGGAGGTTGAGTCCCAGCCTGAGTCGAGGGAGTCAGGGGTGCCAAAGCTACCTGGGCAGCCTGCACCTTGGAGGGAGAGGAGGAAGAGGCCTCCTCTGGGGGAAGCAATCCCACCAGAATAAGCCTGTTCCTCCTGTCCCTCACAGCCCGGGGGTTGAAGGCTGCACAAATCTGGCAGTCTGAAGACAAATGGGCAACCCCCAGGCATATAACGCACTGAGTGTGGCCATCAGCTGGGGAAAGCTTATGGCCACACCCAGTGCACTTAGAAAAAATAGCCTTATGGCCTTCGGCCATTTTCCTAACACACACACTCACACGCCCAAACACCTAGGGGAGGGTTAACTGAACAAAACGCAATCCCGAAAATAAAAAAGGGCAGAGAAACACTCTCTCAACACACTCTTCTTTTAACTTTGTCAAAATTTTAAGAAAATTTCAAGAAAAAATTCACTTCCCTGCTACTAAGCTCAGGAGCTCTTCTCAAGATGCTTGTGATTCAAGCCACAGCAAAAACGATCTGAGGTAGTGTGGTGGTGACAGGGGATTGTGGGTAGAGGGGAGGAGCTAGGAGCTCAGATCTTGAAGCTTGGAAAGCTGCTGGTCGGATCTGAGGTCCCACAGGTTGCAGAACAAATGAAGTAACTACTTCAGATTATGACTTAACAGCTACAAACAAATGCAATCTGAGGGTCATGCTGCTCGATGCTAGAAGTCTAAATCTCAAAATGCACTCACTCGAAGGACTCCTTAAAATGGAGAACATTGACATTTGTGCTGTAACAGAGACCTGGTTCAAGGCAGCAGAAAGCACCACTGCACTACCAGGCTATAAACTCATTCTACATGTTTCGGCCTCAGAACTTGGACCGAAGCTCCAAAGGCAGTGGCGTTTCCTTATTCATAAAGGATGCGGACACCTCTAGACTGGTAGCCCAACATAATGCATCAGAGATACTTCAGGTGCGGCTAACAGTGGGTAAGACATCGATTCAGGTCGTAGCCTGCTATAGGTCCTCAACCATGTCCCAAGACTCACGCTCCACATTCCTAAGCACCCTGGAGAATATTAGGGTCCACCTTAACACTCTCAAACTAGGCGACTTCAACTACCCCTCCATTAACTGGAAAAACTACTCAAGTGCCAATACACTTGCCCAATGTTTCCTGGAATTCATTAATTCCAATGCCCCAGACCAGCTTATTCCTACCCCCACTAGAAGTAGCAACATCCTTGACCTAGTCATTACAAACATGGGCGACCGTTGCTCTACACCAATAGTCAACTCCTCCCTGGATAGATCTGACCACAAACTAATCACCTTGGAAATCCACACCCCCCACCCACCCCTTGCGCAAAGGTAACCACCATGAAAAACTTCTCCTAAAAACAGAGGTGGATAACTTCACGACACACATGCAAATGCAGAATAGTTGCATGACCACTGAATCATACACCAATGTATTGTACGAACACATACACAAATGCATGGATCTCACCATACCCAATAGAACCAAGACCCTCTCCTCCAAAAAAAAGGAAGACAATCTGGTGGTCCCCTGCCATAAACAAACTAGACAACAAAAGGAGGAAACTCATGCGGGATAAGGTGAAGTCCCAAGACTGGAAAAACTCCCTTACCAGCCTCAAAAGAAGTTGAGATCCCTCATCAAATCTTCTAAAGCTAGCTATGAAAACCGAATTGTAGCAGATAGTAAAGACAACCACAAGGCCTTGTATAGTTATTTTAAGAATCTCCACAATAATACCCAAATTTGCTCTGAGCTACTGCACAATGGTACCTCCTATACCGAGCCAACAGATATTACCAGTATACTGGCCGACAGATTCAATGCCAACTTTACCCCCCCCCCACAAAGGATCAATCACAATGCCAGCAGATTGCCAGGCACCCAGTATTATTGCTGCACAGGTTAAAACAACACTGTTCAAGGCCAAGAATACAGCTTCTATGGGACCTGACAATATCCCTGGCTGTGTTCATGAACTACAGAGTGAACTGGCACCTCACCTGTGTGCCTGTTCAATCTCAGCCTCACCTCAGACTTTGTCCCTACTGAATGGTGCACTGCTACAGTCATCCCTCTCCACAAAAGAGGAGCGACTACAGACCCTGGAAGCTATCGCCCCATTAGCCTGATGAGTCTGATATGCATCATCATGGACCTAATAAACAAGGATATAGGGAATCTCCAAACTCTGGATCCCACACAGTTTGGTTTTGTGAAGGGTAGATCATGCCTGCTCAATTTGGTCGACTTCTCTGAGTCAGTCACCAGACCTGTGGATGAAGGCAAGGTGGTTCATACAGCCTACCTTGATCTGGTCAAGGCTTTTGATACCACTCCCCACTCAGGAATCAGAGAAAAAAAATCAATAAGCTAGGCATCAATCCCTATATCACTAGGTAGGTTGTGAACTGGCTCGCAGAAGATCTTCTATGTGGCAAATCTCATTGCTATGGGTTTTGCATCCAGGAAGAAAGAGGTCATTGTCTCCCTCTACTCTTCCCTTATTAGGCCAGTCATCGAGTACAATGCCCCATTTGGCATGTACCTCACTAGACACCTGCAACAATTGGAGAGGCCGCAAAAGTACCTCACAAAGAGGATCCTAAGCCTTAAACACTTGTCCTATATGGACAAACTCAAAAAAACCTCCAACTATTCTCTGTCTCATATCGCCTACTTAGAGGCGATCTCTGCTTGACTTACAAAGCTATGTCTGACCCAGCTCTGTTAGAAATGCTACATCTAAAGAAATCCCAATCCCTCCGCACCACACCCTTCAGAGACCTCAACCTTATTACCACACTCAACAGAACATACTAGAGGGACAGGTTCATAACCCAGAGACTGCCCATGGCATGGAATAGACTTTCCATACATGCCAAGCAGAGCATCTTGCTGACCCTCTTCAAGAGAAATTTTGATGAGTGGATGGGAAATAGAAAATTCACCCCAGGGACAACTCCAGTGGCTCTACACGACAGAGGCACTGGGAACTAAGGTCAGGTGGCACGATGCCATGGTACTCCTATGGCTAGGCTTGTAAAGGCCCCAGGGTCAGTAACCTAGTACACACCTATGAACATGCTGCATACTATCAACATGAGCTTTATCACTGTGCCCTCTAGAGCTGTTCTCATTTGTAAGCACATTTGTGTGCTTTTCTGTGAGCTCACATATCTGGCAAATCTCAATTACCTTATTCAATGTTAAATCACTGTCACAAAGCAAAATCTTTCTCACATCATCATTTTTTATGCTACAGACAACGCTTACTTCTCAGGTCAGCTATATATGTTGCAAAAGTTTCAAAAGGCTTTTGATCCCTTGTATAAAATAAGTGCCTTTCTATGGTAATATTTGTCTGGCAGTTACACATTTCTCTAAAATTCACGTTTTAAGCACTCTGGGTCCTCCCTTGACTCAGCTGGTACAACAATACAACAGTTTTCCCCCTCTCCAGTACAGACAGCAGATGCACAAACAAATGACCACTCCCTTTCTATAGCTTCTGACCCAGCTAAATTAAGTAGAATAAATGCCTTTGTACAACAATCTTTATCAAAAAATAAAACTTGTATGAAAATGTACTCTTGCTCAAACACTCCCCAGTTCTCAGCAATATTATAGTCAAACACAACTGCACTGGGTTTTCGAAATCCATCTGCCATGCCCACATTCTGTTTGCTGGTCTGCCTGTGATCCTGTGGGCTCTCCCCACTTTTATTGATTCAGAGGGAACCCTGAGGAATCAGGTAGCAATTGAGGAAGTTTGCACTGTTGTGCAACTTGAAAAAAGAGTCCCCTCTCTCTAGGCTGCCCTTGTCGTGAATGTTTTTTAATTCTGGGTGTAAATTTCAATCTTTTGTATCTCTTTTGTAGCAAAACAAAGCAATTGTTCAAATCTTATAGGAGTATAAAACAATTTTGCAAATATTTCAGTATAAAAATGTTAAATTTTCTAGGATTAAGGCATATTTTCCTCCACTACCCATCTGTAATATCTTTATTTAATCCTTATTTAATTTTTTACTCCATGTTTTTTTATCTTTGTACCACTTTGTTTTCTCAAATGTAATATTACATCATATGCTTTACTACTTATTCTTTTTTGGTCTGCCAAAAGAATTTTCTGAAGGGAATGAAGACTGAAACTCGAATGTCTGTCATTATTTTCTGACTTCAACCCTCAATGATTTGCAAGTGATTTGTCAGAAAACCGCAATTTTATGAGAAAAAGACCAAAAATATAAGTCAAAACTTTGGACATTCTGTGAAAATTTGTACAGCTGAGTGCTATGTCTGCCATTTCTGTGCTAGCCTTGATTATAAAATTTACTAATTGTTGTTTAACAAAAGATCTTTCCAACCTTTAGTTCTCTTCTTTGGGCTCCATTATTAGACCTGTATATGTAATTTGATCTAAATTCAATAATCAAAAAAATGTTTCTAGCATCATACCATTTTAAGACATCATGGCCTTTTGTAATATGCAGATAAGACCTCATTTCATTGTTCTTTCTTCTTCAAAAAGTTGCAACATTCTCTCTTATGTCTATATACACTATAACCTACTGGTGTTATTGTATTTCCCAGGGTCTACTTTATCCCTCTCTCACCCCCTACAGGGCCCATCTCTATACCGGAAGAATGCTGCACAGGTAAAAAAAAAAAACTCTCCAAAGCAAAGAACACAGCATCCATGGGACCTGACAGCATCCCAGGCTGCTGCGTTCTACATGAAGTACAAAACGAACTGGCACCCCACCCAAGTACCATGTTCAATCATTGCCTCACCTCAGGCTTTGTGCCCACTGAATGGCGCACAGCAACAGTAATCCCACTCCACAAAGGGGGAGCCACCACGGACACCGGGAACTACCACCCCATTAGACTGACGAGCCTGGCCTGCAAGGCTATGGAACTTATAAACAATGACATTGGTAATCTCCAAACTCTGGACCCTACGCAGTTCGGGTTAGTTAAAGGCAAATCATGTCTCCTAAACCTTTAGCGAACAAACCACTGTAGACCACCACAATCCTTCGATAAAACACTAATTTAATATGACAAGGCAAAATTCAACAAGCAGTTTTTAACACAGAAATGCGCTTTCGGGCTCTGATGTCTCCTAAACCTGATAGACTTCTTTGAAGTGGTCACCAAAGCCATAGATGAGGGTAAGGTGGTTCACACAGCCAATCTAGATCTCGCCAAGGCTTTCAACACCATCCCCCACACTGAAATTATAGATAAACTCACTAAACTAGGTATAAATCCCTATGTCACAAGATGATTTGCCAACTGGCTCACTGACAGAACTCACACTGTGAAAGTAGCAGACTCTAAATCCAACTTCAGATCAGTGACAAGTGGAGTACCACAGGGTTCAGTCCTGGGTCCTCTCCTGTTTGGTATCTACTTCTCTGAAGTACAGGCTAACACAGAAGGTCTTTGGCGAACAAAGTTTACAGATGACTGCAAATTAGGAGCCATAATCAAAACTTCTAACTACGTGGACATCCTACAAAAGGGCCTCACTGAGACAGATGCCTGGTGTCAAAGCCATGGCCTCAAGTTCAATGCCAAAAAGTGCATTGTCATCCCTTTTGGTAAAAACTCTGTATCCATGAACTACCACATAGGTGGTAGTCTACTTAACACCGAAAGTGTGATAAGAGACCTTGGGACACAGGTGGACAGTAGTTTCTCCTTTGATAATCACATCGCCACAGTAGTCAGGAAATCCTTCTACGTGGCACACCTCATCACAACAAGTTTCTCATCCAGGAAAAAAGAGGTCATTGTTCCCCTCTACTCATCACTCATTAGACCCATTATAGAGTACAATGCCCCTTTTGGTATGTACCTCTCAAGACATCTACAACTGGAAAGGCTGCAGAAATACCTCACAAAGAGGATTACCGGACTCAAACAGATGCCCTATGCAGATCGTCTACAAAAACTCCAGCTTTACTCTGTCGCATATCGCCTACTCAGAGGCGATCTCTGCCTAACATACAAAGCTATGTCAAACCCAGAGCTGTTGGACATGCTCCACTTAAAGAAATCCCAATCCCTCCAAGCTACACACTCTAGGGACCTAAACCTTGTCACCACAATAAACAGAACATGCTGGAGGGATAGATTCCTGTCCCAGACACTTCCCATACTCTGGAACAAACTACCTATCTATATTAAACAAAGCTCCTCATTAGCACTCCAAGAAAAATCTTGATGATTGGATGGGAGATAGGAAATTACCCCTGGGGATCATTCTGTGGCTCTGCTCGACAGGGGTACAGGAAAATAATTTTCTTCGGTGGCGAAAGCCAGGGTAACGTTTGGCTAGGTTTATATAGGCCCTAGGACCAATAGCCTAGTACCTACCTATGAAAACACTGAAAATATGGTCCTTGTAATTATGTACAAACAAACTCTTCTGTGAACTTGTAATAACATTCAAATGCACAATAAACTCTTTGAAATACTTTACTTTGTGAAATAAGCTCTGTAATGGCTGTATTCTGCAAACTATGCCCTATAATGGCTGTACTTTTGTGAAATAGCTTTAATGTAACACTGCACAAATATACAAACACTTTATACACTTCTGATAAGTCGGATATCTTTGCTTAATACAAAAATACATATGCTTTGCGAAAATGCAGTTGTTTCCTTTTATTTTACTTGCTTTATGCCATTCAGACTCTATTTCAAATATTTTCTGTAGTAACTGAAATATTTTTATCAATATCGTACATATCAATTTATGTGAATGTTTAGAATGTTCTGTATACCCCGTTTCATATTATATGAAAAGAAATAGTGCTGAGCAAGTTTTAGTACTCGAAATTCATTTATGACCTGTTTTGTGAAATTTGCACATTTAGGAATGATCCATTCCTGTATATTCCACCAGCATCTAAACAAGTGCCTAAAGTCGTTTTAGCCAAACCGCTTCTGACTTCATGTCCTTTCGATATGCATCTTCTAAAATCTTGTCCTTTTAGATATGCCACTTCTGGCACCATGTCGCTTGTTCATCTCTAACACATACAACAAGAAGGCTTGGGATTTTGTTCAGATGCTTTAATACATACAAACACACCATGATGGACAGCAACATCATTAAATAAGAACAAACTAGTTAACAAACAGAGCTTACATACATACATACATGTTCACATCTCAACAGCTAACTACAAAATGCCAGTTAGACTTGCAAGTGCTCAGTATTTATACATGTGTGCAAGCCCTTGGATAGCTTCTTAAAGGTATATACACATATTGATCTACAATCTTTATCTTAGATTTTATTGGTTCATGATCTGATATAGTTATTGGAAGGGTCTCAAAACTTTCAAATAAATACACATGCTCCTGTGAAGTATAATGTCTCCACTCTAGCCTAGTTACTGTACTTTGGGGAAAAATTTTAACTTGTCTTAGTCCCTGCTACTAAATTCATATCTTCCATATCAGATATAGAAATGTCTTCTGAAATCTACCCTCTTTTGTTATATATTCATTTCTCTGTCCTTCAATACATCCTCATTATTGCAAATCAGGTTCCAGTCCCCACCCCTAAATAATACTTTCTGTTGAAAGCTTAATATTTTCCCAAAATTCTCGTAACCACCATAACAGCAGTTTTCAGTTGAATGCAAATATGCCAGCACAATCTTCCACCCATGCCAATAACCCTTTACTACTATAAATCTACCATTATTGTCTTTTGCTTTCCTTTTACATCAATACTGGAGCCCCTCTCAGCATCAAATTATTACCCCCCTTTTCCTCTTTCTGCAATATTCTGCTGAATGTCTAACCTAAAATCTTTTGGTCAAATTCACAAGAACATTGCCATCCAAATGTATTTCCTGATATATTGCTATTTGCACCCTTCACATCTTAATGTAATTCAGTACTCTTTGCTTTCTATACCTGTAAGGCCATTTATATTGCATCCTAATATTGCCAAAGCATCCATTCTGATGCAAAGCTATTACTTCCATAAATTTTACATGATAGCTACCTTGAATATCTTCATAGGTTGGTACTAGGCTATTGGCCCTAGGGCCTATACAAGCCTAGCCATAACAATTCCCTGGCTATTTATTCCCACACTACTTACTTCCCTGGACCCCTGTCTAGCTGGGCGACTGACGTGATCCCCGGGGTGAATTTCCTTTCTCCCATCCAATCGTCAAGGTTCCTTTTGAAGACGGCCAAGGAGGAACTCTGGTTGACACGTATGGGCAGTCTATTCCAGAGTCTGGGGAGTCTCTGGGCCAGGAACCTATCCCTCCAGCATGTTTTCTTTATTGTGAAGACAAGGTATAGATCCCTGGAGCGTGCGTCTCTGAGGGATTGGGATTTCTTTAAGTGTAGCATGTCCAGCAGCTCTGGGTTTGACATGGCCTTGTATGTTAAGCAGAGATTGCCTCTGAGTAGATGACATGCGACAGAGTATAGCTGGAGCTTTTTAAGGCGGTCAGCATAGGGCATCTGCTTTAGGCCTGTGATTCTTTTACTGAGGTACTTCTGCGGCCTTTCCAGTTGTTGCAGATGTCTTGAGAGGTACATACCAAATGGGGCTTTGTATTCTATAATGGGTCTAATGAGGGATGAGCACAGTGGGACAATGACCTCCTTTTTTCTGGATGAAAAGCCCTTAGTGATGAGGTGTGCCACACAGAAGGATTTCCTGACTGTTGTGGCGATGTGGTTATTGAAGGTGAGACCACTGTCCACCTGTGTCCCTAAGTCTCATCACACTTTCGGTATTTAGTGTACTGCCACCTATGTGGTAATTCACAGGTACATGTTTTTTCCCAAAGGGGATAACTATACATTTCTTGGCATTGAACTTGCGCCCATGGCTCTGGCACCAAGCATCTGTTTCTGTAAGGCCCTTTTGTAGAGTATCGACATCATTTGGGGATTCAATAATGGCTCCCAGTTTGCAGTCATCTGCGAACTTTGTTAGCCAGAGTCCCTTAGTGTTGGCCTGTACTTCAGAGAAGTAGATGCCAAACAAGAGCAGTCCCAGGACTGAACCCTGAGGTACTCCACTTGTCACTTGTCCGGAGCTGGATTTGCAGTCAGCTACTTTTACAGTGTGGGTTCTGTCAGTAAGCCAGTTGGCAACCCATGGAGTGATGTAGGGATTAATGCCCAGCTTAGTACGTTTAACTATGACTCCATAGTGGGGGATGGTGTCAAAGGCCTTGGCGAGGTCCAGATAGGCTGTGTGGACTGTCTTACCCTCGTCCATGGCTCTGGAGACTGATTCGAAGAAGTCAATCAGGTTCAGGAGACAAGATCGGCCCTTCACCAACCCAAACTGGGTGGGGTCCAGTGTTTGAAGGTTGCCGATATCTTTGTTTATAAGTTCCATGATAATAAGTTCCTTGCAGATCAGGCTCATCAGACTGACGGGGCGGTAGTTCCTGGGATCCAAGGTGGATCCCCCTTGTGGAGTGGGATAACTGTAGCTGTGCGCCACTCAGTGGGCACAAAGCCTGAGGTGTGGGTATGATTAAACATGACACTTAGGTGAGGAGCCAGTTCATTTTGTAGTTCATGTAGTACACAGCTCGGGATGTCATCTGGTAACATGGATGCTGTATTCTTAGCTTTGGAGAGTGTGTTTTTTACCTGTGTGGCCGTTATTACCGGAATTTGGCAATCATCCAGTATTGAGATGGGCCGTTTAAGGGGTGAGAGGGGAGTGAAGTTGGCACTGAATCGATCTGTCAGGATACTGGCAATATCCTTGGGATCAGTATATTTAATGCCATTCTGTTGTAGCTCAGAGCAGATCTGAGCATTGCCATTCAGATTCTTGAGATAGTTATAGAATGCCTTGTGGTTGTCTTTAGAATATTTGGCAATTTTATTTTCGTAACTAGCTTTGGAGGATTTTACGAGGGATCTCAGCTTCTTACTAAGGCTGGTAAGGGAATTTTTTGCATCATGGGATTTCCCTCTTTTCTGCAACAGTTTCTTCCTTTTGTTGTAAAGTTTGTTTATGGCAGGGAACCACCAGATTGGCTTCCTTTTTTAGGAGGACAGCATCTTGGTTCAATTTGGGATGGCACGATTCATGCATGAGTGGATTTGCTCATACAGTGCCTAAGTGTAGGACTCAGCAGTCGAACGTTCGGTTCCTGTCTGCATGGGTGTCATGAAGTTTGTCAGTTCTGACTTGAGTAGCATGAAGTTGGTTTTGGAGAAGTTTTTTATGGAGGTTTCCTTACTGGGGAGTGGGGGTGGGATGTGGATGTTAAGGGTGATTAGCTTATGGTCTGACCTGACCAACAAGGGGGTGACCATAGGTGTGGAGCATCGATTTCCCATGTTGATAATTACCAGGTCCAGGATACTGGAGCCCCTGGTGGGACTATGGATTAGTTGATCCAGGGCATTGGAATTTATGAATTCCAAGAACCGTTGGGCAAAGCTGTTGTTGCACAAGTAGTTTTCCCAGTTAATGGCAGGGTAGTTGAAATCAACCAGTATTAAGGTGTTTGGTTGTATCTTAATATTTTCCAGTATGTTTAGAAAGGTGTAGTGAGAATTTCGGGGCATGGTGGGGGATCTGTAGCAAGCTACAATTTGGATTGCAGTCTTACCTAGAGTTAGTTGCATCTGGAGAATTTCAGATGCATTATGTTGGGCAACTAGCCTGGTGGTGTGAATATCCTTGGTGAATATGGACACTTCTCCACCTTTAGTGTTTTGATCCTGGTTTGGTGGCCGAAAAATGTGGTAAGAATTGTAGCCTGGTATTGCAGGGGTACTCACTGGAGCCTTGAACCAGGTCTCAGTTACTGCACAGATATCGATGTTCTCCATTTTTGGGAGTGCCTCAAGAGTGTGCATTTTGAGGTTTAGACTTCTAGCATTAAGTAGCATTACCTTCAGATTTTGCATGCTTGTACCTGTTATGGTGGTGGTTTTGCCCTTTGAATTTTGCCTAAAAAAAGGCACTATAGGGGTGGCAAGAGCATCAGCCAGTAACCTTAATCCCAGGGGTGACAGGTGCAGACCATCTCTGGCAAAGCATCGTGGTCTGTCAATCATGTCGTCCCAGGCAGACAGATAATGGATCCCCTTTGAATGACACCAGAAGCTTAGCCAATTGTTGAAGTCAATCATTTTGACCTTGTATTGTGGTATCATTCTGGGCGAAGGCAGGATGCTACTCTGGACTAGGGTCATACCTGCCTGGGCCACATAATCCGAGAGTTCTTCCATGTCTCTTTTCATGTAGTCCAGGTAGGTACGTCTCAAGTCATTCACTCCAACATGGACAATGACAGAGTCATATTTGTTGAGTGACTTGAGTGCATGCGTTATGTGATGGATCCTGGCACCCGACAGGCAGCTGACAGTAATTTTCTCCTTGTTGAGCCTGGTGAGTTGGACATCAGTGTGCCTGACTATAGTCACCTATTACTAAAGTGGTAGGTACGTTGTCTTGCCTTAGGGGCTGTTGCTGGGTGCCACACTGGTGTTGTGAGCTATGTGACACTTTGGTTGTGATTGGGTTTGTTTGCGTTTCAGCTTCGGAGGTCCTTGTTGCTTGGGCAGGTTAGTTAAGGGCCTCCACATATGTGGATTTAGTGTTGCTATCAGTGGGTGTTGGTGGTGTGAGTTTAGAAGGGCTATGTGTTGCTTGAGGTGTAGTGCGGGTGTTAACCTTCTCCTCTTGACTGTCTAGCACAATCTTGGGTGGAGAGAGCTTTGCTTCCAGTTTGGCTATGTAAGTACATCTCACACAGGTTGTAGTGTTTGGTGGTAGGAGGAGAGGGTTGTCTGTGTACATGAGGCAATTGCTGCACTGCCTCGGTATGCACAGATTCACCAGGTGGACAGGAGAAATCACCAGAAGCTGACCCTTGGACATGCCTGGTTTGGTATTTTTTTTTAAAAGAACAGGAGCTGTTTTCCCTTCCCTTAGCAAGGTACTTTGCAATTATAGGCTGTTTAGTGCCCATGATTAATTTCTCCTTATTAATAAGAAGAGTTGAGTGCTTGTATCAGTTTAAGGCTTCATAGTGCTTTCCAGCAGGTATTAGAGCAAGTGCTAGTCACAGGGATGCTTAAAGATAAGATGAAAAAAAAATGATTTACCCTAAACACTGCAGTGTGCACTAGAGAAGTTAGATGTGAAAGTAGGTAACTTAAGTTTTACCTGTCTAAAAAGTTAGGTTTTAGTGGAGGATCACTATTTTTAAAACAGCAAGATAGATTGAAAGGGGGTGATCACTTTTGTATTCTGGTACTATGGAATACAGTAGGATGGCCAATAAATGTAAATAGTTGAAGGGGAGTGATTTCACAAAATGATAATTTTGTGCTTACTCACACAAGCCAGTGAAAGCAGGGTGAAAATGAGATATATGGTCAAATTAACAAAAGAGGCAGGCAGCTAGAAAGACAGTGGTATTTAAGAACATAATAGTAACAGGGTGGGCGGGTAGGAAAAAATGTTCTGCCTGACTTACAAGAGACAGAGCTGTGGTCTCTTTTGAAGTTTTAATATGCAGTTAAAAGCAGAATACAAGTGAAACACAAGGTAAAGAAAACAAATCACAGTATTCAAAATATAAAAAGCAATAAACTAATACAAAATACAACAAATAAAAAGCAAACTAACCTTTACTCCACAGCAAAGTGTAGCAGAGTCTGGGTGAGCCTTTCTAATAAAGCTCTGAAATGTTTTATTTTACCCCTTAAATAGAAGGTTTAGTTCCTAGCTCCACCCCCTCAGTTCACAAATGATTAACCTTAAGTGACCTCTTCTACTTTATGTATGAGTCCTTAATTGATCAGTTTCTAACTTGCAGCTTACAAGCATATGATAATGTCTGGCAGGCTGATCTTGTATGCAAGTTGCTTGTACTCTTATCTGTTTGAACCCATGTCACATTTTCCTAAATGTTTCCCTTCAATAAGAACACACAATAAACAAATAACTTTCAAACCTGCAACCCCTTTTAACTCACAATAAACACACAAAATTATATGCTCTTTCCAAAAAAGATGTTTTCCTCTCCAAATTGGAGCAGTTTTCCTAAACTGACAGATGTAACCACAGGTATTAACTATTCTAAAGTTAATTTCTACCATGCTTAAATGCATATTAGAATACCTATGTTTTCACTTGTACAGTTACTTCATCTCTCTCCCTCTCTCTATCTGACCAATGTGGTAAATCGATTATATGAATTAATACTTAGAAATACATTGGTGTCCCTCTTGAACACTTTCTAAACTTCTGTAATTATGTCTTCTTTACCATATTCAAAGTCTTCACCTGTTAAAATAAGTACACAACTACCCTGTCCATCTTCTAACTCCTGGAAACCACTTCCACTGCAAAAATTGAATTCATCTCAAAATGTCCTACCTAGAGTAACTCTAGGTAATTCTCAAATTGCATTAAACTTGCAAAAAACATCAGTCAGACTTTGCTATTTTATAACCTAGTAAGGTTCTTTCACTCAACTGCTAACTGCTCCACTCTACAAATGTCATTCTCCCTATTTAAATGGTTTGTTTCCTTCTGAATTCTGCTGTCAAAAATGTCTTTACCTCACCTTTACATCTCCACTAGCAATCAAGCTTCAAACTAAGTCTTCTATCATCTCGAATTACACACCACTAGGGCTGAAACTTATCATCGTCTATCTTTCCTGCCCATGTCTGAAACACTTCTCCAAACTTACAACTGCTGCCAGGAATCTGATGCTCTCAAGCTTTACGTCTGTTACTTCCTTACCCACTTTCAAGTAAACTCTTCAACTCTATTACACAACCTCCACCATATGTAACAGCTACCCAAACTGAAGTAAGTCTCCTCTTATCTTTGATGATTATTTGTCTGTACCTTTCGGCTGCTCTATCCCCTGTCTACAATCTGCTGTCTTCTTCCTACCTACTTGTCTAAATTGCCTCTATCACCACTCTACCTTTATACAACTAACACATCTGTGTGTGAGTATATAAATTGTAAGCATTAATAATCACTTGAACGTATTGTATAAAATGTCTACGAGCTACCGAGGGAAAGAAATACAGCCTTCAAGAAAAATGACAAAGAAAGGTTAAAGATGGACAGGTCAAATCTGAAAAAGGCATTAGAGAGGCAAAGATTGAGTATGAGAGGAAAATACAGACCTGCTTCCAAGATATGAGGGACACAAGAAGCCTATGGCAGGGGATACAGCTGCTCACAGACTATAAGACCAGAACACCCCAATGTGATGACAGTGTGGAGTTCCTGAATGAACTGAACTCCTTCTTTGGCAGATTTCAGGAGAACACCACCACTGTACCTTCTAAAACTAACACTGACAAAGAGGAGATTGTGCTCACCTTAAACTCTGAGGAGGTGAGACTGCAGCTGAAGAAGGTGAATCCTAGGAAGGCTGCTGGACCAGATAACATAAGCTTTAGGCATTATTCTTTTAAATGCAAATTTCTTTTAAATGCAATATCTTGTTAAATGTGATGTCATTTTAAAAGTTAATTGTTAGTTCATGATGTTAGGCTGGCTGTAACATGTGATTTCAAATGGCTCCCTATTTAAATATTGAAAAGTTTATATGTTTTTATGTACTGATGAAGGATGGTTAACCCAAAAGCTTTGCATTAAATTTTGGCATGATTTATTTGTGTTTGGATCTATTTTGCACAGTACAGCCTGTTGGTTTTCTGACTATTGGAATTTGGTTAGTACTGTGTACGTCAAGGTTAAGGGAGAGGTTCAGCCAGCGTTATGAGTCTAACTAGTATTTCGAGTACTGTGGTGAGAGAACCGAATGGTTCAGTAAAAAGACTTCTACAGATGCAGGAAAATCCATTGTTAACAATTAGTGTTTGGAGCAGCTCCTTCATTGGTAACCACTGACCAGACGACAGAGGAATTCAAGAAAATGTTAAGAGATCCTAGAGAAAAAAAGTGCAAATGTACAAAACTCCAATAGCAGCGGTTAAGCTTTCAGGCTTATTTGGAGTTGGGTGTAGTACCGAGCTAAGAATATTGAAAATTCCCTCGTATGCGAACACTTACACAGAGCTTCTTGTGCAATGGCAGCAACTCAATTTAAAATTGAGTGCAGATTACATGAGACTTATGAATAATTTCTTTGAACCAACTGAGAAGAAACTTTTAGAAGAAACAGAGAAGTTGGAAAATGACATTCTAAATATGCCTTGTTATGCAAGTTCCAGTGGGATGTATCAAGCAGTATTAGATCGTCTGCATTTTTTTGATACTAAGCTGAAGTCTAAAAAGAAGCACAAACTACGAAACGTTAATGATTTCAGGAACGGACATATCTTTCCGTGGCCGAGAAATGAAAACCAAAGTTAGTTTTCTAAGAGTAGTATTACGGACACAAAAGAAAAAGGAAAAGTTAAAGATTCTTTAGATCAATTAGACACTTTTGGGGCAGTACAGTCAGCTGTGGAACCACTGTCCAATCAACAAAAGCATATGTAAATTCAATCGCAAACCACACCCAATCGGCGACTAGAGGTATCTTCAAAAGGCGTAGCAAATGACGAGGAGATTCCTTTAGAAAATTAAAGGAATGGTTCCGTTAATAGTGCGATACGCTCTAGGGTGAAGGAACACTTTAGTTCCCAATGTTCATCGGGAAGTAAGGATAAAGACATACAGGGTGAAATTACTTCTTTTTCACCGTTTCAGCTAAAGCAGCCAGAGAAGATACTGATACAACAGAAACCATCGCCGTGGGGTCGGTCACAACAACAGCAAACGCAACAGACAACGGCAAGGGTGAAGAGGAAGAGCAACAGCCCTGCGCTTCACAACAAAGTGGTTCAACGTTGACACAAATAATAAAAGGTACTGTTAATCTTTCGATAGCAGTATTGACTGCCGCTCAATTAGAACTTTTAAGTAAAGGCTTGAAATTTATATCTAATGCCACTGATAATATAGTGCAGGCAATTACAGACATGAAATTGTTTCTGAGAAATGTAAGTTTGAAGCTAATTTTTAAGGAAGTGAATTTACAGACATCTGTTTGTAAAAAATTAAGCACTTTTACACCTCTGATTTGTCCGATTTTGATTGCCTTTATAGATGTCGTTGAGAAAGAATTGAGAGTCCTTTATTCTAAAGAGAATAGGAAGAAATTATACAATTTGTCTTATGTTGAATATGAAGCATTAAGAATGTTAGGAAAAAGATGATAGACTAATAATTAAACAAGTGGATAAAGGAGGTGCAGTAGTAATAATGGACAAAGAAAGATACACAGAAAGTTTTAAAAGTATTTTGAATGATGCTATGACCTTTAAAGGAATACGTTATAATGAAGTTAGAAAATGTATTTCAGAGGTTAACATGATAATATATGATTTACAATTGAATGATGATATAAAAATTGACTTATTTAACTCTCTGTACCATGTCCTAGGATACCGCAAATATATGGGATTCCGAAAATACATAAATGTTTGGATAATCCACCCCTGAGGCCTATTATCTCAGGGGGTGGTTGGATAACTGAACAGATTTCAAAGTATATACAATTGAAATTAGGGAGATACTTAAGTAAATGTCCTAGTATAATAAAATATACTTATAGTTTTTATCTGATTTACATGAATGGTATGTTGAGAATGTTGGGAAGAACTTTATATTTGTAACATTAGACATCACATCGCTCTTTACAGTAATTCCAAATGAATATGGAGTGGATGCTATATGTAGTTTTCTTAATAATGAAATTAATATGCAAGCTAGAGAAATAGAAACTATATGTACACTATTAGAGGTAATATTAACAAAAAATGTTTTCATTTTTGACAAAACACCATATTTGCAGTTAACCGGGGTAGCAATGGGCACCCCAGTAGCAAATACATACACCAACTTAGTATTATATCAATGGGAGAAGCATTATATTTTTGGTGAAGAAAATGAATTAAATAATAGGATCAAGTTTTATAGAAGTTTCGTGGATGATTGTTTTTTAATATGGGATGGCAATATGGAGGAATTAGAGAATTATATCATGTATTTAAATAATTCCACGGAGTATTTAAAGTTCAAAATGTTGGCATCAGAAGAAAGTATAGTATTTTTAGATATTCAATTGTATAGAAAAGAAGAAAAAATAGAATCTACAATATATAAAAAGGAAGTAAATATTTGTAGATATATTAACAGGAGCAGTATGCATGCACCACACACATTTAAAGGAATACTGAGGGCGCAATTAATAAGGGCTAGTAAGCTTAACACTGAATAAAGCAACTTCATAGATCAAGCTAAGGAAATGATGCAAGAATTTAAAGGGAAGGGTTATCCTGAACAAGTTGTAAATAATATATATGAAGATGTGGTAAAAGGCAGAATAGACAAATATAAGCCAATCTTTAGTATAAAGGTGGCACAAGAGCCACAGTTGTTAGATAGAAAAGAAAATGTAGTGAGATATGTTACTACATTTAATGTCAACACTAAAGATATACATTATATAATAGAGAAAACTTGGCTTATTCTAATGGCTATGCCCGAGATTAAAAATATAGTAGGAGAGAAACCACATTTTTCCTACAGAAATTCTGAAACATTAAAGCAAAAATTATGTTACAAGGATTTTAAAGAAGTAAAAGAAAGAACTCAATGGACAATGGGGACAATAAAATGTTATAATTGTAGTTGTAGTGATATATATGATGAGACAGATAACTTTGAGCCTCCTGTAACTAAAGAAATATTCACCTTCAGGACCCCCATAAACTGTAATATGACCCAAGTGGTATATTTAGCCACATGTACATTATGTACATAATTTTATGTGGGTAAGACCACTAGGAAATTAAGAGAACGGATAGTAGAACATAAATCAGAGATTAGAAGGAAAGTAGTAACAAATGCATTGAGTAAGCATATCTCTGAGAATAATAGAACACATAAATTTAAGTTCAAGGGGATAGGTACAGTGAATATGGGAAGTAGGGAAGGTGATATGAATAATACTCTGGAACTGAAGGAGTATGAATGGATCATTAGACTTCAGGCAGATGCCAAGCTGGGTTTGAACAATGCAGTTAGTTTAAAGCCAGTATTAATAAAAAGGCAAATAGAAAATGTTTAATTTAATTCAATATATTTTAATATTATTATGTATGTATTTACGTGTCTAGAATATAGTAACATGTTTTAAATAAGCTTTAGGCATTATTCTTTTAAACACAAATTTCTTTTAAATGCAATATCTTGTTAAATGTGATGTCATTTTAAAAGTTAATTGTTAGTTCATGATGTTAGGCTGGCTGTAACATGTGATTTCAAATGGCTCCCTATTTAAATTATTGAATATGTGTTCTTATGTACTGATGAAGGGTGGTTAACCCGAAAGCTTTGCATTAAATTTTGGCGTGATTTATTTGTGTTTGGACCAGATAACATACCTGACAAGGTGTTGAAGGAGTGTGCTGATCAGTTATGTCTGGTACTGACAGTCATCTTCAACTCATCCCTTGCTATGGAGAAAGTTCCCTTGTATTTCAAGGGAACAAGTACTGCCCCCACTTCCAAAGAAACCCAACCTTACCAGCCTCAATGACTTCAGACCGATCGCCTTAACCTCAAACATCATGAGGTGCTTCGAGAGGATTGTGAAGAAACATCTATCTGTGAGTCTACCCAAGTCCTTCAATCCTTTCCAGTTTGCATACCAGGCAAATAGATTAACTGCGGATGCAATATCAGTTGCACTACACCTTGCACTAAAACACCTGGAAGGGAGGAATAACTACATGATACCGATGCAACTGGTGGATAAGCTCATGAAACTCGGGATAAACAAGTAACTATGTAACTGGGTTGACTTTCTGATTGGCAGATCCTAATGGACATGCACTGGAAACAACACCTCTCAACTCATAATCCTGAATAATGGTGTCCCCCAAGGTTGTGTACTCAGCCCCTTGCTCTTCACCATTCTCACCCATGACTATACTGCAAAACACAACTCAAACCATATTCATGATACCACAGTCGTGGGTCTCATTAGTGGTGGGAATGAACATAACTACAGTGAAGAGGTGAACACTGATTGCCTGGTGGGACAGGAACAATCTGGACCTGAATGTTAATAAGATGAAAGAAATTAATATGGACTTCAGGAGAAGGGCAACAGCTCACCAACCACTCACTATCAAAGGGGATGTAGTAGAGAAAGTCAAAACAACCAAGTTCCTGGGCCTTCACATCTCAGATGACCTCTCCTGCACTGTTAATTCCAACCATATAGTCATGAAGGCTCAACAGAGACTTCACCTCTGAGAAAGCTCAAAAAGGCCAGGCTCCCACTGTCTGCTCTTACCACTTTTAACAGGGGAGCTATCAATAGCATACTCACTAGCAACTTTAAAGTGTGGTTTGGCAATTGCACAGTTGCTGAGAAGAAGAAATTACAGAGAGTGGTGAGGGTGGCTGAGAAACTCTTGGGCACAAACCTCCCTTCTATTCAGGAACTTTTCTTTACAAGAGCAAGAAAGAGAACATACAAAATGCTACCTGATTCGACCCATCCAGTCCATAACTGATTCTCACAACTTGCGAATGGAAGGAGGTACTGCAGCTTCTGCTGTAGGACTACCATACTCAGGAACAGTTTGTATCCTCCATCTCTGAGACTTATTAATACGGACACCAACCATAATACCTGATAAATTGAAGCCTTTTTTTTTGTTTGCTTTTATTTCAGCCTGCTGCTCTGAGGAATTACCACCAGTATTGCTATTACACAATATGATGGCTATGCTGAGCCACATTTAAGGCTAACAACTGCAATACAGTAACTAGACAGCTGCTATTCATTAGTCTCTATTTATTTTCTGTCTTAACGGTGAAGGGGTTTGGTGGTGAGTATTTTATTTATTATTTATCATTGGATAATGGGTATTGAGTGTGTTTATGTAATGTGAACTACCTCTTGCATGACGTAAGTGTTATTTTCTTTCTTATGTTATTCTCTGATACCGCTGTATCTATATTATTTGCACTGCATTTCTCGTGAGTTGACATTTGTAATTTCATTTAGGCTGCACTTGTGTGGTCCTAAATGACAATAAAGTTTCTTTGAATCTATTTTATCTTTTTAACATCCACTGTTTCATACTATTGTAAAACATGTGAACCTGTAATCAATGCTCCATCTTACTGCTTTACATAGAACAGCTTTACTTGTATCTGTATTACTCTGTGAATCTCCAAGGGTCAGTACTTATTCATTATTTAATAACCAGATAGGTGCACTGATCTGAAGAACCTTTTCAGCCACAACCCATGCACAAGTGTAAACACAAAATACAAAACCACAAGCAGACTTGAAATGAAATACATATCGAAAATCAAATGAATGAAGTAAATAAGTGAAGTTTTATCAGTTACTTTGAAAAAAGTTAAATGATTAGAATACAAATGGAAAGTTGCAACAGTTGGCTTTGAAAAATTATTCAAGAATTTCAGTCGACATTCTGCTATGCAGCATTCACACAGACAAATTAGATTATACGCAATTACACAGATAAATCTGCACTTGCAAAGTATGTGGTAATATTTGTCAGGATTGATTCATGTAGTTGCTAACAGGCTGGTTAAGAGTGGACAGCACTGAGCCTTTAGTCCATAAGTTTTTATTAAGTGTTAGATTGCAAAGAAGGGATGAGATGTAGCAGAAAATGGCAGTTAAAACATTACAAACAGTTTAATTATATAGATACTCTGGAAAGGACTTCTTTGAAATCAGCAAAGAGTTTTTTTCCACTTAAATTCAGAGGGTAGACTGTTCCATAATGTTGGTCCTAGTCTTGAAAAGGGCCATTAAACAATAACTGTTTTAAAAGAAGGCCTACTCAGTGAGATGATGCCATCTTGGATGTTTCTTATGGAATTAACCAGTTCTCTGAAAGACAGAAACTTCTTAGAGGAGAACACTAGCTCTATTTTAGGGTTTTGAATATTATGGTGTCAAGTAAATAGAATGCTCTAGCAGTTAGCGGAAGCCAATTGACTTTTTGTAGAAGTACACAATGGTGAGTGTGACAGTGAGCCAGCAGGGAAAATTTACATATCTTACTTGCTACCCTTTGTAACATCTGTGTATTACAGGTTAAATGAAAACTTAGAAGGGAAAGGCCATATTCCACTTTAAGAAGTAGAACTTTATTAATAATGCTGTCAGCATGGCTGAAGAAGGAAAGACAGCTATAAAAAGTGAGGCCAGGGTATTAGTACTCTGAAACCAACGGGATTAATGTTGTGTTTATTATCTGCAGTACTAGTTGTTGGGATTTATGGGCTGTGGTGAATACCATAACATTGCTTTTAATTAATCACAAGTTTATTATTTAATGCCCAATGGCAGAGATTGGAGAAGGGCTGCTGATGCTGAAATTGTACAGTGAATAGACATTTGTATGAGTTAAGCACTAGGCTGTCATATAATGTTTAATGACAGGTCATCTTCTGGGAGGTCGTTGGTAAAAAAAGGGGAACAGTATGGGGACCTAAGACACAAGGGAGGAGAGCTGTTTACTAGTGGGGACTTGAAATGTCCTATTCTCAAGACACCTTCGTAACGAATTAATAGCATTTTTCCCAAAGTTATTTTTTTTTCAGTTTGGTAATAAGCAAGTTGTGGTTAACTGCTTTGAATGCTTTAGTCATATCAACAAATGTTCCAGCTGTGATAAGCCCAGTGTTGATATTTGTGTAGATGGAGTTAATTAACATAACGTAACTCAAGCAGAATAAATCAGTATTATGTACTCTTAAATAATTTAAAATCTCTGCTGCACTTCATAGGTTTCATGGGTTAGTACTAGGCTAACTGCTACTGTAGGTCATTTTAAGCCTAGCCAATTACCCCATGTCAGAATAAAATCCTGGACCTTGTGTCTGTAGGATAAACACCTTAACCATTATGCCAAAATGTGTGTTCTTTTGAAATGCATATTAAATAACTACTATACAATCACATTTTTTAAACTTCATATGCTAACGCAGCTTTCTTAATGGGACTCAACTGAAATTTGGCTATGCCCAGCTGGATTTTCCCTGTAAAGGAAAATAAACAAACAAACAAACTAGGGGAAAAAAAAGGTGAAAAGGATTCGAGTCTCTGCAGAGCTCATAACATACACAAATGTTTTTCTCTGGCCATTTAGCTAAAGTACACTAAATGCATACAAAACGTAATTAAACGTAGGATTTTTTTTTTGCGACAACTCGAGTGTAAATGATCCAGTTGTGTCTACCTGCATAGATCTGCTGCTGAAAACTGTTACTAAGTACTGACCTTGTCAATCTCAAATGAGAAATAATCCATTAGCATTTCTGTTCTCTTTCCTAGAAACTGCACAATATACTCTGCTAATTCTTCTTTGGGGCCATCATCTTCTGTCCAGCCACTTTCAGGACTGTTCAAAGCAAGAATGGCTAGGTCGTACAATGGAGCTGGTTCCTATGGAAAAAATAAATTGCCACTGTATTTGTTCAATTTTCTTGCCACTTAATTAAAAAAATTTAGAAAAATAAAATTTTTTTGCAACAGTGCAGTACTTCATTAAACAAGACACTAGCAGTTTGAGCTTCAAATAATATGCATACACTAACAAATATTTCCACTCTTAGAAGTCTATAACATTTAGCGCAATGATAACTTTACTTTTTAAAATTATTTTACACAACTACAAGAACCTTACTGCTGACATAAGTATCAGATTTGTGTGAGTACTTGTAGAATCAGGTGAACAGATCCAGGTTCAGGGAAACAGGACAATCATTAGTTAAATCACAGGCAGGAAGCAAAACAGAAACCTTTAAAGATGCAATCATGTACACACATACATGCAATTGTGCAGAACTAATTACAAGTGAAATAATACACTATGAGCCAGGAGTGGATCAGTTTACTTAAATCTTTAAAAACAGAGATGACAAATGATTATATTTTTCACAAAAATATGCCAACAATATTAAAATGGAGGGATAAACATGGCTATAAAGATGAAAATCTAAAAGCAGTACTAAATAAGACCAAGAGATGAGCCACAAATCATTACTTAAAATCAAGCAAAAGCAAAAATTATAAGGAGCTCATAAACATTTGCTGCAAGCTTTATGGCTTTCCTCCTCCCTGACATGTACAAAATCAAGAAGTCCAAATGTTCTGAGAAGACTGTTTGACAGCCTGATCAGCATGGCACAAGATTATAGGCACCTGTTAAGCAAACATGAAACAAAGATTAAGACATGAGTTGGCTACATGGTGCAGTAGAACGACCCGATTATAATCCACCTGACCCAAGTTCACCTACTGAACTGAATCCTGGAGAAGCAAAAAAGAAGAGTAGGAGTGAACAGTCAACTCTGGCTCATCCATAGTTGGAGGGGATAGGTGGTCTAGCACACTGCAATACCAACACCTATTGGACAGAGAGTTGCATGGGATGCAGCACTATGGGCTGGGGATATACTTGACTGCCAAACTGTGGCGGTCTTCAGGAACCATAGGTGGGAATGCAGATGACTACAGAGAATGTTATACAAGACCATCACATCAGTCATTAGAGGCGGGATTAGGTGAGAAATGGGATTAAGTCTTAAGGCTGAGAGTTTTACAGCTGTATTATGAACTATACTTTTGCTGGTGATGGGGAACAAATGGATAGTACTAGCAGGGGCAGAACAATAATTAAAGACACAGAAAACAAACATTAAGTAGTTAAAGTGAAAATTTACCAAGTTATTTCAAGAAATGGTAAAATACATACAACAAATAGAATTGTCTTATGAGAACAATATGGCTTGAAATGCTACGGAATTAAAAGGAATCTAGTTACAGCATGAATATTATTAAAATAAAAATATTTATTTTACTGTACAAAATATATAAAAAAACCCAAAACAAAACAAAAAAACAACATATGACCAGAATTTTACATTTTAACATTTACGTTTTGATTTGGGCAATTAGTTCCCAAAACGTAAACAAACTTAATAAGTACCAGCAGTATGACAGTTAACTGGATTTGTGAGAGGGTAGAAGCCATTTGTAAAGGCCTGTTAAATGGCATCAATGGAGTAGATTGCTTTGAAGTGTTAAAGGAAGACTGAAGAAATAGATGAAGGCAAGAAAACTTGACTTTTGATATTTTGATACTACGATAAGCCAGGTTTTAGTGATATTAAAAAATGAGACCACAATAAATCATTTCAAAAATTTTCACACCTTTAGTGTGACCTATAACCTGTACAATTCAATTGTAAAACAAACAAATCTGTTAGAGGAAAAACTATTATAAACCACTGATGCAGTGTTCTTGGTCTTAGAGAGAGCATTAAGGACCTCTTCCCTAATGATAGTAGAGGGAGCTATATTTGATGATATTTCATGAGGGAAGGTTGAGGGGTAGAGAGCAGTAAAGCTGGAGCTGAATTTATCAGCCAGGAGGTTTTCTATATCTTCTGGCTCAGTATAGGTGGCTCAATTTACAATGAGCTCTGCGCACAATTGTGTATTGCCTTTGAGGTTGTGGACATAGCTAAATAATTCTTTGTGGTTGTCCTTGGCCTGGGAGGCTAAACTTACCTCAAATTTGGTTTTGGTAGACTTTATCTGTTCTCTGAGTTGTTTGTTTAGTTTGATGACAGTGCTTTTATCCTTCTGGGTGCTGCACCTCCTAATTGTTGCCACGATTTTCGTCCTCCTCTTATAAATCTGATTGATTTTGTGATTCCACCAGGGTGGCTTGTTTTTTTGAGTTAGTTCTGTACTTCTTCCTGGTGGGTACAGCTGCCTCTATGCAGCTATTAACATGCTTGTACGTGGTTTCTGTGAACAGTTCTGCGTAGGCAGAAGTGTTCTCAGGGTTTACAGGGGCTTGAAATTTTGCCAGGTTCTCACTTAATAGCAGGAGGTTAGCCTTAGAATAGTTTCTGAATATTCCAGGTTGAGCTGGGGGTCCAGGTTTTAGTAGCCATGAAGTTCTCAAGCCCCACTGAGTAGCTAGGAAACCATAGATGAAAAGTACCCTTCAAAATGTAACTACTCTGTGCTTGAACAGGTTTCTGCTTTTTACATAACCCACACAAAGATAAGTGGACCAAAATGTAACCTAATGGCAGAGTAGTTGAGGTCCAGATCAAAAGAACCCTGAATATCACAATCAATTGTGAAAAATAACTGAAAAGTAGGAAGATATTTCTCTCACCAAAGAACCTTAAATGTTTGATTATCAATATGGTGCTAATAGGGGGTTTCCTGGCAACTTGCAGTACTACCAACATTTCTTCCAAAACGTCTGATGGAAGAACGAGTACTATCAGAGTGAGCACATTCTCAGATAGAGATGGTTATCTTTCCACAGCACTGCAGCCTTCAACACTTGGATGGAATAATTTCTAGAGAGAAAGGTTTGCATGGTGACAAGAATGAGATTTGGCTTTCCTGTGTGTAATTTCTCAATAATTTAAGCAATTAAAAGAAACTGAGAAATGCACAAAGGAACCTCCCATCAGTTTAATAACACCATGTCTACTATCTTTTTCTCCTTGCCTTGAAACATCTCTGAGAACTAAAGACCAGACAGCTTAACCTTAAGATGGGGGGAAGAGTGAGAAAGTGATGGGAACATTCAGATAGAGAGGATGACAATACAGCCAACTTCAGGATGAGCAAATTCAAGGTGCATAAGTTTAGGTCCTGACTACGTCCTTCATAACTCAGGTATGATTAGTCACCCACGTGCTGTAGCAACCATCCAGGGATACATGGGAGTGAAGAGTTGGTCAACTCACCCATCCCAAGGATCTGGTTTTGTCAGAGTCCTGCTGAAATAACTCCACCTGAGGGATGGCTTTGGACTGTAGTGTTTGCCCTATGGAAATAAGAGGGATAAAACTTGCCAAGAGCTGCATTCATTTATCTGCGGGCATGAATGTCTACAGTCCTAGATTATGCCTTCTGTTCCACATGAGATAGTAAGAGCATTCAGAAAATCTCTTAATCCCTGATGGATAATAGCCACAGTCCCTGCTTCCCTGTGCTCATCTCTTACAATGCCAGCTTCAGTGGAAAGAATGGGGTAATAGATTAAGAAGGCTTCAGGATTACTGGGGAGATTGAAACCAAAGATGATATTAAATAATTTGAGGATGTGGTTCAACTTGCATTATCAAACACTTGTTTATGCAAGACGAAGGAGAAATGTCTCTGAGCAAGTCACTTAACCAGACAGTGCACCCTGGGTTGCCCATGAAAAAAGATACTTGTGTTAGTGGGCTTAACTGGTTAATATTTTATGACTGGGCTATGGTGGAGTGAAATGACGACAAATTTGATGTTAAATACCTTGAATTTAGCAAAGCCTTTAATTCTGTCTCACTAAGAAAGCTACTCAGTAAGAAGAAAGGCTGGGAGTGGGATGGAAATGAACAAAAGCATGGATTTGTCTTGTTTGCAATATCAGAACGTACTCACCACGTTCCATGCAATACATCAAAATTAGAGCCACAGCAGCTGAAGGAGGACTGACCCTAGGAAAGGATCTAAAGTAATTATCAAGGTGGTGGATGGGTGGGTGGGATTTAACAAAAAGAAAGAAAGGCAGATATACTTGATGCTGCAATCTGATATAGTGACCTGAGACTGCATAATACTTTGGGGACATATGAATGAACCAAAGAAAAATCCAGGCTCGATAATAATCACACCAATAGATCACAAAATGAAAAAGCATCATCCAAGGCTAAACAACGAACTGTATTTTCAGGGAATAGAATCAAGTACAAGTAGATGACCTTCCAACTTTACTGGTCATTAGTCAGGCTACAGCTGAAGTGGCACATGAAGTCCTGAAAGCTATTTACAGAAAAGGAAAAAGTAAGTTAGAAATGGTGCAGAAATTTGTATCAAAGGTTATCAGGGAAATGTGTGGATTAATTATAGAGGAAGGCTGACTGAAATGGGACTACTCTCTCACTGCTGATTCGAAGGGATAACATTGGTGCACAAGATTATACTACAAGATTGTGATGAAGTAAAATTCAGGAAAAGACTGGGGCAGGAATGTGCAAACTTATACAAGTGTGAATGTCAGTAATTTTTGAAGGAAGTTAATGAATGATTTCTAGGAAGGTGTTGTACACATACATATATATAATACACCTGGCACTGTGTTCTTCCATTGCTGACATTTATTTTTAGTATTAGGTTCCCTAGTCTTGTGTTAGTTCCCTCAGCAGTGGGTACCTGGCATAGTCTTTAAACAGAAATAAGTCATATATTGCCTTGTAGACTATGCACAGGTCTCCATGGGGCTTGTCTAAGTAACCCAGAAGAAATTGAATATAATGACAGTTTATAAAGCCTTTCAGAATAATCCATTTTTTTTCCCAACATTATAATTTTTCTAAAAATAAAACAAACAGTTACTAGTAAAACGACCAGTCTGTACCAGGAGAAAATCAGCTTTATTACAAAATCCACCACTGACTAAGCACTTTCACCCACCATTGGGCTTCTTCAGAGTCAGTAAACAGTACAAAAAGCATTACTTAAATACTAAATTAAATTAAAACAATAAAATCACATGAGTACCCTGAATGTAATTAAACTTTAACCATCGATCAGCCAGGCTGAACTTGGTTAAACTTGAGATCCTGTTAAGCTGAAACCACATTACAATATATGCACAATTGCAAGTGTGAGTAATATTCACCTTATTGTTAACTGCAACACAATGACCTATAAAATTTTAAATAAAATACTAAAACAAATAATGATGAAATATATTATTTAAACAAACTCTGGTTTGATCCTCGGCTCGGGTGCCTTCTGTGCGGAGTCTGCATGTCCTCCCTGTGGTCGTGTGGGTTTCCTCCGGGTGCTCCGGTTTCCTCCCACATCCCAAAGACATGCTGTAAGTGGACTGGATACTCTAAATTGGCCCTAGGCATGAGTGTGTCCATGTGTGTGCCTTCCGTGGAAGGTTGGTTGCCGGGCTGGCAACTCGACACTGTAAAACTTCACTGCCAATCATGAGCGGACAGGTGATCCGCTGTGGCGACCCCTAACCGGGAATAGCCGAAAGAAGAAGAAGAGTGTTATTTAAACAAACTGTGATTTAAATTTTAATATACAGGCTGTAGAAATGCTGTCATTAATGCCTGGTGCATTTGAAGCATCTAGGCGCAGTTGCCACAAGCATTCCTTTACTTCTAATAGGGTTTTCAAATCTCCCCGAAATCCTTCATAGTTAATTTGTCTATGACAAAAAATAAAAATTTATTGTAATTAGTACAGACGTTGCTGTGATTAAACAAGGCATTCGTGGCTTTCTTGTTCCAAATGTGTTCCAAAATGTGGAGTCTATTTTTTCTTGTAGTCATCCCTACATAGAATGTGGCACATGACAGGCAGGTAGCCACAAACAACCATGTTAGTATTACAGTTACAATGTCCTGGACATCTTAAAGTTCTTTTGTAACTGCAAATTTATATATAAGGTCCATCAATGATATATTTACAAACACTGCATGTGTCGCATTTACTCATATGTGAGGGTCTATTATTTTGACTACTAGAATCTTTCTTAAACAGTTCTTTCAAATTGAACCCCTGCTGTTAATAAACTTAGGAGTGATTCCTATAATATCCTTGATGTCTTGGGTAAAAACACTATCCCATACAGCATTAATGATATTCCTAACCTTAACTGTTGTTGGACTGAATTCATGTAAGTATGGATTTAATGTGCTTTATTATTACAGATAATACAGTCAAATTAGCTAAATTAAAAAAAATGAGTTGTTGGCTTTAAAACACAGTATTTTCAATGATTTATTATTTGAGATCAACAAGGCATGATTTGACAAAATTTTATTAGATGTGGATAAATTTGTTAAGATAGGGTTAGAAAGAAAGCAAAAGAAAATTATGAGAGATACATTAAAGTACAAGGAAAATAGGGCATATCCCTCGCAAAAAAGTGACAACAGCATGAGGGATGAAAACGTGAACAATGAACATGCTGGGATGACTTAGCAGTAGTTCAAACAGATATTTGTGATGACAATGAGGTTTTTTTAGACATGGGGCAACCACAAAGACGCTCAGACCGGATAAGGAACTGTGCACATTACCAGAGTTATGCACATACGAAAACCCAGAGGCGTCAGAATTATCAGCCAAGGGGGAGACTGGGAGCTCAATGCCAAACAAGACACAATCAGTGGCAAAATCACCAAGTGACAATAGGGTTAAAGGGTCTTTAGTGGACTTGCTTTGTGACAATAGGGGTGAGTCCACCTTTGATGAATTCAAAGATGTGGATGATCACAATATCTCAACTAATTTTAAGTTACAAGGTGATCAGGATGTCAAAATTTACAATTATTCTGATTTTTTGATTTCTGAACATTATGTTCATCTTTTTAAAAGAGGTTTTTCGTTTGTTCCCACTTTTAGGAATGAGACAGGGAGATTATTAATCTCAAATTATACATCAGGCTCCTTAATTTAAGGCTATTTTTTGGTAATAAAATTTCCCTTGATGTTGACAACAAGTATTTGGTTTTGAAAAAGAGTAGCACTATTATTCCACCCCACAATCCAGCAGTGGGGATATTTGAGAGAATTTGTGGTGTACAAATACATGATGTTTGGAAAGAGAAACACTATCTAACAGTAACTTGACTAGTGCAGAAAGGTTTTGCCTCAAATAATTGTCTAGCAGTAATCAATACAAGGTTATGAAACCCGACAAAGGTTGAGGTATTGTTATTATGGCAAATATTGACTACGAATGTAAAATGCGCTCATTACTTAACGACGCAGAGACTTATGAAATGGTCTCCAAATATGATGTACAACAAGCATACACAAAAATTGATTGGCAACTTTATGAATATTTGTGTGAGGGGATTATTTCCCACAATGAATTCAAATATTTGTCAGTGGAACATCCTATTATTGAATCAATATTAGGTTCATAGGTAGGTACTAGGCTATCGGCCTGAAGGCCTACGTAAGCTTAGCCAACAAGGTTCCCTGGCTTACGCCACCCAAGAAAGTTATTTTCCTGTGCCACTGTCAAGCAGAGACACAGAAGTGATCCCTGGGGTGTATTTCCTATTTCCCATCAACTCATCAAGATTTTTCTTGAAGAGTGCTAATGAAGAACTTTGCTTGACATAGATGGGTAGCCTGCTCCAGAGTACTGGTATTGATAAAGTCCATAAAAATGAAATTTGTCCACCATTTAGGCCTATTGTTGCAACGAGGGGTTCAAAACCTGAACCCCTAGCAGCCTTTATTGATAATGTAAGAACATTCTGGACAATTTACCACACATTCTAAGGGACTCAACACTGTTTGGACTGTATTAGGAATACCAATATTGATGTTGGGGACGAAGTTTGGTTCGCGACAGTAGATGTTATTAACTTGTTTTCTGTGATCCCTCACCAGATCGGGTTAGAAATGTTCAACAACAGTCTTTTGAAATATAGTAATTTACATCATGTTAAGAGAAGCCTTTTATTAGAATTGCTAGACATGGTATTACACAATAACTTCATATTCTTTGATGGCGAATACTATAAACAGATAAACGGGGTTGCGATGGGTGCCAGATGTGCACCCATCTATGCCAACTTGATACTAGCAGACTGGGAGAAGAATTTTGTTTTCAAGTTAGATTACAGGTCAAATATTATGTTATACTTACGATACCTGGATGATATCTTGATTCTTTGGAAGGGGTCTAAGAATGAGGTGAAGGCATTTATTGATTACTTGAATCAAACAACCGAGTTTCTGAAATTTACAAATCACATTAACAAACATCAAATAGAGTTCCTGGACATTTTGCTTTATGTTGAGAATGAACAAATACATTCAAAACTTTTTCGTAAAAAAACATACAGCAATTTTTTTTTTTGCATTACAATAGCTGCCACCCTGACCACCAAAAGAAAAATGTGGCTAAGGGGCAAATGATACGGATATCTAGGTTGGTTAGCCAGGATATCTGCTTCAAAGCTGAAATGGCTCATTTAGTTGGTATGTTCAGGAACAGAGGTTATCGATCTATTGGCCTGCAGTTCTCTTTAACAGAACCGGGCAACCTCGGGATGAGTGTTATTTTCTAAATATACAGAAAGTATGTTTTATCTAACAGATAAAATTAATTGCTAGGCCTTGTTTAATTTCTATTTTTAAGTAAAGCACTCCATCATGGACTTTAGCTTGCCCCCTCCCCATACTGTACTTCCTAACAGCAGTCTCCCTTTGCAAGCTGTTTCAACTATTTGAAAGCCCTGATGTTTTTCTAGTATTACTAAACCCTTTCTCCTACAAATTGTGGTCTTTCTAAATCCCACATACTCCTGGTTAAATGTGTGTTTTATTTCAAAAGAAAGGTATGCAAATCAAGTAAGTCCAAGTACTTACTGTTTTTCCTAACTGTTTCATGACATTAGCTGCCCCCCCTCCATTCTGTACTTAACACAGCATATAAAGACAGACTACAGTTAGAACTATTTGTATGCTCTGCTGTTTTCCTTCTTCTACTAAACCTTTTCTCTTATAAGTTTTTGTCTTCCTAATTTCCACAGAACTCCTTGGTAAAATTGTTTTATTTTATTTCAGTAAGAATGGTATGCAAAACAAGCAAGACAGAGTACCTACTGCCTTTCCTTATTGTTTCTGTAGACTTGCATATCTGTGAAATCAGGGCCAGCCATTTTCATCATACTATTGGCTATCCACCACTTTTCTGTTCTATTCTGATCCTCCCCCTCCCCACAAGAACAATTGCAGCCTAATCAGGGCCAGCCCTTTTCATTATACTATTGGTTATACGCCACTTTTTCTGGTCTATTCTGTCCTCCCCCTCCCCCACAAGACATATTACAGTCTAACCTAGCTTTCTTAAACTACAGGAGCCATTTTTAAAATTCCCTTGGTGTAGATACTTGTCTCTTTGGATGGAGTGCTCATACCTACTGTTATTTTTCATATTTGTTTCTCCATTTGTAAAATGCACTGACGTTGATTTACACCATTGTAAAGTGTAATAAAACTAGACATGTATTTTTATGGCAGACAGTATTTTCTGTAACTCTATGTGTGCTTGAAACTGTTTACCTAGCCATTGTATCAGTGTGGCTCAAATACTGTACTTACTAGAGTACAGACTTGTTAGAACTGTGTTACTTGTGTAGAGCATTTATTGTTGGAATATTTCTTTGCTGGCCACTTTATTATTGCATTTTTTTAAAACAAATGCCTAGTTATTAGTTTGTACATTTTCTCACCTATTGGTTTAGAATGTGTTATACCTCTTAATTTGTATCAGTATTCCTACATCTGTTCTTAAAATCTTAGCAGTCCACACTGCACTTCTCTTGTAATATGTACAGTATTGTACTGACTAAAGTGTTAGTTCTGTAAATGTTATTTTCTATTTTCACTTTCTGATATATATTTGCAACTGCATTAATCTGTTGAATGTGACAACTGACAAAACTTGTCTTAATTTTCACATTATCACAAGATGAGGCATTTATCTGTGTATAGATTACCTAGATTTTTTTTCTTTTTTTTTCTTTCCACTCCTCTGTTAGCAGCTTTGTATCTTTTGCATTTTTTCTTATCAGGAATTGCAGTATTTTGTGTTAATACTGATTATTTTTCTTCCCAGCTTCTCCTTTTAATCTACTTTCCCTGGATCCCCACCAAGCCAAGTTTGATCTATTGGCCTGCAGTGCTCTTTAACAGAACCGGGCAACCTTGGGATGAGTGTTATTTTTTAAATATACAGAAAGTATGTTTTATCTAACAGACAAAATTAATTGCTAGGCCTTGTTTAATTTCTATTTTAAGTAAAGCACTCCATCATGGACTTTAGCTTGCCCCCTCCCCATACTGTACTTCCTAACAGCAGTCTCCCTTTGCAAGCTGTTTCAACTATTTGAAAGCCCTGATGTTTTTCTAGTATTACTAAACCCTTTCTCCTACAAATTGTGGTCTTTCTAAATCCCACATACTCCTGGTTAAATGTGTGTTTTATTTCAAAAGAAAGGTATGCAAATCAAGTAAGTCCAAGTACTTACTGTTTTTCCTAACTGTTTCATGACATTAGCTGCCCCCCCTCCATTCTGTACTTAACACAGCATATAAAGACATAAAGACAAATTACAGTTAGAACTATTTGTATGCTCTGCTGTTTTCCTCCTTCTACTAAACCTTTTCTCTTATAAGTTTTTGTCTTCCTAATTTCCACAGAACTCCTTGGTAAAATTGTTTTATTTTATTTCAGTAAGAATGGTATGCAAAACAAGCAAGACAGAGTACCTACTGCCTTTCCTTATTGTTTCTGTAGACTTGCATATCTGTGAAATCAGGGCCAGCCATTTTCATCATACTATTGGCTATCCACCACTTTTCTGTTCTATTCTGATCCTCCCCCTCCCCACAAGAACAATTGCAGCCTAATCAGGGCCAGCCCTTTTCATTATACTATTGGTTATACGCCACTTTTTCTGGTCTATTCTGTCCTCCCCCCCTCCCCCACAAGACATATTACAGTCTAACCTTAGGTTCATAGGTTCATAGGTTTATACTAGGCTATCTGCCCTAAGGCATTTATAAGCCTACCCCAAATTATTGTGGCTTACGCCACCCCTTATATGAAAAAATACTGTGCCCATTAGTTTGTTGTGCCTCTGTTCAGCAGTGACCCAGAGATGATTCCCGGGGTAAACCTACGATCTCCCATCCACAGGTCTAGATTTCTCTTGAACAGAGTCAGCGAGGTGCTCTGCCTCACATGGACCGGGATTTTATTCCACAGCATAGGAGTCTCTGAGTGATAAATCTATCCCTCCAGCACGTCCTATTTATATCCGTGCTAAGGTTTAAGTCGCTTGCTCTAGTGGTTTTGGTGGATTTGGATTTTTTGAGGTGGAGCATGTCCATTAATTCCGGGTTGGACATGGCCTTGTATGTCAGGCACATGTCACCTCTGAGCAGACGGTATGCCACTGAATAGAGCTGGAGTTTCTTCAATCTGGCAGCATATGACAGATTTTGGAGTCCCTTTATCCTTTTGGTGAGGAACTTTTGGGGTCTCTCCAATTGCTGCAGATGTCAGGTGAGATACATCCCGAATGGGGCATTGTACTTTCGATCATTGGTCTGATAAGTGAAGAGTACAGGGGAACAATGACCTCACTAGATCTGGATGTGAATCCCTTCATGATCAGGTGGGCAATGTGGAAGGTCTTTCTAACCACTTTAGCAATGTGAGTGTCAAAGAAAGGCCACTGTCAACCTGGGTCCCCAGGTCCCTGATAACCTCTTCTGTGCTTAGTGGATTGCCACCTATATGGTAGCTTGGGGTTACCTTGTTTTTCCCGAAGGGTATGACTATACATTTTTGGCGTTTAACTTCAGGCCATGGCTCTGGCACCAGCTATCTGTTTCCGTGAGTCCCTTCTGAAGGATATCAGTGTCCGATGCACTTTCCACTATGGCGCCCAGTTTGCAGTCATCTGCAAACTTTGTCAACAAAGTCCTCCCATGTTGGCCTGTACTTCTGAGAAGTAGATGCCAAACAATAGGGGCCAAGGACCGAGCCCTGTGGGACACCACTTGTGACCGGCTTGGAGTCTGACACAGCGCCAGCAACTCTAACCCTGTGGGTTCTGTCCTTAAGCCAGTTTGCAACCCATCTTGTGACATATGGGTTTACATTTAAGCTGGTAAGTTTTTCTACAATACCCGAGTGGGGTATTGTGTCGAAAGCCTTGCAAGGTCAAGGTAGGCTGTATGGACTGCCTTTCCCTCATCAATGGCCTTGGTGACTATTTGAAGAAGTCGACCAAGTTCAAAAGGCATGATCTTCCCTTGACAAAGCCAAACTGGGTCGGGTCCAATGTCTGCAAGTCCCCTATATCTTTGTTTATGAGCTCCATTATGATCCTCTCCATAGCTTTGCAGACTAGACTTGTTAAGCTTATGGGGCGGTAATTACCAGGGTCCGAGGCGCCACCTTTGTGGAGTGGGACCACAGTTGCCGTCACGCCACTCCTTGGGCACGTATCCTGTGGTAAGGCTGAGATTAAACAGCTGCCTTATGTGCGGGTTTAATTCCTCATTTAGCTCGTGTAGCACACAGCCGGGGACACCATCGGTCCCATTGATGCTGTGTTTTTAGCTTTAGAGAGAGCAGCTTTCACCTGCGCATTTAAGATGTCCGGGAGGCTACACTCGGCTGGGATAGTTATCTCTCCTTTAGGGGCCGAGAGGGGTGAAGTTTGCACTGAACCTGTCTGCCAGTATGTTGGCAATGTCTGTGGGTTCAGTGATTTTGTATCATTTTGGATTAATTCTGAGCATATCTGTGAGTTTCCACCCAGGTTCCTAACATAGCTGAAAAAGGCCTTATGATTGTCCTTTGAATCCATGGCAATTTTTCTCTCAAAATTGGCCTTAGTTGATTTTATGAGTGCTCGTATTTTTTTACTAATAATGATCAGGGGTGACTTCCCTTTTATGGATTTTGTTCTATCATGTAATAGCTTTCTCCTCTTATTGTAAAGTTTGTTAATGGCTGGGGTCCACCAGACTGGACGTTTGCCCTTTGTGGAAAGAGTCTTGGTTTTATTTGGGATTGCCTGATCCATGCAGTCCTGGAGGTGTTCATAGAAGGCATTTGTAAGGGCTTCCGCAGCTTGGGTTGTGGTTTCCTCTGACTCAGGGGCCTTGAAGGATACCACACCAGTGTTGAGTAGTGTGAAGTTTGCTTTAGAGAAGTTCTTCACTATGGTCTTTTTTGTTTGGGGTGGGGGCGGGATGTGGATTTCCAGTGAGATTAGTTTATGATCAGATCTCACCAATGAGGGATATACTTCGGGTGTGGAGCATTTTGTCCCCATGTTTGTGACAATGAGATCTAGTATATTTTCTCCTCTCGTGGGAACAGTGACTAGCTGTTCCATGGCATTTGAATTTATGAACTCCAGGAACCGTTGGGCTAGAAAGTTAGGGCTTGAGTAATGTTCCCAGTCTATATTCGGGTAGTTGAAGTCACCCAATATGATGGTGTTTGGAGATACATTTATACCCTCCAGTGTCTTCAGGAAGGCTGTGTGGGGTTCCTGAGTTTGAGAGGGTGGCCTGTAGCATGCTACAATTTGTAGAGCAGTTTTGCCTATTGTTAGTTGCACCTGGATGGTTTCGAGCTTCATGCGTTGCCACCAACCTGGAGGTGTGAGTATCCTTTATGAATATGGATACACCCCTCCTTTTGTGGAGTGGTCCGGGTTTTGGGGCCGGAACACATGATATGAGGTAAAACCTAATAGTGCCGGGGTGCTCTCAGGAGCCTTGAACCAGGTTTCAGTTACAGCACAGACATCGATGTTCTCCATACTGAGAAGGGCCTCGAGTGCGTGCATTTTGAGATTTAGACTTCTGGCATTGAGCAGCATTACCCTCAATTTCTTCCCATTTTTGTTTTCTAGGGTGGTAGGTTTAGAATTTGAGCCTTGCCTAAAAAAGGCACTATGGGGGTGGCAAGAGCCTTAGCCAATATCCGGAATCCCAGGGGTGACAGGTGCAAGCCGTAAACTACAGGAGCCATTTTTAAAATTCCCTTGGTGTAGCTACTTGTCTCTTTGGATGGAGTGCTCATACCTACTGTTATTTTTCATATTTGTTTCTCCATTTGTAAAATGCACTGACGTTGATTTACACCATTGTAAAGTGTAATAAAACTAGACATGTATTTTTATGGCAGACAGTATTTTCTGTAACTCTATGTGTGCTTGAAACTGTTTACCTAGCCATTGTATCAGTGTGGCTCAAATACTGTACTTACTAGAGTACAGACTTGTTAGAACTGTGTTACTTGTGTAGAGCATTTATTGTTGGAATATTTCTTTGCTGGCCACTTTATTATTGCATTTTTTTAAAACAAATGCCTAGTTATTAGTTTGTACATTTTCTCACCTATTGGTTTAGAATGTGTTATACCTCTTAATTTGTATCAGTATTCCTACATCTGTTCTTAAAATCTTAGCAGTCCACACTGCACTTCTCTTGTAATATGTACAGTATTGTACTGACTAAAGTGTTAGTTCTGTAAATGTTATTTTCTATTTTCACTTTCTGATATATATTTGCAACTGCATTAATCTGTTGAATGTGACAACTGACAAAACTTGTCTTAATTTTCACATTATCACAAGATGAGGCATTTATCTGTGTATAGATTACCTAGATTTTTTTTCTTTTTTTTTCTTTCCACTCCTCTGTTAGCAGCTTTGTATCTTTTGCATTTTTTCTTATCAGGAATTGCAGTATTTTGTGTTAATACTGATTATTTTTCTTCCCAGCTTCTCCTTTTAATCTACTTTCCCTGGATCCCCACCAAGCCAAGTTTGATCTATTGGCCTGCAGTGCTCTTTAACAGAACCGGGCAACCTTGGGATGAGTGTTATTTTTTAAATATACAGAAAGTATGTTTTATCCAACAGACAAAATTAATTGCTAGGCCTTGTTTAATTTCTATTTTTAAGTAAAGCACTCCATCACGGACTTTAGCTTGCCCCCTCCCCATACTGTACTTCCTAACAGCAGTCTCCCTTTGCAAGCTGTTTCAACTATTTGAAAGCCCTGATGTTTTTCTAGTATTACTAAACCCTTTCTCCTACAAATTGTGGTCTTTCTAAATCCCACATACTCCTGGTTAAAGGTGTGTTTTATTTCAAAAGAAAGGTATGCAAATCAAGTAAGTCCAAGTACTTACTGTTTTTCCTGATTGTTTCAGGACATTAGCTGCCCCTCCCCCCCCATTCTCTACTTAACACAGCACATAAAGACATAAAGACAAATTACAGTTAGAACTATTTGTACGCTCTGCTGTTTTCCTACTTCTACTAAACCTTTTCTCTTATAAATTCTTGTCTTCCTAATTTCCAAAGAACTCCTTGGTAAAATTGGTTTATTTTATTTCAGCAAGAAAGGTATGCAAAACAAGCAAGTCAGAGTACCTACTGCCTTTTCTTACTGTTTCCTGACTGAAAAGAAAGTATGACTAACTACTCCACTGTTGTAAGTGCATATATAGCTTAAGGCCTATCTAAATTCATTTACCTTATTTTGTCACTGAAGTAGAGGTTCTCTGTCACCAGTGTGAGCACTGTACCATTAAGACCCTGACGTCCTATACTGACCCTGCTCCCCAAACTACACTCTGAGATACTACCCCAATAAAATACTATATAACTAACTTCCTGCAATTAAACAGAATAATTTCCAATATCTTTAAGAAACCCTGAGCTAATCTGGCAAAGGGCTGACTGATAGTTTTTTTCACATTCAGCAGCTGATCAGTAGGGCCTCACTACGCTCGGGCTCACTTCACTCCCCTCCCACCCTCCATATAATTTCATTTATACTTATCCACCTTAACCACACCCCTTCCATCTCCTCCCCTGCCTTTCTCAACTACTTCCTTACTGACACACCTCTTCCCCTATAGTACCTTAGTTCATACACCTCAACTTTCCCACTTTCTACACATACTCTACCCAACAAACAGTACTCTACATCCAAATACCAAACCTGAAACTCCTCTGCAAAACAGTCCTCCTAACCCAAACCATTCCACTCCCCTTCCTATAATAAAATTATCTCCCTCCCTCCCAACCACATATAAGCAGAAAAAGAATGTCTCCTCTTTTAAACACTTACTCTACTTCAAACCACTACTTCTATCAGGAGACATCCATCCTAACCCAGGCCCCTCCCAACCTACCATAAATAATAATCCTCTTGTACAAACATCTACTAACCTCACCCCCTTAAAAAAGCAAGTATCTTTCTGCTCTATCTAACTCGGGAGTGTAGTAATTAAGGTACAGGACTTCCATGCCTGGTTAGCTAACTATACCCCTGACATAGTCACCCTAACTGAAACCTGTCTGAAACCATATAATAAAGATAGTGAAATTACCCCACCTGGCTATAACATCCTACGATTTGACAGACAAAAGAAAAGAGGAGGAGGGGTAACTATACTCTTCCGTGACCACCACTC
Source organism: Protopterus annectens (assembly GCF_019279795.1). Lineage (NCBI taxonomy): Eukaryota > Metazoa > Chordata > Ceratodontiformes > Protopteridae > Protopterus > Protopterus annectens. Next base: position 470,148,996 of record NC_056731.1, read on the forward strand.
AATAACTACCCCAAACCTCCCTCTACCCACTTTTTCTACAGCTGAACTCCTACTTACCAATATTAAACTTAACAACTTTACCACCATAAGTGTTGCAGCAATCTACATCTCCCTGGTGATAATCTTAGTATACTGGAGAACATCCTATACCACCTCTCACAGGCCATCCTTAATGAAACCATCATTCTAGGGGACGTAAACATAGATTGGCTTACAAATCAAATTCCCCATACTACCTCTTGTATCAACCTACATGGATTTGAGCAACTAATCACTTCCCCTGCCCATATTAGCATGTCACACCTGCCACAGTCTCTCCTGGACTGGAATTTGATGTCTCATTCCCCAAATTACCACAACCCTCACACTCTACCAAATTCCTTTAGTGACCACTGCCCTATCATAGTAAACAAACACTCTGCATTTCACCAGACCTTTCAGATTTATCAACTCCCACAAAACCTCATCCTTTTGTTCAGACTCTTTCATAGACCAGCTCTCTAATATTAACTGGTCCCATCTCACTACACTCCCCTTAGATGAGGCTGTCCACTCTTTCAACTCTACCTTTCTAAACATCCTCAACTCCCTAGCTCCCCTCCATACTATCAGAATCAAAGCCAACACCGCTCCTTGGCTGACCAAACATACTACAGCCTTGATGAAAAGACGTGACAAGATACAGAAATTATGGACCAAAACTAAGACCTCTTCTCTCCTACAGACTTACAAAGAACTTAGAAATCAAATAAAAAAGATTATCAACCAAGACAGTATCAACTTCTATGCAAACCCTCCCACGATCCTAAAATCTGACCCTAAAAAATTCTGGAACTCAATCATATACTGCATCTAGGAAACCCTTCCTCTCTCAACCCATGCCCAAATAAAACTTTTGAAGAAACTGCCACTGAATTTAACAATCATTATATTAATTCAAAACACAAACAAACAAACTACCATAATTAATGACCTCTCCACTAGTAAAAATACTAAAAACCCCACTTTCTCATCTTCCCCTCCTTCTAACTCTTTCTCTCTTACATCTGTCTCAACTAATATTAAATCTCAACTCTCTAAACTCAAACCCTGCTCCCCCTCAGCTGATAACCTACTCTCTTACTTCCTACATACAGCTGCGGAACCCCTAGCCTATCCAGTATCCATCCTGATCAACCGATCTATCTCTGAATCATACGTTCCATCAATATGGAAAACTTTCTACACATTACCCATATATAAAGGAGGTAATTCTTCTGATATATCAAACTTCAGACCAATTGCTATACTGTCTCCCCTCTCCAAGATTCTTGAGGAATGCATTCACAAGCAGATAATGCAATACCTTCTCCAACAGAACCTTCTAACACACACACAACATGGATTTCATCCCAAACACAGCACTACAACTGCACTAATATCCTTCATTAATACTGTATCACTGGCCTGTGACAATAATAAACTAGTCTCATGTCTGTTCCTCAACCTGTCCAAAGCCTTTGACACTGTCTCCCATCCCCTCCTCCTAGACAAACTCTCTCACCTAAGATTCTCTCCTCCCATCATATCCTGGTTTTCCAGCTATCTTTCTAACCGCCAGCAAGCTGTTAAATGCACTCTGCTCTTTCTCCCCCCCTACGCGTCCCAATGGGTGTCCCCCAAGGACCCATACTGGGGCCACTGCTCTTCAATATTTTCACCAACCTACTTTACACTTCTTGTCCCAATTCTACACTTGTACAATATGCAGATGATTCAACAGTCATCACCATCGCTGACAATTCATCTGACCTCCACTCTACTACCCAAGCATCATTCAACACCATAGAGACATGGCTTTGTGACAACAAATGAATTCTCAACACTAAGAAAACTAAGCTCCTACTCTTCCTCCCAAAAAAACACATCAATCTCAAAACAACATTTTCCATCCTATCTAGCAATAACACTGTCACTACCTCTGACCCTAGCACTAAACTGCTAGGAGTCATAATAGATGATCAGCTTAAATTTGATCTCCAAATCACCACCTCTATCAAAAAGACTCACCAGAAACTCGGACTCCTTTACCGAAACAAAAGACATTTAACCAACTGAGCCAGAATAACTCTCTCCCATGCATTTGTTCTTCCCACCCTCCTTCATAGCTCTCAATTATACACAAATCTTAACACCACACTCATAACCAGACTTGAAACCATGTATAATAAAGTTGCCAGATTTGCTGCAAACCAAACCTACAAGTCACACCATTGCCCATCTCTTAAACAATAGCAGTGGCTTGAATTCCCTCACTTGCTGCTACTACAGCAACTGTTAATAATCCACTCCATCCTCTATCTACCATCTTTCTGCCCTACCTTCCATCAATTATAACTAAATATTCCCCAACCAGGACACTACGTAGCTCAGACCAAGACTTTCTACAGATCCATTAACCTCAAATACAAATCAGGGTGTTTATAACTATAACCCTGCTACAACTTAGAACCAACTACCCCTAGAAATTAGGTCCCTTGACCAAACAAAACATTTCAAACTAGCCACTCGGGAATACCTAATAATTAAATGGTCTTGCCACTGTAGTCATCCTCCCTGAAACTACCTAACCCTAGCTTCTGTCTTTCATCCCTCCTTTCTTTTCCACTGTCTGTCTTAATATTCATCTACCTCTCTGTCTCGTTGCTTAACCTCTACATTACCTTACTACTCCATCTGTACCTATACTGTATATAACTACTTAGGAATAATGAACACTGTTTTCCCTACATTGACATTGTACCTAGGTTTTTGTTGTAAGAATTCTGACATTGTACTCTACCGCTTTTCTGTATGATTTGTTGTAAATGCTTTTTTGCAGTTTGATTTCTAACATTTGTACCCAACTGTTTTCTGTAAAATTGTATTGTAAAACGTTATTTCTCTAACTGTTTTAGCTGCCAATGCAATTTTCTTGCTGACTGTATGTAAAATGTTAATACTGATTGCGGAGCTTTTCTCCTCGGGTCTCCACTGAAAACGAGCTAATGCTCAGCTGGACTAACCCGGTTAACAAATGTAAAATAATAATAATAATATACTTAACAAGAACAGTGTGGAGATAGAGAGAAGAAGATCCAGTGATTTTATGCCCATTCTCCTGGACTACAGTAGAAACTCTGACAATGTTAACATTTCTGCTAAAAACAACGTTAGTCAAAACTATACTGCTGGTATGGTGTTGGAATTCAATCCAACAACAGTTAAGGTTAGGAACATCATTAATGCTGTATGGGATAGTGTTTTTACCCAAGACATCAAGGCTATAATAGGAATCGATCCTAAGTTTATTAACAGCAGGGGTTCAAATTTGAAAGAACTGTATGAGAAAGATTCTAGTAGTCAAGATAATAGACTCTCACACATTAGTAAATGCGGCACATGCAGTATTTGTAAATATATCAATGATGGACCTTATGTACAAATTTGCAGTTACAAAAGAACTTTAAGATGTCCAGGACATTGTAACTGTAATACTAAGATGGTTGTTTATGTGGCTACCTGCCTGTCATGTGCCGCATTCTATTTAGGGATGACTACAAGAAAACACAGACTCGGCATTTTGGAACACATTAGGGACATTACGAACAAGAAAGCCACAAATGCCTTGTTTAATCACAGCAACGTCTGTACTAATTACAATAAATTTTTATTTTTTGTGATAGACAAATTAACTATGAAGGATTTCGGGAAAGATTTAAAAACCCTATTACAAGTAAAGGAATGCTTGTGGCAACTACAACTGGATGCTTCAAATGCACCAGGTATTAATGACAGCATTTCTACAGCCTGTATATTAAAATTTAAATCACAGTTTGTTTAAATAACACTAATGGTTGTATAATATATTTCATCATTATTTGTTTTAGTACTTTATTTTAAATTTGATTAGGTCATTGTGTTGCAGTTAACAATAAGGTGAATATTACTCACACATGCAATTGTGCATATACTGTAATGTGGTTTCAGCTTAACAGGATTTTAAGTTTAACCAAGTTCAACCTGGCTGATCGAGGGTTAAAGTTTAATAACATTCAGGATACTCATGATTTTATTGTTTTAATTTAATTTAGCATTTAAGAAATGCTTTTTGTACTGTTTACTGACTCTGAAGAAGCCCAATGGGGGTGAAAGCGTTTAGTCAGTGGTGGATTTTGTAATAAAGCTGATTATAATTTTTCTAGTAAGGAGCTCTTTTACCTGTTATTGTTTCAGGTGGCTTGTTTGTATACTACAGACAGTATTACTGTATTCATTAAAGAGTAAGTTCATTTATGATCTCAGAGTGACTAGGTACTCCCATTATTATTAGATGTAATGACTCTTAGTACACTCCTCAAACTTTAAATTGCCATGACTCTCCCAAAATCTTTAATGATTCTACAATTTTTATGAAATGAACATTTATTCTGTATCATTTATGTTTTCGGTCAAGTCTGGTGATCCTACATTTATACAATGCACCAACAATTCAAACTCAGGATGAATGCCATTTTTAGCCTGTTATGCCTTAAAACTATGCTGCTCCAACTGAACGCCCAAGTGTTTTATTACCTCTTCAAAAAAAGTTTCACAAAATTTAAAAGGCAAGACCCGCCATTAACAAACCCATACTACTCCAGAACAAACAGACTTAGACATCGGTGTTACTATGAGCAGGTTCCAGGACTCTTTCCATGAGTATATATACAATACCACTCAGGCTGATAAGTCTAAAATATGCTGGGACTAATAAACCCCACCCCATTAATAGGTACTACTGCAACCCTTCACTCTAGGTGAGGAATGTTTTCACATACTAACATTTTGTTGGTAAATATGACTGAAAGGGATTTTATTAATTTATATGATTGTTTATAAATTTATAATTGCTTGTTAGGCAGGTAAGTGACCTGGTTATTCTCTGAACATTTTCATTCATGACCTGGGCCACAATGGCAAAGGTAAACACAACATATTTACAGACAATTTACTGCAGCTAACCAACTAGCATGTTTTAGGGAGGTAGTCAGAAACATGAGCATCTGCAGAAAGTGCACTCAAAAATGAGGAGAACACACACAGAACTCCACCTGACTATAACTAGAAGTCAGGACTGAACCTCACATTTTAGACCTTTGAGGCAAAGATCTTACCATTAAGTCACCAGAAAACCTGTGTTCCTGCATAGAAACCCAACAAAGGGTTTGCGCTCCTGCCTTCCAAAAACATCAGTGCCATAACACTATGGTATGATATTCTTAAACTGCATGGGTGTAGCTTGTATGCAGAGCATTTTGGTATAACTTCCAAGATGGTTGCACACTGAGTAACAGCTTAATTGTAGCACTCCTTGTGTGAAAACAGAAACTCACCAGAGAAAGCCAGTGGATTTATACTTCTGGATAAATTTCAGTAACCAGCTAGTAAGTGCACTGCCTGAATGCAAGTAAAAAAGAAATACAGAGGACCTGAAAGAAAAGCAGCTACAAAAGTTGAGGAAAAAACATACTGACCGGAAAAGTACTGAAGCTGTTCAGCAAAAAGCAGTGCAAGCACCAAACATGACTGTGAATATATGTGAAGGCTGCCAGCTAGCTAGATAGAATTTTGTAGATAATTCTGTCATTTGTAAATACTAATATAAGCATCAGGCTTATTCTCTTAAATGGAAGAAAATTGTGTTAAATGTTGAACTTCAAAAATGTAACCACATTGCACTCTGTTGGAGGAAAGCTGATAAATCAAGCATTGTATAATCGTTTGATCTCAATACTCAGAGCCGAGATGTCTGGATGAAGAAATTCTTGCTATTGTTTTGAGGCCAAAGTTAATTGCTAGAATTTCCATGTATACTGTCTTTTATTGCTGTAGCTTCCTGACCAGGTGCAAGATCAAAAGGGCTGCTAAACTCTGAGTTTCTGTTAGCTTGGGAACCAGAGAAAAAAATTATGTAATCTGAAATGAGTCCGTAGTTCTGTGTTATCAATTTAAGGAGAGAGAGACTCAGAGCATTTGTCTTCAGAACATCCAGCATTCACCAGCACTGCTTTGCTCTATATGCAAGTTTATTTTAGAACTGTGTTTGCTCTTAAATATAGCAAGGAAATAAGAAGATTAGACTAGTTGTCTTCTGCATTGATGTCAGAACTATTCTACTGCATAATTTTAAGCATTTTCCTGTGATCTCTGAACTCTTGTCTAGCACTGTGTAGTAAAAAGTATTTTCTTGTGTTTTTTTTTTTTATTTACTGTTAAATATTTTCAAACCTTTCAACTGTGGCTGTTTTGTGTAGAGATAATTTAAGCTCTAGAGTACATTGCATGTATCTAGTGATACTGGCCAAGACACTCCAATAAGCCTTACTGTTCAGTCACACTTACCATTTGGATAATAATATTGCACAGTAATAATTGGACACCCTTTGATAAGGGCCTTATTAGTAGCTGATATTAGGTCCTGGTGGCAGTGATTACTACCTTATAGCCTGGAAGAAGGGGCACAGCTAGTGAACCTGTGCCAGACTTCCCCAGGAGTGTATGTGTGGTTGTATATAAATCATATCTCAAAGTGTGTGTGTGTGTGTGTGTGTGTGTGAGCTACTTGGGCAGCGAAACAAAGCACTGGTTGGACAGAGAAAGTGCTAGGAGGACTTGGCTTGGGATCCTGGCTAAGGACCCCACTCTATAGCTGTGCCAGTGGGGAGTCTTATTGGGGATCTGGAGAGAAAGGCAGAAACCAGCCCCAGACTGACTATGATCTCTGTGTGCTCTTAAGGGGAAATGCACTTTACTGTGTGTATTTGTTATCCTTACTCAACACACAAATCGACCACAGATTATTCCACCAAGACGTGCAACTCAAAATAAAAACAAAAGAACAACCAAGTAGAAATGCTCAGTTTATTCATAGTAATAAAGCTTTCGGGATAACCCTTCTTCAGTATTCAAAACACATTTTAAAACCATCTCTTTTATATTAAATAAAATAACACATGACACAGCCAACCAATGAAAATAATACATCAATTAGCAAGTTAATTACATCACCATAAATCCATTCCAATGAAAACTAATGCTTTTTATAACTTTTTTCACACAAAATTAAATTTTAGAAATTAATACTTAGATTAAAATCTCCAAAAAATTATTTTTCATTTATATTGTTTCTGCTTGGCAATCAATATTGGTTTAATTGTTACCATATTATTAAGGTCAGGGAGTCTGTTTCCAGCCTAGTGATCCATCTATATTATGCCATTTTTAATTTATGTCTCCTTCTCTCAAGCTTTTATGTATTACCTCTAGCACTTTAAACTTGAAACAATGAGAGGGGTCCTTTTCATTCAAATGTTTTGCTAAAGCATTGGTACTACCCTTCTCCTAATCTCTGATTTATGCTCAATAATGTGGTCTCTCAACCACCTTGAACATTTGTCCACATAAAATCATTCACATTCGGCACATAGGTTCATAGGTAGGTACTAGGCTATCGGCCCAAGGGCCTATGTAAGCCTAGCCAACAAGGTTCCCTGGCTTACGCCACCCAAGAAAGTTATTTTCCTGTGCCACTGTCGAGCAGTGACACAGAAGTGATCTCCGGGGTGTATTTCCTATTTCCCATCCACTCATCAAGATTTTTCTTGAAGAGTGCTAATGAAGAACTTTGCTTGACATAGATGGGTAGCCTGTTCCAGAGTATGGGAAGTCTCTGGGACAGGAATCTATTCCTCCAGCATGTCCTGTTTATTGTGGTGACAAGGTTTAGGTCCCTAGAGCATGTAGCTCGGAGAGATTGGGATTTCTTTAGGTGTAGCATGTCCAACAGCTCTGGGTTTGACATAGCTTTATATGTTAGGCAGAGATCACCTCGGAGTAGGCGATATGCTACGGAGTAAAGCTGGAGTTTTTTGAGGTGATCAGCATAGGGCATTTGTTTGAGGCCAGTAATCCTCTTTGTGAGGTACTTCTGTGGCATTTCCAGCTGCTGCAGATGCCTTGTGAGGTACATTCCAAAAGGGGCGTTGTACTCTATAATGGGTCTAATGAGTGTTGAGTAGAGGGGAACAATGACCTCTTTTTTCCTGGATGAGAACCCTTTTTTGATGAGGTGTGCCACGTAGATGGACTTCCTTACTACTGTGGCGATGTGACTATCAAAGGAGAGACTACAGTCGACCTGGGTCCCAAGGTCTCTTATCACACATTCGGTGTTAAGTAGATTGCTGCCTATGTGGTAGTTCATGGGTACAGAGTTTTTACCAAAGGGGATGACACTGCACTTTTTGGCAGTGAGCTTGAGGCCATGGCTCTGACACCAGGCATCTGTCTCAGCGAGGCGCTTTTGTAGGATGTCCACTTCATTTGGGGACTTGACTATGGCTCCTAGTTTGCAGTCATCTGCGAACTTCTTTAGCCAGAGGCCTTCTGTGTAAGCCTTTACTTCAGAGAAGTAGATACCAAACAGGAGAGGTCCCAGGATGGAACCCTGTGGTACTCCACTTGTCACTGCTCTGAGTTCAGATTTGGAGTCTGCAACTTTTACAGTGTGGGTTCTGTCAGTGAGCCAGTTGGCAACCCATCTCATGATGTAGGGATTTATACCTAGTTTAGTGAGTTTAGCTATAATTCCAGAATGGGGGATGGTGCCAAAAGCCTTGGTGAGGTCAAGGTAGGCTGTGTGAACCACCTTACCCTCATCTACGGCTTTGATGACTGCCTCAAAGAAGCCGATCAGGTTCAGGAGGAATGATCCGCCTTTCACAAACCCGAACTGGGTGGGATCCAGAGTTTGGAGGTTACCAATGTCTTTGTTTATGAGTTCCATAGTCTTGCAGACCAGGCTCGTCAGGCTAATAGGTCGATAGTTCCCGGGATCAGTGGTGGCTCCCCCTTTGTGGAGTGGGATTACCATTGCTGTGCGCCATTCAGTGGGCACAAAGCCTGATGCGAGGCTATTATTGAACATGGTGCTTAAGTGGGGAGCCAGTTCATTCTGAAGTTCATGTAAAACGCAGCCTGGGATGTTGTCCAATCCTATGGATGCTGTGTTTTTGGCTTTAGAGAGTGCAGCTTTTACCTGCATAGTTGTGATTACGGGGACTCTGCAATCTTCATGTATAGATATGGGCCCTTTAGGGGGTGGGGGGTAAAGTTAGCACTGAACCTATCTGCCAGGATGTTGGCAATATCAGTTGGTTCTGTAATTTTCATGCCTTTGTGCTGTAATTCAGAGCAGATTTGGGTGTTGCCATCGAGATTCTTGACATAGCTATAGAATGCTTTGTGGTTGTCCTTAGAATTAGTGGCGATTTTGTTTTCGTAGCAAGCTTTGGAGGATCTTATAAGGGATCTCAGCTTCTTACTGAGGCTGACCAGGGAGCTCCTCCACTCATGGGATTTTACTCTCTTTTGCAACAGTTTCTTCCTTCTGTTGTACAGTTTGTTTATGGCAGGGGACCACCAGATTGGCTTCCTTTTTTTGGAGGGTAGCGTCTTGGTTCTGTTTGGGATAGCACGATCCATGCACTCGTGTAAGTGCTTATAGAGTGCATTTGTGTAGGATTCAGCAGTTGTAACTGTATTGTCCATCTGCATGGGTGTCATGAAGTTCACCACTTCTGTTTTACGAAGAATGAAGTTGGCTTTGGAGAAATGTTTTACCATAGCTTCCTTAATGGGTGGTGGGGGCGGGATGTGGATATCAAGGGTGATTAGCTTATGGTCGGATCAGACCAACGAGGAGTTGACTTCAGGTGTGAAACACCGGTCACTCATGTTGGTAATGACTAGGTCTAGGATATTGTTGCCCCTGGTGGGGGTGTGGATAAGTTGATCCAGGGCATTGGAGTTTATGAATTCCAGAAAGCGTTCAGCTAAGGAGTTGGTACACGAGTAGTTTTCTCAGTTAATGATGGTGTAGTTGAAATCGCCCATTATTAGGGTGCTTGGTTGAACCCTAATAATATGGGCGGCGCAGTGGTGCAGCGGTTAATGCTGTCACCTCACAGCAAGAGGTTCTCCAGTTCGATTCTCGGCTGGGGTGCCTTCTGTGTGGAGTTTGTATGTTCTCCCTGCATTCGCGTGGGTTTCCTCCGGGTACTCCGGTTTCCTCCCACATTCTAAAGACATGCTTCTGGAGCACTTCTCCCCGGGCCTCCGCTGAAAACAGGATCTGTGGAACCTAGTCGGACTTTCCCGGTCAACAAATGTTAAATAAAAATAAATAAATAAATTTTCCAGTACATCAAGAAAAGAGGAGTGAGAATCCTGGGGCATGGTGGGGGATCTGTAGCAAGCTACAATTTGGATTGCAGTTCTGCCCAGAGTTAGTTGCACTTGGATAACCTCGGATGCATTATGCTGAGCAACTAGCCTGGAGGTGTGGATATCCTTAATGAATATGGACACACCTCCACCTTTGGTGTTTCGGTCCAGGTTACATGGCCGAAAAGTGTGGTATGAGTTATAGCCTGGTAGTGCAGGGGTGCTCTCTGGAGCCTTGAACCAGGTATCAGTCACTGCACAGATATCGATGTTCTCCATTTTAAGGTGTGCCTCGAGTGAGTGCATTTTGAGATTTAGACTTCTAGCATTGAGTGGCATTACCCTCAGTTTTTGCTTGCTTGTTCCTGTTACGGTGGTGAATTTCTTATTTGAACCTTGCCTAAAAAAGGCATTATAGGGGCAGCAAGAGCCTTAGCCAGTATCCGGAATCCCTGGGGCAACAGGTGCAGGCCATCTGTGGCAAAGCATCGTGGTCTGTCGACAATGTCATCCCAAGCAGAAAGATACTGGATCACCTTAGAATAACACCAGAAGCTTAGCCAATTGTTGAAGTCAATCATTTTGTCCTTGTACTGCAGTATCATTCTGGGTGATGGCAGAGTGCTACTCAGGGCTAGGGTCATACCTGCCTAGGCTACAAGATCAGAGAGCTCTTCCATGTCTCTTTTCATGTAGTCCAGGGAGGTACGTCGCAGGTCATTCACACCAACATGGACAATGACAGTCATATTTGTACTTGTTGTGGAGTGACCTGAGTGTGTGGGTTATGTGGCGGATCCTGGCAGCTGACAGTAACCTTCTCCTTGTTTAGCCTGGTGAGTGGGACATCAGTGTGCCTGACTATAGAGTCACCTATGACTAGTGTGTTGGGTATGTTGTTTTGCCTTATTGGCTGTGGTTGAGTGGCACACTGAGTCTGTGGGCTATGTGTCATTTGGGTTGCGTTGGGGATGGAAGTTGCTTGCGTTTCTGCTTTGGAGGTCTCTGTTGCTTAGACAGATTATTATTGAGAGCCTCCGCGAATGTTTTTGTTTTACTATGTGTGGATTTTGGTGGTGTAGATTTAGTGAGACTATGTTTTGAGTTTGGTGTGGTGCAAATGTTTACCTTCTCCTCATGACTGTCAAGTTCAGTCTTGGTTGGAGAGGGCTGTACCTCCAGTTTGTTGCTATATAGACTATTGCTGTTGTATTACATGTTGCTTGGTATCTAATTTCATAAATTTCTTTAGTTACTGGATGTTGGAATTGCAAATTATTACAAATATTTGCACAGCAACTGCAATTATAACAAGGAACTGTACCAGATCTGTGTGTCAATTGAACCAATAAATTAACATCAACATCTTTATAACATAACCGTCTTTTTACATTATTATTGTTTCTATATGCAAATCTTGGTGGCGAACCCAACAGAACAGATTCCCAATAGTTACAGCATTAATGCAGTTTGCGAATTTTTATACAGTAATACATCTATGTTAGGGAGAGAAATAGAAAATTTTTGTAGTATGATAGAGATTGCTCTAGCCAAAAATGTGATTTTATTTAATGGGTCTCCATTTTTACAGGTGGCATGTGCGGCCATGGATACACCTATGACCAACACTTAAACCCAATTAAGCAGGAAATCTTGTTTTATCAGCGTTTCGTGGATGACTATTTTATGGTACGGAAAGGCAGAGAACAAGGCCTATATGATTTTAATGAATTCTTAAATGGTACTACAACTTTCTTAAAATTTACTATAAAGTTTTCTTACCATAAGATATCCTATTTGGAAGTGGAGTTATTTAAAGAATTGAATGTGTTGAAAAGTTGTGTGCATACAAAGGATGTTCATGTAAACAAGTATACACATGCAAAAAGTATGCATGCTAAATGTGTTTAATGGCATTAAGAGCCAGTTTTTAAGGATTAGTAGATTGAACACTGATGACATGAAATTTAGAGAACAAATGGAGATCTTGTCTAAAGAATTTATAAATGTTATTATTTTATTTTATTTATTTATTTTACATTTGTTTACCGGGATAGTCTGACTGAATATATGTCTATTTTCAGCGGAGGCCCAGGAAGAAAAGCTCCAATAGATGATATTACAAAGATTACATAACAAGTTAGTTACATAGAAAATATAAGACGAGGATTTATGTACAATGGTTTAGTAATGTTCCAGTAGGGACTCACAATTTACATGGTCTGACACACTAAAAGCAAAAAATCATCAGATTGGAACAGAACATATTTGAGTATTAAATGTTAAGATATTATACAGATATGATTTCATTTTATAACTTAATTAGGGATGGTACATGGACAAAGCCAATTCACTTTGAAATACTGTTTGAGGCTTTTTTGAAGAGACTTATGGAGGAGTGAAGAGTTGCATAGTTTGGCAGTGAATTCCAGGTTTTGCCAACAAAGTTGGCAAACAGGGATTCACCAGCTGAGTTATTAGCTTTGTATGTTTGGACCAGTAGTTTGTTGGGTGATGGTAGTGACCTCAAGTTGTTGTATAGCTTTATAATATTTATAAGTGAGGGGGTAACCTCAGGGTGATGTATAACTTTGTGTGCTAATAAGAGTTGACTGAATTGAATTAAGCTGGGCAGTTCTAGCCACTCTAGTTGTTTCAGGTTCTGGCAGTGATGGGTTCTAAAGGTGGGGCCAGTGGAGAATCTGGCAATATGGTTGTAGCTCTGCGAGAGCTTACTCAGTTCAACTTTATTAAGATTTGAGAGTACAGGAGAGGCATATATAAGAGGTGCCAGTAGGTGCGAACGGGCGACTGCAGTTCTAGCCAGTGGGGTTAAAAATTACTTGTTTCTGCGCAGAGATCCAAGCTTCTTATTGATGGTCTGTATGGCTTTGCTGACCTGTAGATCAAATTTAAGACGGTCTATAATAACCCCTAGAAGCTTAGTATGGGTATCTGGGGAGATAGTGGTACCATTGTTGGACATAACAGAGAATGGAAAAGGGGTGGATCTACTACTGGGGGGTGAAGAGTAGAAGTTTAGTTTTACTGGGGTTCAGCAGTAGACGTTGGTTGGAGAGCCAATTTTCAATAGTGTTAAATGTGTTTTGGGTTAAGATTTGTAGGTCAGATGGGGTGGTGGCTGAGCAGGTCAGAGTGGAATCATCGGCATATTGCATGCAGGTAGCTTTAGGGATAGCAGTGTGAAGGTTATTGATGAAAACAGAGAAGAGAAGTGGTCCTAATATGAAGCCTTGATGGACACCAAGTGTGAGAGGTAGCTGGCTGGACAGTTTGCCCTGCCATAATACAGCCTGTTGTCTGCCAGTCAGGTAGGACTGGAACCACTGGATTGCGTGCTTATTCAGGGAAATTGACTTTAGAGAAAGAATGTGAAGTTCATGATTGACCATATCAAAGGCTTTTGATAGGTCAAGAAACAGGCAGAGGACAGCTTATTGTCATTCCTGTTTTGGTTTATGGCGTTAGTAAAGGAGGGCAGAGGTGGTGCTGTGCTGTGGCCTAAAGCCATGCTGGGAGTTAGACAGTAGGTTATTCTGTATAAGGTATTGCATTAGTTGCTTGTGTATGCATTTCTCCATTATTTTGGCTAGTGGGAAAAGAATAGCAATGGGTCGATAGTTGGATAATTCTGTGGAACTTCCACCTTTATGGAGTGGGATGACGTGGGATATTTTCCAGGGGGAGGGGATAGTACCTTCAGATAAGGTTCTATTGATCAGGATAGATATGGGGTATGTAATGGCATCTGCAGCTATTTGTAGGTACTCTTCAGGGCGGATGTCGGCAGAGAGGGTAGTAGGTTTTAGTTTTTTTATTAGTGTTTTGATAAAAATGGTTGAGATGGGTTGGAAGCTAAATTGGGGATGATTAATGGGTAGACTGGAGTTGGGGTTGAAATCTGTGGGGGGTAGTTGATTTGCTAGGGATTGGAATGTTTCAGTGAAAAAGTTATTGTAGGTGCCAGCTATGGACTCTGAGGAATTGCGGGTGAGGTTTTCAGGGGTTAGGGTGGTAGAATGACCTGGAAGATGAAGTTGATTTAAGCCTGCCCAGAACTTTTGAGGGTTGTTTTGGTGTTTATGTAGGAGATTTTGGTAGTAGCTTTTTTTATCTAGTAGAATAGATTTTTTTTTTCATTTCAGAGTTAGCTGTATTTTAAATGGTCATCTGGGGCTTTAGTTGATCGCCAGCTGGCCCAGGCTCTGTTTCTAGTTTTAATTTTTGACTTGGTATCCTTTGTGAGCCATGGCGCTATGTTTGATTTAGTTTTTATAGTACGTGCAGGAGCATGGAAATCAAGGATACTTAGGAATTTAGTGTTAAAGTAAGCTATGGCCTCTTCTAATGATAGATATTTTAGTTTTAGTTCATTTAGGAAAATAACAGGGTCGAAGTTCTTCCTGTTTCTAAGTGTTTTGTATTTGGTCTGGTGGGGGGGTGCTTGCCGTGCGTTTTATGATATAGGTTAGTAGATGATCGCCAAGTTCGTCAGGGAGAGTCCCACCTGTGTACAGTTGGGGTTGGTTATTGACTAGTATCCTGTCTAAAATACTTTCTCTGTTGGTAGGTTTGTTGATCCTAGTGGGAGAGGTTATAGTCTGTTTAAACCCAGATAAATTTATAGGGGTGATGGGGGGTTCGGAGGAGCAGGCGTGCCAATCAGTATTGAAGTCACCAAGAACTATGGTTTCTTGGGGATAGGTAGTGGATAACCAAAAGAGGATATCCTCTAGGGTATTTATATTGTTACCTGGTGGAATGCAGGCACAGACTATGTTCAAGCATTTGTTATGGTTAATCTGTAGTTTGGTTATGAGGAGTTCTGCATTATTGAATTGGGGTGGTTGTAGGGTTTCTCTATTAACAGTTAGAGTATTTTTGTAAAGGACTGCTATCCCAGCTCCTTTCTATGTGGTGCAGTCTAGTCGGTGTATATTATAGCCTGGAGGTAATATCTGATTATCAATAATATTTGGTTTAAGCTAGGTTTCCGTAAGCTACATAATGTCTGAGGAGTGGGTTGCTAGGAGGGCATGCAAGTTGGGAATTTTATTGTTAATACGTCTAATATTTAGGTGAAATGCTAGGAGGGAACTAGTGGGAGTAGAAAGGGGTAGCTCAACTGTGGGGGTTGTGGTAGGGGAGTAAAGGTTATTGGGTGTGGGAGGGCCAGGGTTGGGATGAATGCCCACATGTATTATAAAGTTATAGTGACAGGAAACTACGCTTTAGGATTTTGTTTATAGGTTTAACATAGTCTTTGTCTTTAGGATTGCATTTTGTGGCTTTACAAGGGTGATATTTTGTTGGGAGTGGTAGATCGGGTGTGTGGAGGATGGTTAAGTGTGAAGTCTTGCGTGAGAAGTCATGGGAGGCTATTTGACCTTTTGGGTAGTGAATACCAAGATAAAATTTATGCTCATAGGCAGTAAGGTGATAAAATAAAAATAGTAGAGGCAGTAAGGTAATTATTATTGTTTTATTTGTTTGCATTATGTAAAGGGGGCTGGCCAATTATAAGGGTTGCTGTGCTAACAGGGTTTGGAAGGATGGAAGACAAGGTAATAGGCTCAAAAGGATAGGGCTATTTAGTGATGTGTGAGGCACTGATTGGTACTTAGCATAGGGGGAGAGGCCAAACATAGTATAAATTTAGCAGTAGTGGGGGCGGGGTGGGGCGTGGAGTGAGCCTGAGAGCAGCGAGCGGAGCGGGGCTAATGCAGACACAAGTTAGTTACAGCCTCTGAAAGGATTTTATTATATATTTTTCAGATTAGAGGGATTTTATCATATATTTTTCAGTTTAGATGTACCAAATTGTTCTATCTCAGGGTTTTATTATATGGTTTTCAGTTTAAATTCACCAAATTGTTTTATATCCTGTGCTGGTAAATACTTTAGTCTAATATATTTAAGTTATTAATTTTACTTGTTTGGTGTGTCTAGTCTCACATTTGGGTGAATTGAGTTTAGGTGAACTAGAGATTTTACTAATAAAATGTTAGAGACACCTCCAGTGCTGTAGACCCAGGGCTTTAAATAAAACTGTACAATGTTTCACAATATTAACCTTATAGAAGTAGGTTGCTGAGAGGCAGGACAGTTTAACTCTCCATGTTTCAGTTTCAGCAGGGAGATCCTTCCTATGTTGCAAGCCTTTCAAGTTGTGGGTAGTTTAGAGGGGGGGGGTAGCACCTTATAGAAGTAGGTTGCTGAGGTGCAGGACAGTTTATCTCTCATTATTTCAGTTTCAGCAGGGAGATCCTTCCTATGTTGCAAGTCTTTCAAATTGTGGGCAGTTTGGAGGGGGGTAGCACCTTATAGAAGTAGGTTGCTGAGGGGCAGGACAGTTTAACTAAATAGAGGTTATAGTAATAAGCATGTCCTGGAAGTAACGAATAATGTTTTGAATGATAGAAATTTGACAGCACTCCATATTTTAGTGAGTTTGTTCATTGTGGTGAACCAATTGTGAACAACTTGAATGTATTAAGATATGTAACAACTTATATAACATGACTAGGCAGGTAGAAGACATAATTCGAAAGAACTGGCGAATCTTGATGTCCCTACCTGACCTATCTGTTCTATTGGGTTCAGCACCAAGATTTGCATATATAAACAGTAATATTCTAAAAAGATGGTTATGTTATAAAGATTTTGATGTTAATTTATTGGTTCCATAATGCACAGATCTGGTACAGTTCCTTGTTATAACTGCAGTTGTTGTGAGAATATTTGTAATAATTTGCAATTCCAACATCCAATAACTAAAGAAATTTATGAAATTATTTACCAAGCAACATATAATACAACAGCAATCGTCTATAGTGACATGCAGAATGTGAAGAATTTTATGTGGGCAAATGTTCAAGGCGGTTGACAGACCACATTATTGAGCATAAATCAGATATTAGGAGAAGGGTAGTAACCAATGCTTTAGCGAAACATATGAATGAAAAGGCCCCCTCTCATTGTTTCAAGTTTAAAGTTGTAGAGATAATGCATAAAAACTTGAGAGAAGGAGACATAAATAATAAACTAGAAATGGTAGAATACAGACGGATCACTAGGCTGGAAGCAGATAGACTCCCGGCCTTAATAATATAATAATGATTAAACCAATATTGGCTGCCAAGCAGAAGCAATATAAATGAACAATAATTTTTTGGAGATTTTAATCTAAATATTATTTTTTAAAATTTAATTTTATGTGAAAAAAGTTATAAAAAGTATTAGTTTTCATAGGAATGCATTTATGGCAACGTAATTAACTTGTTAATTGATGTATTATTTTCATTGGTTGGTTGTCATGTATTATTTTATTTAATATAAAACAGGTTGTTTTAAAATGTGTTTTGAATACTGAAGAAGGGTTATCCCAAAAGCTTTATTACTGTGAATAAACTGAGCATTTCTACTTGGTCATTCTTTTGTTTTTATTTGTTATCCTTCCCAATGTGGACGCCTCTCACTGATGTTAGTGGTGAGGATTGAAGCTCCTTGATTGCTGGGCCAGTGCACGGGCATCACAATGACTTCCAGTAACCTAGAGCAAAGCATAAGACAACTGCACACAGACCAGGTTAAAATAAATAAAACACTGATGAAATATATCAATTGAAATAACAAAAAGCTGGAAGAAATGGAAGAAGAATTAAATAAATATTCAGATGAGGTGATAAAACTGCAAAAATTAGAGGCTGAAATAAAGAAAAGGCTGGCTGAATAAGAGACTGCTCAAGAAGAGATGTTTCAAAAAATATCAGAATTAGAGGGCAGAACATGTAGGAAAAACCTGAAATTTTCTGCTCTAACAGAGAAGCTGGAAGGACCAGACTATTTAATTTTATCAAAGTACAAATAAGCAACTGGACTGGTATTCCACAGCAGGAGTTAACTGACAGGGCACATAGTGTGTATGCTCCAAACCTCACTATGACAAAGCAATCTAGACCTTTAACAGTAAAGATGCAATCCTGCCTGCAAGAGGAGTTGATTCTGAAAAAACTTAGAACAACAAAGTACTAAAAGTGGGAGACAGCAGAGAAACCATTACTCACTGTAAAAGGCAAAAGAGGAGTACATTTATTTCACTATTCAAGGATTGTCAGGAAGCATATGTGAGATTCAAAATGCTGTACCCAGCTATCTTCAAAATATTCTTTCCTGGGGGAGCAAGATCATTTTTTGATGCAGTACGTGCTAAGAAGGAAATACAAAAAGCTGGTCAAGAAAAAGTGAGCTTTGAAACATAAGGGGATTCTGCTTCTTGTTTTTCTAGTAATAAAGACCACAGAGAGACTGTGCCAGTGAAACCTTTTCCAATGCTTCAAGAGAAAATGCTTGAGAGAAGGAAAAAAGCATAAGAGATGACTAGAAGAAATGAGAATATGTTGGAAATGAAGCAGAGTCAGGATATGGAAGATGGAGATGAAAAGAAATAAAACCAGTAACTTGGAAACCGACAAATGTGGAATTACGAAGCACTAATTATTTTGTGAAACATGACAGAGCTAGAGACTCTGGAAATATTGGACTTTGTTAAACTTGTAGGGGTCTCTAAAGTGTATGCTCTACTTCATGTCATTAATGTTCTGAAAAATACTTAGGAGAGCAGAAGAGGAGGAAGATGGTTAACTGTAAATAAAACACTTTTTTCTTAATTGTAATATTTTTATAGTGCATGATTTTCTTTACATGCTATAAAGTTTTCTCAGTTATTTTTAAGTGTAATGAGAATACTAATAAACCAGATGATCCTGTTTTTTTTTCTTTCTCTCTTCTCTCTTTCTCTTTGTTTAGTTTTAAGAAATATAGGCAATGGAATGTAAAAATGAAAGAAAAGTCTATTCAAAAAAGCATGACAAAAGAAAATTTGATGTACTTTTTCTTATTCCTGTACAGGGGAATGACTGGATTAAGGCCCTTAGCTTGATCTAGTAACAAGTTTTAAGAGAAACCAATTAAATGAAAAAGAATATTGAATATTATAAAGCAAATAAATGTTAGCTTAGTAACAACTTCGTATGTAGTCCTTGTGTCTCCAGGCATACAATCTGATAAACAGAAATGGCTAGAAGATAATATTTTCTGAAAGCATTCAAGTGTCTTCCCCGCTGACTGAACTAAAAAGAAAAGACAAAAGCAGACAGCACTTAGTTGATGCACAGGCTGTACAAACCGTATCAGCATGGACAATAATTTGAAGATGTATATAGTTTTGTGTGTTAGTATTAAGTTAATATGCTTTACTAGGTTATTGGGGATGTGTTTGTTTTTGTTTGAGGGCTTTCAATAAAATAAAAAGTTTTGTAAGATGTGTCATAGGCTCAAATGGATATTATAAAAGATCAATCTGCCAAACAGTGTATGCATGTAAAAAAAAGCTAGAACTAGACACTTAAAAAAGCTATTACAGATAAAAGGTAGGAATAATAACTTTTTAATAAAATAATGCTTTCTGTAATGCCGTTGCATATCAATGGTCTCACAGAGAAATACAAAAAAAAAAAATAGTAGTGAACTATATTAAAATATGTAGAGTACAAATAGCTATGCTACAGAAGACACACTCCGAAAGAACTGACTTTCACTCATCCAGTCAGGATAAAACAGACGAATGGTTGTGGGTTCGGTTCAAACAGCTTTATTACATACAAACACATCAGGATTGAGGCTTAGTAACTTAAACTTAAATAAACTTATTAACAGACTGATTACTACACTCATACATGTTATCACTCTGGCTGTTCACTCAAACTGGCACTGCTGCCTGCATGTGCTATTTATACGCACTTGCCCTCACTTTGAAATGCTTCTTAAAGTCACAACACATGCTCTGATCTACATCCTCCCCTCTTTGAAAGATAAGTAATGCACATTAATAATGACAATAATCACTGACATGTAATTGTGCAAAACTAATTACAAGTGAAACAATCATGTCCAGGTTGCTGTGTATTTTACACTAGGTCTGGAAATATGACCTGATTGTGTGATATAAAAATAAGGACTGGGTTTAGCAACAGAGACCTTCTTTTGGTAGCATTGAAAACTGGTTGGTCACGATGCAAAATTTAGATGTACTCAATTTGTTAGGAAGCAGAAACAACAACTTTAGGACCTTTGAAAATTTATTCCATCTTCCATCAACATCTTATCTCTGTAAGGAAAATAAGGTTGCACTTCTGTTGGTACACAAGAATGCTTTGATGGCCATCCAACACTGACAAAGTGGTTGAGCTTTTGCAAAATTGGATCAGTCTTTGTATGATCTCAGAGCTCATCACGTGTTGTGGTAGAAAAATTATGCACTTGCATGACACCAAGGTCAAGATTCTCTGCATCAAGCTTTTCTGTAGTATTTCTGGGTGATCTGGATAAGGTATCAGCCAGATAAAGAACTTGGCCTTTTGTACAGACCATTATGAAATTGTACTTTTGTAATTTGACCATCATTCTTTGTAGTCTTCCTGGACCTGTATGCATAGGCTTCTTTAAAATAGTGACTAGAGGTTGATGATCAGTGTAAATCTGGATAGTTTGGCCAAGAATATAATCATGGAACCTTGAACATGCTAAGACAATTGCCAAATGTTCCTTCTCAATCTGAGCATTCTGTATCTCAGTTTGGGTAAGAGTTCTAGACACATAGGCTACCGGTCTGTCCTCTTAAAGAATAAATCCAAAATCAGAAGAGGTTGATACTCCACAACAAACGAAGCAAACCAGATAAATGAAGAAACAAGTCCTTTATTCGAATAAGTGAGCGCGTTCACGTTGCTTGGAACGCTTCATCAGACTTCAACAAACCATAGAAATTTGAATCAACTTATATATAAATAAAACACCAATGAAAATCACATTAACATGTCACATGCAAATTACAGAAATACATCATTTCCTCTCCATCAAAAATATTTAAAAATTACATAAAATACATAATATATATATATATATATATATATATATATATATATATATATATATATATATATATCCTAAAAATCTATTCCTAAACCTCATATTAATAAATGAATGATGGAAGCAAATGTTAAAACATACTAAAACATATATTAGATTGTGAAACATATTGTTACTATTTAATGTTTTAAAGGTTTATCTAATAAAAATGGTCTCAATGAAAATTTATCATTTAGACCATGACCTTTGTTCGCAGATAGCTTAATTATCCACCTTGCCTCAGCTTTTTCTGTCTTATTGCCAATATTGCTAAGTCTTTCTGTCTCTGTTAACTATCCTATTACTAAAAATCTAAAGGCATGTTTAGTGTCATTTTGTAGTATGTGCTTGGCTAGGGCATTCCCTTCATTTTCTCTATGAATAGCATATAAATGCTCTCGTATCCTTTCTCTTAAAGTTCTATTAGTCTCTCCTATATAGAAACAATAACATTTTATGCAGGACGCTAAATAAATCACATTTCTTGACTTACAATCAGCGTATTCATTAAATTCATATTTAACACCAGTATCTGGATGTATAAAAACATTAGATTTCATTATATATATATACACTGGTTGCATGAGTGACATGCAAATGTACCCTTTCTCTGAGAGGAGATCTTATTCTTAGGCACTCTCTCATAACAAAGCATACATTTTAAAGATTTGGTATTCTTATAGCTAAAAGATGGTTTTTCACCAACTAAGTCTTTTATACCATCATCTAACTGTAAAATGTTCCAATGTCTCTTAATAATGTTGACAATAGAAGTATAATTATTAGTAAAGGGTATCACTAGCCTCCTCTTATCATTATTCCTCACTATAGGTCTCTCATCTATATTGCCTTGTTTTTTAATAAAAGGACGTCCTAGATGTGTACGTTCTAGAGTATGTAATGAACGCATATCTCTATTACAAAAGGCTCTATGTCTAAAATCACTTTCTATAGTTTTTAATGGATCAGAGAAAACCAAATCATCACTAGTTATGTTAGAAAAACGTTTCACCTGATTACTCACAATGTTTGTGTGTACATGGGGGGGGATGCATGCTACTTCTGTGAAGAATAGCATTCTTCCTACATAACTTCCTAAATACTTCTGTTTCAAGAGTATTATCTTTTTTCCTCAATGTCACATCTAAAAAATCAATAGTATTTTGTGAATACATTTCAGTTAACCTAAGAAATGTAGTAGTTCCATTGATATATAGAACAAACTCTTTTAAGAGCTCTAATGTGACTCCCCAAATTAAAAAAAGGTCATCCACAAAGCGTTTATAATATTTTATAGAAGTGGAAAAAAACAGATGTTCTAGGACAGACGTGTTCTCCCAATATGCTAACACAAGGTTAGCATAAGAGTTAGCACAAGATGTGCCCATAGCTACTCCTTTAATTTGAAGGAAGTATTCATTATTAAAAGTAAAAAGATTGTAACAAAGAACCATTTCTAATAACATTGTGAATTTAATAACTTGATTATTACTAAGCCCTTTATTCAACAAATATAACCTTAAGAAATCTATCCCTACATCATTAGGTATGCAAGTGAAAAGAGAAGCAACATCTAGTGTTACCATATAGTCTGTAGTTTCTAGAATATTGTTCTCATTAAAAGGTGCTAGCGTTTCCAAAAACTGTTTCGTGTCACGTAATATAGATCTAGTAGATTCCACGACTGGTCTCAAGTTTTTTTCTAGAAAAATAGATATTGTCTCAGTTAACCAGCCTCGGCCAGATACTATTGGTCTAAGTGGAGGATTATGTGTAGTCTTGTGTACCTTAGGTAAACCTCTAATTACTGGTATCACAGGTTTCTCTATCAGAAAATATTTGTACAGTTCTTCATCAATAATCCCACACATCAACATGTCATATAAATCTGCATGTACTGTTTTTATTAATCTATCTAAATCCAACATGCTCAATCTCTTATAAGTAGTGGTATCTGAAAGCATTTCTAACATAGTATCATGGTAGTAGCTGGCATCTAGAAGCACTGTAGCTCCCCCTTTATCAGCTTGTTGAATCACTACATTAATATTGTTCTTTAAATCATGTAGGGCTAATTTCTCTTCCTTAGTAATATTGTAAAAATCTAATTTTGTATTATCAGATTCAAAAAACTCCAACAAATCATCACTGCAAGCTCTTTCAAAACTTTCCAATAAAGGATGTATAGCAGGCATATACGTAGAAGTTTTTTTAAAGGACAAAACATCAGTATTAAAAACATTGTTGCCAAACTGTAAACCAAGTGCAATATTCCTAACAAAACATTTTATGTCAACTATTAAATCACTTACATCAGTCCCCTGAGAGGGAATGAAGGACAAACCTTTGTTCAAAATCTTTCTTTCATTATCCATAAGCATGTGGCTGGAAAGATTAATGATCAAGTCCTGGTTACAGTTTTGAAAGTTTTTTCTGAAGTTCTAACTGGCCTCCTGATATCTTCCTTTTCCTGGTGATTTGTGGACTCCAATTGCGCCTCATCTCCTGTCGAAAAGGGAGTGGAAAACGAAGAGAAGTGTCATTAGGTTCAGCTGATGCAGTTTCACTTGTTGATATATGAGTTTTTCTTCTCACTACAGGTGCTGATACAGTCGTTGTATTTAAAACTTCAGAGTGCACTGAATTCGCCCTAGAGCGTTGTTCACTAACTGCTGCTTCTACCTGGGAAGAGGAAGCAAGCGTGGAAGGAGTAGGAGCAGATAAAGCATTACGCTCAAAAGAAGGCATTTCAGTGTTTGTGCGCGTCGCAGCATATGTTGTCCTAGTGGATTCTCTCGGCCAGGAGAAGACGTTCCCCCTTGAGAAATCCATACAGTCTCTTTCTAATTTCTTCTTTTTTGCCAATAATAACTTGTTATCTAGCGCTTGCATTGTAGTCGCTATATCAGAAAGAAAATCTTCTTTCTGCGTATTAGTAAGAGCTGCAGTCAATTTTTCTTCTAAAGCTATAGCTTCTTGCTGAAGTTCCAATTCTATTAAAGTATATTGTTTAATAAGCAGTCTCATGTAGGCATAGCTCGTATCTAAATTAAGTTGCTGCCACTTAGACAAAAGTTCAGGATAGGCAGAGCCAAAAGTAGGCATTTTTAACAAACGAAGACCTCTAGGGACAACTTTAAAATTAATACATGCCTCCATATGTCTTTTTTGCCACTGGGCATTCTTAATTCTACTAAGGTTGTCCTCGAGCTTTCTCATTGTTTGCAAGACATCTACATGCCAATCAGTATCTCTGTGTATAGAGGCTGCTTTTGCTAATTCAGCATAAGACAGTTTTAAAAGTGGATTAATACCTTCTGTGAAGATTTCTGTAAGACCCAAAGATCTGGATTCAAGTAACACATTGCTGGTTTCTTCTGTCATGTCCCTTCAGTGAACAAAATAGCAAAGTTCAAGCAAAAAAAGAACACTGTCAGGGTAAGGTATCACCTCCCAAAAAAAGCACAAATCCAAAATCAGAAGAGGTTGATACTCCACAACAAACGAAGCAAACCAGATAAATGAAGAAACAAGTCCTTTATTCGAATAAGTGAGCGCTTTCACGTTGCTTGGAACGCTTCATCAGACTTCAACAAACCATAGAAATTTGAATCAATGTATATATAAATAAAACACCAATGAAAATCACATTAACATGTCACATGCAAATTACAGAAATACATCATTTCCTCTCCATCAAAAATATTTAAAAATTACATAAAATACATGAAATATATATATATATATATATCCTAAAAATCTATTCCTAAACCTCATATTAATAAATGAATGATGGAAGTAAATGTTAAAACATACTAAAACATATATTACATTGTGAAACATATTGTTACTATTTAATGTTTCAAAGGTTTATCTAATAAAAATGGTCTCAATGAAATTATGATGCATTAAAAACTATAGAAAGTGATTTTAGACATAGAGGCTATTGTAATAGAGAGATGCGTTCATTAGATACTCTAGAACGTACACATCTAGGACGTCCTTTTATTAAAAAACAAGGCAATATAGATGAGAGACCTATAGTGAGGAATAATGATAAGAGGAGGCTAGTGATACCCTTTACTAATAATAATACTTCTATTGTCAACATTATTAAGAGACATTGGAACATTTTACAGTTAGATGATGGTATAAAAGACTTAGTTGGTGAAAAATCATCTTTTAGCTATAAGAATACCAAATCTTTAAAACGTATGCTTTGTTATGAGAGAGTGCCTAAGAATAAGATCTCCTCTCAGAGAAAGGGTACATTTGCATGTCGCTCATGCAACCAGTGTATATATATAATGAAATCTAATGTTTTTATACATCCAGATACTGGTGTTAAATATGAATTTAATGAATACTCTGATTGTAAGTCAAGAAATGTGATTTATTTAGCGTCCTGCATAAAATGTTATTGTTTCTATATCGGAAAGACTAATAGAACTTTAAGAGAAAGGATATGAGAGCATTTATATGCTATTCATAGAGAAAATGAAGGGAATGCCCTAGCCAAGCACATACTACAAAATGACACTACACATGCCTTTAGATTTTTAGTAATAGGACAGTTAACAGAGACAGAAAGACTTGGCAATATTGGCAATAAGACAGAAAAAGCTGAGGCAAGGTGGATAATTAAGCTATCTGCGAACAAAGGTCATGGTCTAAATGATAAATTTTCATTGAGACCATTTTTATTAGATAAACCTTTGAAACATTAAATAGTAACAATATGTTTCACAATCTAATATATGTTTTAGTATGTTTTAACATTTGCTTCCATCATTCATTTATTAATATGAGGTTTAGGAATAGATTTTATATATATATATATATATATATATATATATATATATATATATATATATATATATATTTTATGTATTTTATGTAATTTTTAAATATTTTTGATGGAGAGGAAATGATGTATTTCTGTAATTTGCATGTGATGTGTTAATGTGATTTTCATTGGTGTTTTATTTATATATAAGTTGATTCAAATTTCTATGGTTTGTTGAAGTCTGATGAAGCGTTCCAAGCAACGTGAAAGCGCTCACTTATTCGAATAAAGGACTTGTTTCTTCATTTATCTGGTTTGCTTCGTTTGTTGTGGAGTATCAACCTCTTCTGATTTTGGATTTGTGCTTTTTTTGGGAGGTGATACCTTACCCTGACAGTGTTCTTTTTTTGCTTGAACCTCTTAAAGAATAATTGCACCAAGACTGAACTTTGAAGCATCACAGGAAAGAATTACTTGTTTGTGAACATCATAGTATCTTAACGTTGGTGGGCTGGCAATTTTCTGTTTCAGGTCATCAAATGCTCTCTGGTGTTGTTCCAACCATGACCAGGTAAAATTTTTGCGTCATATCTCCAAAGGGAGCTGATAATCGGATAATTCACTTAAGTCTGTTATAAACTTACCCAAATAGTTAACCACACTAAGAAAACACTAAGGCTTGGACAGTGTCTGGAGCTGCATCTCAAGAATGGCTGTTTGTTTGGAAGGATCTGGTCATAAGCCTCAACTGGTAAATAAATGACCAGCATAAGTAAATTCTCTCAGCCTGAATTTACACTTCAGTGGATTGAGCTTTAGATTCACTTCATGTTCTCTTTGCAGAACGTTCCTGAGGTTTCTGTCATGCTCTGCTTCACCACTGCCCCCAACTAGTAAATCATCTACTATTACAGCATATGGATAGCCTGAAGAAATTTGCTCCACTGCATGCTGAAATACTTCACTGGCAAAATTTATTCCAAAAGGCATTCTGAGAAATCTTATCTACCTAATGGCATACTGAATGTAGTCAGTAGTGAAGAGTTGCGATCAAGCATTACTTGCCAAAAT
Source organism: Protopterus annectens (assembly GCF_019279795.1). Taxonomy (NCBI): domain Eukaryota; kingdom Metazoa; phylum Chordata; order Ceratodontiformes; family Protopteridae; genus Protopterus; species Protopterus annectens. The sequence goes on from NC_056731.1 coordinate 470,176,126, forward strand.
GAACTCTTCACATCTAAGACAGAAAACACAATGGCATCTGGCATGAGGGTAGCAACTTCCTCGACAGTATGCATAGGATGGTGGGGTCTCTTTAATGCTTTAAGTCTCTTGGGTCAATACATATTCTGATTTTCATCTGGGCTTTTCTTATGAGAAACTACCAAAGAAGACACCCATTCAGTTGGTTTGATGACTGGACAAATCATACCTACCTTACTGCACCATTTCATCTGACTGGACTTTGACTCTGTCCTGCATAGCTATCGGAACTCTTTTCACTGGTCTGACCACTAGACTAACCTCTAGGTCTAACTCCTTGGAGGACATAACTGGAAGTTTACCTAGCTTGTCTTCGAAAATATCAGCATACTGTGTGAAAATAGCATCAGTGAAACTGGAACTACGACATGTGCTTACATAATGGACTTCTTTGGTAAAAGAAAGCAGTTTCATTTTTAAACTGTCTCTGAGACCTAATAATGACTGTACAGGTCTTTTAACTACATAAAACTGCAAGCTGTAACTGTTCCCAGCTGAATAGCATGAAAGTGCTACGGAGCCTTTGGTTTGAATCTCTTCACCTCCATAATAGATTCATAGGTTGGTACTAGGCTATCAGCCCTAGGGCCTATACAAGCCTAACCATAACAATTCCCTGGCTATTTCTTCCCGCACTATTTACTTCCCAGGACCTCTGTCTAGCAGGGCAACTGACGTGATCCCCGGGATGAATTTCCTTTCTCCCATCCAATCATCAAGGTTCAACAAACTTTGCACGATTGGCCAAATTAAATTGCTCACCAGCTCTTAATCTAGCAAATGTTTCTGCTGACATAACACTGCACTTTGAACCAGTGTCCACTTTGAGCCGTTTTTAATTTCTCCAAGTCTTTTGGGTTTCTAATACCATGATGGGAATGGACCCCATTCCTAAGTCAAAGTATGATTAAAGTTCATGAAATTAGTACTGTTTCACTCTTTGATGTTAGCTAAAAGTGCTCTTCACAGCACCCACAATGTGCCCAGTAATGACTCCTTCTGCAATTCATACGGTGTTACATGAATTGGTAAAATATCTAAATACGATTGTAAAGTTTTTTTTATAAGACCAGTTGCTCCTACTACTATTGGAATGGCTCTCGTTTCTGCCTGCAGATCAAGGTATTTTATGACTCTGTGTGTGTCTGTACGCAAGACACTGTAATCACTAGGTGTGGCGATTTCAATGACCAATGCTACTTTTGTCTTCTTTTCTTGGACCACTACATCCGGTTTTCTAGCATCTATCTTTTGAACTAATGGTATTGGGTGATCCCATGTGATGCAAACTTCATAATTTTCTATGAGTCTTTGTGGCTCATGTTTCCAGTGTTTTTCAGCCACTTCAATACCATAATGTTTTCACACTCTCCAGTGAAACAGTCTCGCCACATTATTATGCCTTTCAGTATACAGTTCCTCTGCCATTAGTGTGTTGCAACCAGCAACAAGGTGTGTGACTGTTTCCAATTTGGTTTTACAAAACCTACATATGTCAGTTTATCCCACATGTTTAATGGACTTTGTAAACCAGTGTGTACGTAGCCCACTGTCATGGGCTGCCAATATTAACCATTCATTTCTTGATGTGAATTCACCTCTCCTTAACCATTCCTGTGTTTGTTCTTGATCAACATGAGGCTCTTCCAGAAGTTTTCTATACTTGTTACTATATTTTTTCTATACTTGCTACTATATTTATGTTTTTTCCACATTTCCTGCCTTCTTTCGTTTTTTAGCACATTCAGTTGCTTCTTTCTTGAGCTCTGTGTGTTTACCATTAATCAGGACAATATAAAACACTTTGTTTTTTGCCAACAAATCTACTCCATTAACCTTTTCACTAACCAATGATACATCCATCTACATACTGTAGAAAGTAGAGTTTCAGCTTTCTATATGATCACCTTTTTTTTGAGTGACCTTTCTTAATAAATTAATGAGGCTTGCTTAATTTACAAAGCTTTTGAAAAGTGGATCCATTTTTTTTTACACTTGTGGCATTGCTGACCAAATGCTAGGCACTTTTTTCTTTTAGACTTGTGAATGGCACCACAATTGTGACAGTTAACAATGAGACTTGACTTGAGTTTTGCTGACTCACTCTTGCGCTGCACTGAGCATGTCTGTTTTACTGAGCTAATCTTAGAACTTGCTGGAAAGGTAAGGGCTCTCCTTGGAAATCCTGCAGGGGCTTCATCTGCCATGTGCTTAGGTTTCTTTCTGTTAGCCATGTGCTGCATGCTGACTACGTTTGCTCTACAGGCTGCTGAAACTATGCTCTTAATCACTTGCAAGTATGTTTGTGTGCTTTTTTGTAAGCCCGTGTAGTTGACAAATCTCTATGGCTTTGTTCAATGTTAAATCACTGTCTTGAAGCAAAATCTATCTCACTGCAGCATTACTAACACCACACACAAGCCTGTCCTTTATCAACTAGTCTGTCAAATCACCAAATCTGCATGTTTTAGCTTTGTTGTTTTAGCTTTGTTTCTCAAGTCAGTAATGTAAGCTGCAAAGTTTCTCAAGTCAGTAATGTAAGCTGCAAAACTTTCTCCTGGCTTTTGGTCTCTTTAATGAAATAAGTGTCTCTCCAGTGTAACATTTGTCTGGGTGTGACACATTTCTCTAAATTTACGTTTCAAGCACTCAAGGTATTTCCTTGATTCAGCTTGTACAACAATGTGACGGCTTTCCCCTTCTACTGCATATACTGTGCTGGTGCATACACAAATGAACGCTCTCTTTCAGTAGCTTCTGACCCCACTGGATTAAGCAGAATAAATGCCCTCGTACATGCATCTTTATCAGAAAAAGCTGCTTGTATGAAAATATCGTATTCCTGCTCAAATACACTCCAATTTTCTGCAATATTATGATCAAACATAAGTGGACTGGGTCTGCGAAATGCCTCTGCTATGCCAACACAGTTATACACAGTAATACAGACCCTTGAAATTATGTACAAACATATACAAATATACAGCAGAAATTTATGTCAGAAACTTGTAATTATGCACAACAGATGCTTCAAAATAACTGCACTTCGTGAAATAAGTCTCCATAGTACCTGAACACTTTGAAATCACCGTACTTTGCGAAACCACTCTTCTCATTGTAAGAAACACTTCAAAATGATGGCGCTTTGTGAATGTACTGTACACAGCAAAAGAAACTTCTCAAAATGACTGTACCTTGTGAAATAACTCTGCACAGTGTAAGAAACGCTTTGAAATTACTGCACCTTACGAATGAACTGTACACAGCACAAGAAACTTCTCAAAATGACTGTATTCTGACTGCACTTTGCGAAATAACTGTACTTTGCACACAGTAAACTCTTCAAAATAATTCTACTGTAATAAAGCACACACTGCAAATACTTTGCACACTGAGATGTTTCGAACAACTCTAGTTATACTTTGAATAGCTTTAGTCAATGCGAAATAATAGCTCATATAAAAAAAAATCTGGTCGTTTACTAAAAAAACACATTTGCTTTGCTTTTCCATGCTCATTTTGCCCTTTTATTGTACTCGATATGCACTTTTGACTTTTATCAGGCTTGTTATACTTTTCTTGTGCTCATTTCACTTTTAACATGTGCGTTTTGCAAATCAGAAGTAATTCTGAACGCTCTCATAATTATGTCGAATAATTTTATAAAATATGGTTTTGAACATTTCAGTTAATCAATAATGCATTTTGTGCTGGTCATTTGATTAATAATGCGTTTTGTGCTTTGCGAATGCTTCGTATCATTTTCTTTACAAAATAAATCATTTATGCAAGTTTTAATTACCTGAAATTCATTTCTGACCTTTTTTAATCATTTGAGCAGGTTGGGATGCGGCATTTCTCTATATACCTCCATTTCGAACTGTGCACCTCATGGCTCAACTTCTGGCTTCTTGTTGCTCAGACATCCCAGTTTTGACACCATGTCTTTCATGCATGCCACTTCTAACACCATGTCGTTCAGATATGCTACATCTAAAACCATGTCACTCATCGGATCAGGATAAAACAGATGAATGGTTGTAGATTTGGTTCAAACAGCTTTATTACATACAAGCACATCAGGATTAAGGCTTAGTAACTTAAACTTAAATAAAATTTAAACAGACTGACTACTGCACTCATACATGTTAACACTCTGGTTGTTCACTCAAACTGGCACTGCTGCCTGTACATGCTCTCTATTTATACTCACATGCCGTCACTTTGAAATGCTTCTTAAAGTCACAACACACACCACACACTCTGAGCTACACTGACCATGTGAATTTGATAAAGAAAAGATTTCAGGATGGTTATTCAGCATAATACATGGGACAAAGGAATAGAAGAGTACTTACATTAATTGCAATAGGAGCTCTAATAGTGATAGAAGAGGATAAAAAAAGATAATAATGGTATATTTGCAGTAATAAGGGGCTACTGGCAAGGGAGGAGGATTACAATGGCATGTATTTATATTCCACTTAAAACTGCTATAATGGAACTTAAGAAAGTTCTGGGAGATATATTACTTGTAGGTAGGGGCTGGAATTTCATTTGCAGCAGTAAAGATGTGTTTGCGGGGCCCAAAATGGAAAATATAACAAAGGAGGGTAAATTTTTGAAGAAATCTATTAAAATATTTGGCATGGAAGATGTGAATTTAGTTAAGTAGGAGTTCAGAGTGAATTTACATATTATTCCTCAAGGTAAAAAACTGGGCTACGTTAGACAGAATTTACATTTTACAGGAACATCTGCATTTTACTGAAAGTCTTGATACGCACCCAATAACTATTTCAGATCATGCGCCAATAATAACTAAAATAAAAACACAGGGTAATGAAATAAAACTGAGACACTGGCACTTTCCCAGCTGTTGAAAAGAGAGGAATTTAAGGACCGGGTGGAAATTATTCAGGAACTATCAGAAAAGATAGAAATTTCTTCTGAAAATATAGCTAGGGACTGGGATAAAATTAAAGTGGAGTTTAAAAATAGGGTGGGAAATAAAAGAAAGGGAGATATGGTTAAAAGGAGAAGGGTAGTCTGAATGAAGACGTCAAAGCTAGAATCAGAGGGGCTGCAGCCAACTGGCATAGAGTATCAGGTGTAGTCTATGACAGAAGAATGCCAAAGTAGCTGAAAAGTAAGGTGTACAAGACAGTGGTGCGACCGGTACTACTGTATGGTACAGAAACCTGGGCAGTAAAGGCAGAACAGTTGAAGAAGCTAGAGGTGATGGAAATTAAGTGCCTGAGAAAGGTGGTAGGATGCACACTGCGGGACAGGCGAAGAAATGACATAAGAGCAGAAGCCAAAGTAGCTCCAATTGCAGAAAAGATCTAACAGAACAGATTAGGATGGTATGGGCACATGTGTAGAAAAGCAGAAGACAATCTGGTGAGGGAGATTTGGGACAGACAGGAAGAAGGTAAGAGGAAGCGAGGGCATCCAGCAAAGAGGTGGATGGATTGTGTGAAAGACAGGCATGAGTGTTGAAGAAGGCAGGAGAGTGCCACTGAACCGAGAGAGTTGGCGACAGTTAATACGATACCCCGACCCCATGTAAATGGGAAAAAGGGGGATGATGATGACTATTTAGAGGGAATGACAAATGTTGAAGTATTAGAGAATAGGGGGAATCTCACTGAACAAGATGAGGAGCATCTGCAGAATGCTAAACAGAAAATAAGGGATTACCTTGATAATATGCACAAGTTTAGAAAGACTGCTGTTAAGCAACTGTTTTCTGATGACAGCTGTAGAGCACAAAAACTTTTAGCACAACGACTCCGGCAACAGAAAGTAGAAAGGGCTGTCACCAAGCTTAGGGAGTCTATAAAAAAAGAAGACAAGACATCCTGTAGAGGTATTAGAAATATTTCAGAAATTCTGTGAAAGTCTATATAAACCCGCGAAATAAGGAAATCAAGAAAAGGTACAAACGGACAGTGGCAGCTGGTGACTTCAAATCAAAGGGGGGCTGCAGGAGACAGCTGAATGGGTGGGGTCAATGGGAAGGGGTGCGGTCAACTAGAAAGGGGAGGAGCTATGCTCAAAACCACAAAAACTAACTAAATACACTGCCCTGAGTGCCAAACTGTTATTATGAGAGTCCAATCAAAACAGAATGAAGTGTAGAAGAATAAAAATATTTCAATGCATTGGCTGCATGACAGCTTACGTAATATCTAGATGGAAACAAAAAAGGTTGTGAGGCATGAAAAAATAAATTACTTTTTAAATACATTAATGGAATGCCAGTCAAAATCAAGTATAAGAAAAACAAGCAGCACTCAGCTCAAACCACTTCTTGCACTGCAGTTCTAGTTATAATTTATATTCAGTTTTGTTAAAGTACCAAGTAACATGTTGAAAGTAGAAATCTCTGATGCCCCTACTTGTAAAAATGTTTCTAATCCAAAAAAAGACCTGCTGCCTGACAACTATCTACTTGTTTCATGGGGAAAACATGATCAAAGTAAAAAATGAAAAGCAAACACAAAATAAGCTCAAGATACATTGCTTAAAAGGATTACTGTACAGGTTATGGACCTCATGATTGGCATTCTGTTTAGTTTACGGGTAAAGTCTGCAGAGATGACTGGAAGTCTCCAAGTGTAATGAGCTTCTTAAAATAATGTAATCCTGTCCTTTATTATAAATACTGTCATATGCATTTCAATACCCAAGGCTTATATGTTATCTAATTAAGTATTCTCTACATGGCAACAACAGAAAGGCTTTCGATGTTGGCAATTCTTTAACAGTATGCTTATTAAAGCTTACATGCATCTTACGATCTCAGCCAAGCTTACCGGATGGTCATTAAAGTATTGCTACTTAAACACAGAGCAACAGGCACTGAGTAATAAGCATAAATCAACAGTACAAAAAATATGACAGAAACCAGACCATTCTGCAAAACTCAAGGACAGATGAAAAGCCACTCTAGTACTTGTGTCTACCTTGGATGGGGGGGGGGGTACTCTGCACATTTACACTGCTTAACAACTCCTTGCCTTGCTTCGAAACATCCAGACTCACTACATGGGGGAGTGGGGTTCAACAAGTATGTCACAATTTGAAATGTCTCTGGCTGACTGTGATGATCCTGACACATTTGTCATACCTCTCAACCTCAGAGCAAGAAATATGGACAAAGCCATACAAAGAAGTGGGACAAAGGCCCAAAAATAAGGACAATTTTAAAAAATATTGCTCTTATAAACATAGAAAGATAGTAGAATAGGTCTTGCATTAGTATGACTTTTCTGAATGGTATGGAATCTGAAACTCAAATGTCTGTCATTATTTTCTAACTTCAGTCTTTAATGATTTGTCACTAATTTGCCAAAAAAAAAAAATTTTTTATGAAAAATGGACCAAAAATGTGATGTAAAAATATAAAATAGCCACACAATACAGCTGGGAACCTGTCAAAGAAGAGACACTTTAATATTAGTACTGCTAACTTGAGCAGCTGACAAAATAAAAGAATCTACATGCATTTCTGAAATAAAAGTAATCTATAACTCTAATTATTACAGTTATTTCTTAATTGTAAACCCTCCATGTTTTCTTCCAAAATTGCTATTTTGCGGAGGGATTATTATTTGAGCCAAAATCAGAGACAGTTGAGAGGTTTGGCTATGCCTAATTCTATAAAGCAATTTATTTGCATGTACCTCTCAACCTGTTAATGCAATAAATCTGGACAAGGCCAAATATATTGGGGGAACATATAAACAGTACTAAAAATTGCTCTTGTATAAACTGAGACAGTTGATAGAACAACAGGTCTTACTTTAACATGCATTTTTCTGAAGGTTATGAAGTCTGAAACTCAGTGTGTCATTATTTAGTGACTTAATTCCTAAATGATTTGCCAGAAAACCACAAATTTTATGAGGAACAAACCAAAAATAAGAAGCATAAATCTATTTATTCTTTGAAAATCTGGACAGTTGGGAGGTATAGTTCAGCTGGGGCTGTCTAAGTTTGCCGCCCTTCCCCCTCACAAAATCATGGTCGAATGGAGCCTCCCCCTGCAGCCATTCCAATGATCCATTACTTGGCTATTTAAATTCCATTTACCATAAACACTAATGTGCATACTGATTTACTTCTCTGATGATTTGGACTTAATTTGAAAGTTTTATTTTGCATTTTACAGCACAAACACTAAGACATCTGCTAAACAAACTTAGTATTAAAACTTCTCTGCCTTGAAACTCACATTCATTGAAACAGCATTGAAACCCACATTTAAAGAAAATACATTTTACCAGTGGCAGATAAAGATTAATTCTGGGCTGTTTTCAAATCATAGGCCCCTTGCATATGAAACATACATGTGCTCTTTGATACACCTTCCTATTGTTTTGAACATTTTTCCAGTAAACAATGAAACAAAACGCATGCATCAATAATGACAAAACTGCCCAATTCAGAACATTTCCATCATAAAAGTCTACTCAAACTTCTACAGTTCACCATTATCAGTGCATATCCACAATTCTACAGTCCACCATTATCAGTAAATATGCACAATCTCTGAAGAAGTAAAAAAGTAATCTAAATAATTCCACATTAAATAAATCTGTAACTAATGAAGAGGTTGCTGCTAGCAAACACCTTTATATTTCATGGTTTCATTGAAAAATAAAGTGTCTTGATGCCCCTGAGGAATACATTGCCTACATTACATTAAAAATGATAAGCTAGTAATATTGCAATAGGAAATGGATGGCAAACTGATAACAGGCCCATAGTTAGTCTCTTAACTTTTTCAGTACGGCAGCATTCACCCCTTGTGGGAGTAGAACCAACAACCATCTGCATCAAAAGCAAGTACACAACTTGGCATAGTGGTATTGCTGACTTAGCATAAGCAGCACTAAGTTTCTCTTCACCTGCAGCTCTAAGTTCCTTGTAAAATCTACTCAATACTCAACTGCATCTCAGCTTCACAGCACAAGAAATCTGGAAAAAGCCAAATTTATTGGGGGGGGGGGGGTCAAAAGGCCAAAAACCAGGGACACATTAAACATTGAAAAACACAGACAAGCAAAGCTCAAATAACCAAGAAAAAAACTGCCAAAGTGGATCCAACAAAAAGACGCCAGTCGAATGCTTCAGTACTATTATAGTCCCTCTAACATTTCACATAATTGAATCATTGATTTAATTAGTTAATTAACCATCCCTTTAAAAAACCTACTGCAGTTAAACATTTCTCAATGGAAAAATACTAAGTATATATATTCAATCTTGACCTTGACAGAACATTAAAAAATCAGGAAATTTTTCCTAAACAAAGTATATACTTCGTACCCTTAACTTTATTTTTATTTTATAAACATTAACAATGTGTTTTCATCTAAAACACACCGCTAAAATACTAAATGAATTGTTATTTTGTTATGTATGAATATTATACAAGGAAGAAAACTTTACAAACTATTTTTGATGAAATTAAAAATACATTACATTAAAAACAATATACATTATACATTCATTACCTTCATCTCATAAGAGATTTTAACTTTAACAGATATTTGATGGAACACATTTCATTTATGCCTGGATGAATATAGGCACTAGTTTTGAGCTGCCACAATAGCTCAGATTCTTCTAGTTTGAGGTGCCAAGGGCCACCTCTGGGATTCAATTCTATCTTTTGCACTACTGTGAATAAAAAACCATGAGTTGGGTTTTCAGAAATATGTTTAAGCTAAAGCATTTGTTAATACTCCCTTGGAAATTGCATACAGGTGCTCATATATTCGTTGTTTTAAGTGACGTTCCGTCTTCCCCAAATAGAACGCAGCGCAGATTTTACAACTAGCGAGATATGCTACGCCTTGGCTATTGCAGTCACACTTGTTGTTCATATGGTATTTTACCTCCCGAATTGTAAAGGAGGTACCTGTCTTTATATATTTACAGTATCTACAACGGCCACATCTATACATTCCATTATTCAGCTTTTGTTCCTTAGGTGTGCGTTCCAAAAGAACTTTTAGGGAAGGAGCCTTCTTAAAAACAACTAATGGTTTTTGTCCTAGATTTTTACTCATGTGAGCACCCTGAGTGATAAATTCCCAATTATTATTAAGTATACGTCTAATTTCTGGTGACAGTATATTAAATTGTATGAGAAAACAAGTACTGTAATCCACTTGTTTTGAACCTACATTAACCAATGGGCATACTTCACTAGTCAAATTTTCATTCACAGAAAATGTATTAATCTGGTCTGTTTTTAGAATTGGTCCTTAAAGGCCAGTCTGTCTTTTATGGGAAACCTCAACTATCACAGAGTTAATTAATTTGTTCGGGTACCCTCTGTTTAAAAACATTGAAGCCAAATAATGACATTCTTCCTCGAATGCTGTTACTTCGGAGCACATTCTTGAAGCCCGAACGATTTGGCTTTTCACCTCTCTTCTGAAAGTAGGGGTGGCAACTAGTGAAATGAAGAAAATAATTACTATAATGAGGTTTCCGAAACACACTAGTGCAAAATATGCCTTTTTCGAAATCTTTTCGTATTAAAATATCCAAATAATTTATGGAAATCTTATTAAAACTGTAGGTAAAGGACAAAAAAGGGGTGAATGAATTCATAACTTCAATCAAATTTTGAGCCACTTCTTCATCTCCCTTAAATATTATAAGGATGTCGTCTTGGTACCTTGTGTACCATACGACGGCTTCCTTATATAATGAATGTTGGAACAAAAAAGTATGTTCCCAGTAAGCCATTACTGAATTTGCAAAGCTGCCCCCACAAGGGGAGCCCATTGCAACACCTGTAAGCTGTAAATACAGATCTTTTTTGAACATAAAGAAATTATTACTCAACACCAATTCTAAAAGACTAACAATCAGATCAATGTTGTTCCCTGGCACTCGTTTATATAACAGAAAATCCCTAACCCAATCGATACCGATGTCTTGAGGAATCACCGTGTATAAATCCCTGACATCAGCTGTCAGGAAATTAAAATTGGTGTCAAAGGGAATGTTATTTAAAGATTCCAAAACGTGCCAGGAATCCTTACAAATTTGAGGCTCGGTCTTGAGTGTATCTTTCAGTTTGTTGTCCACCCATTTAGCACATGAATAAGTAATGGACTGACGACCATCAATGATTGGTCTAAACGGGGGACTCTGAATGTTTTTGTGGAGCTTAGGGACTCCGAAAATAACTGGCACCAATGGAGCTAAGATAGTTAAGTATTGATATAAAGCAGTATCAATACTGCCCTCAATAAATAAGTCGCTTAACACATCTTTTATTTTAGCATAGGCTTGGTTTAACTCGTTTAAAGAGACTTTTCTGTAATTATCAGTTGATAACATAGTATGCATCTTTTCTTCGTAGTCTTTTTCGTACATTAACATGGCTCCACCCCCCCTTGTCGGGCTTCATCACTCGAATTTTATGAGCTTTGACTATTGCGATCAAATTATTGTCGCTTACGTCAAATGTTTTATTATGGGCAAGTTGGTTGGTCAAGCCCCTTAGATGAATTTCAGTGATCTTTTCAAACAAAAGAATGTTATTATCCAGGGGGGGTTGTACATACTAGATATACGTTCACTACAAAACACATTACTATTCTGTCCTAGTATCAGCTTTAAATTGAGCTTTCGTGTGAATAATTTAAGGTCACATAACATACGAGCAACATTAGGCTTCGGTGGTAAAACAAAATTAAAGCCTTTTGCTAGTAACTCAATGAAATCTTGAGAGACCTCAAATTTAGTATAGTTATAAACACGGAAGTCTCTACTATTGCTGAAAATAATTTCAGGTTGACAGTACATTACTTTCTGCGCCAGTTGTACGCCTTCTTGCCCCAATTCGCATTCTTTTTCTTGGCGTTGGAATAAATGCGTTGAAAACCCTGTGGGTTTTTATGCTCAATTTGTCCTTGATTATTCCGCTGTTGACCCTGTTGGTTTTGTAGCCGTTCGCTACGTCGGGGTAAATTAGTATCATTGTCACTAAGGGACGTAAATTCATCCAAAGTTGTTTCTAAATGTTCAGCATCATTTGTCACGTTGAAATTATTATTAATATTTGTTGTTATTAGCGGAGTAGAGTCATGTGTTGACTTGCTAACAGGTGGATCCGGATAAGCAGTTCTTTCATTTAGTATTTTAGCGGGTGTGTTTTAGATGAAAATACATTGTTAATGTTTATAAAATAAAAATAAAGTTAAGGGTACGAAGTATATACTTTGTTTAGGAAAAATTTCCTGATTTTTTAATGTTCTGTCAAGGTCAAGATTGAATATATATACTTAGTATTTTTCCATTGAGAAATGTTTAACTGCAGTAGGTTTTTTAAAGGGATGGTTAATTAACTAATTAAATCAATGATTCAATTATGTGAAATGTTAGAGGGACTATAATAGTACTGAAGCATTTGCTATTAGTTTGTCTGAAGAAGTGCATGTATCTTATGCATGAAAGCGCTCACAAACAGTAAAGTATTTTGGGATTTTTACTTCGACTGGCGTCTTTTTGTTGGATCCACACATTAAACATTGCTTGTATAATTTTGGAAAGTTACTAGCTATATATATATATATATATATATATATATATATATATATATATATATATGTATGCATGTATGTATATATAAACATACATACATTCACAGCTAGTTTATTCATTTTGTAAAGAAAATTTTAGAAGTTTGGAATTCTACAAGATGAGCTTTGATAAGTAAGTTTGGACTATATTAGGATTAAACTGGCATTTTTTAACTGAATTAAAACTGCAGTACGATATCATAGGCAAAACAAGCAGCACCATATACTATTAACCTAAAGGCAGAGCAAGAGCTTTTTTTTTAATTAATAGTTCACATATGAACATGCAGATGAGTAAGTCACAAATTTAGTTACAGGTACAGAAAGGCTGGAAATGTGTACAAACTGAAGTTACAGATTAAATATATCCTTAAGAAGTGCAAGACAGAAATCATAGACTTTCTTTCCTTGCAGCTGTAGCTCTCACTGTCTCGCCAAACAGACGTGTACACACATTTTCCTGTCCAGTCTAGAAGTTCTAGATGTTCTTACAAATGTCACTTGTACATTAAAATGTCAGGCAAATTGTTGTTTTCTGCACATGCATTGCATTTTGTAAGGATCCCTCTCTGCAGCATGCAAAACTGACTAAAACAGCATATCAGGTTCTGCCTCTGCTGTTCCCCAAAATTTAAATAAAACAAAATGAAAAGAAATCTCCCTTGTTGCCTTGCCTACTTCCGGGCTTATTTACATCTGAAAATGTCATGATGTTTCTATAATGGAAATAATCTATAGTTTTCAGTAGGACTTAATAGCTTCATGAACTTGGTATATGTAATGATGTGTTCTTAAATTAGCATCACTTTGAAAACTAAATGTTATAAACAGAGGAAATGTTCCTTCCATTGCTGATATTATTAGCATCTTCTTTTGATGAGCTACCAGGAAATTCCAAACTCTGAGTTCACATCCATATTTATCCAGACCAGATACGATACCAGGCAACTAAAATGCACACATCAATTTACCAGACATTCCTAGAGGAAAAGTGGCCTCAATATGAGACCCTGCAATGCAGACATTGGACAGTATAAGCCACATAACTGAAGATATGTTTGTGTGTCCGCGCATGTCTGTCTATTTGTTAAATGGTCAGAAAAGAAAAAGACAAATGTATATACTTATGTGTTTAATCTCTGATATACAAATATCAGTGGTGGGGGTAGAACTTTTCCCCAAGAAAATAAAACAATGTTCATGTTGATAGCAACTATAGTACATAGAACAGCTAGCCTTCATTCTGGTGTACTTTTGGTGAATGAAAATGTTCAGGGAAGAAGACTTACTGAATCTGTCTTTACTTGATTTTGAAGTAGACACTGATTAAAGGCTCTTCTCCATCTAGATCCGCTTGTCAGACTTCATTTGTCTCCATTCACTATTGTACAATAATTGAAAGATTACAGTTTGATTAAACCATTAACTGAACTGTCATGAAGGTCATCGTTCATCTCTATCCTTGTGCTGTCTGCACTGTATCTGGAGTTTTACAGGGTTCCATTGTAGGCCATTTTAACTTCTTTGGAAATGATCACTGAATAGGGTTTCCTTTCTAAGATACTGTGATAATATAACAGTGCAGTTACAAAAATATTGCTGTGGTACTTGAATCCTGCTGGTGTAATTATTACACCATTTGATCATTGCATTGTTTAATACCACTGACTTTCTGCTGCAGTCTAAAATACCACATGTATGATTTTCTGATGTGCTAAAAATGAACATGCTTTTTTTCCCTTTCCTGACTGATTGTGATCACTCAGCTGAAGTGGTATAAGACAATAAATCCCGTTTTTTTCTCAACTTCATCTTTCTTTCATCAGTTGTGATTCCAATATCAGTAAAATTAGAATCAAATCAAGATATATACACATTTTTAACATATATTACATCTCTGTGTCACAAACACATTTCTACTTCTCTTGCTAGACTGCAGCTAATATTTACAAAAATATATACATTTTCACACCCTCTTACTTTTACAGAACTACTCAGGGTCACTGTTTGCAAGCTACCAGACTGTCTGGAGATCACTGCGCTGGATATCTGACTTATGCCATCATGGCATGAAAAACGTTTTTTAACCTGACAACAAGGATTGTATTAGAAGGGCTAGCAGGAGCTGAAGAAACTATCTCTGGTGAAGTGTAATATTAAGAATATTCTGGTTGTCAGCACATGGAAGAAAGGTCATGTAATGATGCCAGTATCTGCCCTTCTACAGCACTTTCCTATACCTACACACACACACATGAAGCCAGCGATCGACCGTCTGACCATGTCTCCTACCTTCTGAAGCCAGCGACCGTCCGACCATGCCTGCACCTACCTTCTGAAGCCAGCGACTGACCTGCACGGAAGCCATATATTCCGCCCAACAGAACCGATCGCTCTACACGACACCCGCGCAGCGAAATCCCCGCGAGAGCTGAGAGAGAGCTCTCAGCTCACTCCTCATTGGCTCTGACTGCAAGGGAAGCAGTCCAGAGCTCCTCTGTTCTGTGCGGTCATTGACCGCACAGATTTCTGGGTATTCTACAGCACAGGTTGCTGGGTACCTGTTTCTTTGCATTCGGACTGAATAGATTTTTTGTTTCACGGATTGTTTTTCTTGTTTTATTTTCTAGGTGGGAGAGCTGCAGACCGGCAGTCCGATAGGACGAGCCGCCCCTGCAAATGGAAATGTTTACGGAAGAATTAAATATGCCAAGGTTAGAGGCAGATGAGGCTCAATTAGTAACAGGATAGGAGGAAATGAGATAAGAATGGTGTTGTATAACCAATCTACAGGAAGTCCCCAGGAATAGATGGTATTCCTGTGGAAGTTTGGAAGCTATGAGGGAAAAAAACTGATAAAGATCTGGAAGGTTTTAACAAGAAGTTATGTACTCACCATAACGTTCGATGTATGTAGTCCATCTCGCCTTGAATTCTTACCCGTGGGTTCGGAGCAGAACCTCGGCTCTGACTTGGCCATACTCTAGCTCGAAGTCTTCAATTGGCTCATGGCTAAGAGGTATCCCATCATGCAACAGGTCCATTCCCCAGATCTTGTTTGCTGCAGACACACACACACACACACTGAGAAGAACAACAACCCCAAAAGAAAGGACTACTGACACCTAGAGACTATACTTCCAGGTCCTCCAGGAGGGGATAAGGAGGGAGGATTAGTAAGAATGTAAGGCGAGATGGACTACATACATCGAACGTTATGGTGAGTACATAACCTCTTGATGTTACGTAGTCCAATCTCGCCTTCATTCTTACCTGTGGGACAGCGTCCCTAGCACTTTGATCTTGGATAGCTCAGTGAAAAATACTCGAGCACTGTGGAACTAAAGGAAGATCTGCCTCTAGAGACCAGATCCAGTTTGTAGTGACTAATTAAGGTATGAGGTGAAGCCCATGTTGCTGTAGCACAAATATCGTCCATAGACATCCTAGCCTGAAACGCAGTTGAGGTAGCCACAGATCATGTAGAATGAGCCTTCACGTTAAAGGGTAATTCTTTGCCATTGGAAGGATAAATAAATGAGATGCAATCGGAGATCCAGCGAGACAAGGTTACCTTAGAAACAGGACCCCCAAGTCTAGTGTCTGAAAATGAGACAAACATTTGATCTGATTTCCTGAAATCTTTTGTCCCATGTAAATAGAAACGCAATTGCCTATGAACATCTAGCTGATGAAACTTAAATTCTGCCTTGGAGAATTCAGGAAAAAACACAGGCAACTCAATGGATTGGCTGATATTGAAAACAGAGGCAACCTTTGGAACAAAGGAAGGACTGGTTCTTAAGGAGACCCTATCTTTGTGAAACACCAAATAAGGTGGCTTAATCGATAATGCTTGGTGTTTAGAGACCCACCTAGCTGAAGTTATGGCTACCAAGAATACTGTCTTCCATGACAGGAATTTAATGTTACACGTAGCTGCGGGCTCAAAGGGAGTTGAGGTGAGCTTCTGTAATACAAAATTGAGGTCCCATGGCATTACTGAATCAAAGACTGGAGGTCGGAGTAACAATGTCCCTTTCAGAACAGCCCTACAAAGCCTATGAACCATAAGATTGGGCTCATTAGCAACATGAAAGGTATAAATCACTGCCAGTTGCACTTTAATGGTTGATGCAGCTGACCCCTGACTGAACAGTTGAGAAAGAAATTCTAATATTGCCGAAGTAGGCGCTGTATAAGGATCAATATATCTCTCACAGGCCTGAACAGAAAATCTCTTCCACTTACTGGAATAAATCTTCTTGGTAGAAGGCTTGTGGGAAGATGATAGAATATGGACCACTTCTGGGGAAAAATCATGAAGCCTGACTAAGGACGGAACTGGAGCAGCCAAGCTGTCAACTTGATGGTCTGGATGGAGGGATGGAACTCTCCTGACATATGTCAGCAGATCTGGAGCTGGGTCCAGAATCCAGGGCTTGTCCATTATATAGAGTTGAAGGAAGGGAAACCAAATTTGACGAGGCCAGTGTGGGGCAATGAGGATCATTTTGCTTCCCAAAGACTGTGCTTTCTGAATGACCTTTGATATTAGAGGTAAAGGTGGAAAGGCGTAGAGAAGACTGGAGGGCCAATCGTGAACCAGAGCATCCCTGGGTGTCTCCCCCTCTGGGGGATAAGGGTGAAGTAGCCGCTGCATTTGGCATTGAGGGGGCTGGTAAATAGATTGCAGCAAGGAATATCTTCGCCGCAACATAACTGTTCAGGGACCACTCGTGAGGCATTAGGATAGCTCTGCTCAGCCTGTCGGCAATCACGTTGGACTTCTCCGGTATATACGTTGCAACTAGAAAGCGTTGGGAAGACACCGCCCACTGCCAAACTCGAATTGCCTCTCTGCAAAGGGGGTATGATTTGGTTCCTCCCTGTTTGTTCAGATACCATACCACTGACATGTTGTCTGAGTGGATTGCAATTGTGTCTAGAGGGAGAAAGCTCTGAAATGCTTGCAGTGCTAATAGCACTGCTCTCATCTTCAAGACATTGATATGCAAATGGGTCTCGTGATCTTGCCACCTGCCTTGGACTGTCCTGACGAGATAATGCCCCCCACTCGATCTGGGAGGCATCCGTGGTCACCGTGGCAAATGAAGAAGATGGAACAAAACGCTTGCCTACGTTGAGATTGCTGGCCTGAAGCCACCAGCATAGATCCTGCTTGCACCTGTCCGTAATCAAAATAGAATGGGAGAGTGGAAAATGCTGTAGTGACCAATGGGTGAAAAGCAGCCACTGAAGAACCCTCATGTGTAGTCTGGCAAGGGGAACTAGCATGATTGTGGCAGCCATGGTCCCTAATAAATTGAGGACCACTTTTGCCTTGAACTTCCTCAATGGTAGTAAGGCGGAGACCTGCTGTTGTAGAGCCTGAATTCTCTCTTCTGGTAAGAAGGCCCTCATAAGCACTGTATCTAGTTTGGCGCCAATAAAAGTGACATGCTGCAAGGGCAACAAGGCAGATTTTTTTCCAATTTAGAGTAT
The DNA here is from genome assembly GCF_019279795.1 of Protopterus annectens. Classification (NCBI taxonomy): domain Eukaryota; kingdom Metazoa; phylum Chordata; order Ceratodontiformes; family Protopteridae; genus Protopterus; species Protopterus annectens. Next base: position 470,194,287 of record NC_056731.1, read on the forward strand.
TCCTAACCTTTGGCACAGTGTAATGGTGGCGTCCCTGGTCTGTAACAGTAGATGCCTGGTGGTGGCAGAAAGGAGCCAGTCGCCCAGGTATGGAAATACTTGGAATCCCTGATGTCTCAAGTGAGCCGTTACAACAGCCATGCATTTGAACACCCTGGGGGCTGTGGTGAGACCAAAGGGCAGAGAGCGAAACTGAAAATGATTGGCTCCTAGCCGTAAGCGTAGATGACTTCTCGATGTCCTGTTCATCTTGATATGGTAGTAAGCATCTTTAAGGTTGATGGAACACATCCACACATCTTTCCCTAACAGAGGGAGTATTGACTGTAAGGTGACCATGTGGAGCTTGGACTTTTGTACATGAAGGTTCAATCGGCTGAGATCCAAAATGGGTCGCAGGTCCCCTGTTCTTTTTGGCACCAAAAAGAATCTGAACTAAGTCCCTAATCCTACTTGGTCTGTGGGGACAGGCTGGATGGCTCTCTTTGAAAGCAACTTTTTTATTCCTAATGTTGCGGAATCCCGGTGACTGGGTGGAACGTCTGGGATTCTCTTGGTTGGCGGGGGAGGGAGGAGAAGAGAAGGGAATATGATAACCTCTGGAAATTATCTTTAATACCCACTCATCTTGGGTGAAGTCTTGCCAGGCTTCTGGGAATAAAGAAATGCGACCCCTGACCGGCTCCAGAGACGCACAGTCAGGCTTCCCTTCCGGAGCGCTGGTAGGGAGAACCATGAAAGGAATCATGGTCCCCCTGGTTACGCGGGCCTCTTCTGCCTCTAGAGCAGTGTCTACCTGAATTTCCACCCCTTCCCCTGCCTCTGGAGGGGGAATCACTTTGTGCATCTTGAAAAAACCTCTGTGACTTCCTGAACCAAATTTTCCCACCCTTCTGGCCCTTGGGGTAAGGTCTAGAAGGCATGGAAAAATGGACTCCCATGGCAGCCAGGGTTTTTCCTTCCTGCTTGCACCTAGTGAGAGTGTCCTTCACCTTGGATCCGAACAATGATGAACCATCAAAGGGACTTGAAGGCCTCTGTGAAATTGCACAGGCGCATCCAAGAGTGTCTCCTATGAGAGACTCCGGAACCCGCTGCCCTACTCGTTCCATCAGCTGCGTATGAGATCAGCCTCATGGAGGAGTTGGTAAGGGAATTTAGGGTAGAAATCTGTGCACTGACCTTCTGTGCCACGGCATCAGAAATGTTACCCTGTAGAGAATCTCCTAGCTCTTTTAGGAGATCTCTCTGGAGCCTTGTAAAATGCATCAAGTAGTTCAGCGACTGCAGTGTAAAGGCTGCACACGTAAACACATGCTTCCCATACGTGTCCATAGCCCGGGACTCCTTGTTAGGCGGATGGATGGTAGACGAAGTTTCAGCAAGTTCCTTCTTGGTGGCTGCTGCCACCACCATGGCATCTACTGGAACGCCCTTTGTTAGATATTCCTTGTCAGTGGGGGCGGACAAAAATTTATTGGGTCTCCTAGAGACCGGTTCCACAGTATCAGGAGTTTCCCACACCTTTCGACAGACAAGATCTAGTAGCTCATCGAAAGGGGGAGAAACCCAAGAGGCGGAGGGTTGAGACCTGAAAGCCTTCAGGAATACCGACTCCTCATCAGAAGGGGATTTGGAGGGCCAGCCACCTCTCTGCTTCAAGATCTCAAGGATATCTGAAAAAGAGATATCTTCAGAAGATGACTTGGGGGACCCCTCTGACCCCTCGAGGTTGGTGTCCGACGTGAGAGACTCATCCGGGGAGTCGAATTGTTTCTTCTTACACAATCTCTTTCTGGTAGGCTCCTCAGGCAAAAACTCTTGGGAGACTTCAGAAAGTTGGGGACTACTCATGGAGGTATCTTGAGGCTTAGGGTCTCCGCTGTCCAGGGATAGAGGGTGATCTGAAAGTGACACTGGTGCCGGAGGGAGCAGAGTATTGGTGCTGTAGGATGAAGCTGACGACCTGGCCTGCATACTCCTCATAACCTTGAAGGCTGATCCCCCCCGGCTCCGAAGGCCGAGTAACTGTAGAGGATACAGTAGTAGCCCTTGGCGCCGAGGAGATGAGGTCCGAAGCAGATGTCAGGTCCAAGCTCACTCGAGCCAAAGCACCGAGAGGATGGCTCATAACCGATGAAGATCGATCTGAGCCCTCCCACTCGGGTCCGACCGGAGAACCGTAGACCCTCGACCCCGTGGATGGAGCCGACGGGGTTGGAGCGGAAATCGGAACCGAGAGGCCAGGCAAGGCTACTGGAACTGATCTAACGGCACCCAACGGAACCGACAACTCTGGCTCCGAAGGCTGAGAAAGGCTTGGAGGAGGAGGAACAAAGGATGAAGAGACCATAGGCTCTGGAGCCGACTGGGTCGGAGCCGAAATCAATTTGGCCAACACCGATGACTGAAGCAGTTTCTTCACCACTCTATTAACGTCCTCATAAGAAAGGGACCTGGAGGATATAGTTGGAGATCTGGATCTCCCTACAGAAGGGGATATGCGTGAAGGAGAAACCGGTCAAATGACTGGAGACCGGCTCCAAACCAAAATATCCATGACCGGCTCCGAAAGGCTGGAAGCCGATACGGACTTAGTCAAGACACTACCTTCTGTCAGCACCAAGGGCAATGGAACCGAAGAAGGAGAAACTCTTCTAGCAACTTTCTCTGGCGGCTCCGAAGAAACAGATGGAGCCAGAGAGCACTTCTTAGAAGTCTTTTTATCCGTTTTAGCTGGGGAGGATAAGGCACTGGAAGACTTAGCCAAGTCTTCCTCGAAGGAGTGTTTAAGCAGTCCTTTCAAAATGAGCTTGTTCTTCCTCTCCTGTAGTACACGGGGACTGAAGGAATGACAAAACATAGCCCCCAAGCAGTACACGTACACAGAGTGCCCATCAGTCAAAGACATTTTATTGTTGCATTCAACACACTTTTTAAAGCCCGAAGGCCTGTGTTCCTTAGAATCCTTGGACATGCTGAATAAAGGAGAACATACACAGGTACAAAGGAATACGTACACACACTGGACCCAACCAAACCCCACATGGGAAACTAGAGCCTCTAACTAAAAATGTCCTTGTAACCGGCGGGAAAAAGACTACAGGGAGGACTAGGTCCTCTAACTTAAAAAGGCCTAGCCCGGGGAAACAAAGGCAGGATAGCACCAGTAGCCAGACACGACAACACTTAAAAGCTAACAGAATGGAGCACCAAACCAAAGACCACACGGAAACAATGGGGAGGACCAGGTCCTCTAACTGAAACGGGCCTAGCCCGTGGGAAGAAAGGAAACAAACGGGATACCAAAACGGCCAAGGAAAAGGCCACAAAAACAGAAAGAGAAGCAAAACAAAGGTAGTATAACACCACTACCACACACACACAGCTATGAAAATGAAAATAGGCTTTTTTGAGCAACAAGTCAAAAGTTTATAAACAGTATACTTAGCCACGGCCAAAAGCGACACCACGTCTGTGCATAACGAGTGGCAAACGAGATCTGGGGAATAGATCTGTTGCATGATGGGATACCTCTTTGCCACGAGTCAACTGAAGACTTCGAGCTAGAGTATGGCCGAGTTGGAGCCGAGGTTCGGCTCAGAACCCACGGGTAAGAATGAAGGCGAGATTGGACTAAATAATATCAGTATTTTAAGAGGAAGAGAAGTACCAACATCCTTGAGGAAAGCGGTGGTAGCTGTAATACCTTAAAGGGCTAAAGACCCATGAGATCCAGCTTCTTACAGGCCTATTTCAAAACTAAACCATGATTACAAAGTGTTTATGTCTATAACGGCCAAAAGAATGGCACAAAGTGATGCCAAAATTAACAGATATGGATCAATCTGGTTTTGTTGAAGGGGGGAACATATTTGACATTAACAGAACTTTGATGATCCAGAGAGAAGCAGAAAGTTAGAAAATACCACTGTTGTTGGTGGGTCTTTTTGCAGAGAAAGCATTTTACAGAGGAATCTGGGACGTTATTAGTAAGGCAATGGAAGCATTTGCATTCCCTTATAAAATTATGCGGTTGTTTAGGAGGGCATATGAGGGATCAGAGGTGAAAATTAAAGTGGGTGGGATCTTCTCTGAGAAGTTCTGCTTGAGCAGAGGAACCAGACAGGGTTGTCCTCTTTGCCCTTTGTTATTTGCATTACATTTAGAACCATTAGCAAAAAATTAGGGACTCAGAAATTCAAGGATATAATTGTTATGGTAGTCAAGAAAAGTTGGCTATATTTGGAGATTATATTTTATATGTCATAAAACCAGAAAAGGGCATTTCAGTGTTGTGGAACATCTTGAAATAGTTTCAAATCTTTTTGAGTTATAAAAATGAATGAAGCTAAAACAAAGGCAATAGTGACAAATTGTGTACCCACACACAAATTGGTTCAGCAATACCCATATTTATGGGGACATGATAAAATTAAGTACTTAGGAGTATGGATTAAAAATGATTCTGGCGTGGCAGCTAGGGATATGTGGCTGGACACTAAACAAAAGATAATATAAAAACTGAGAAAATGGACGCTCTGTTATATGGATATGGATAGTAAGGTGCAAGCAGTTAAAATGTTTTTAGTCGCTTTGGTCTTATACACAGGTCAGACATATATTTTTTATCAACCAGAAGAGAAGTTGTGGACAGCAATTAATAAAGAGCTGAAGGATTTTATCTGGGGGGGGGGGGGGGGGCAATAAGAGTCAAGTGGGATAAGCTGATTCTTCCAATAGAACAGGGAAGACTGGGATTGGTCGATTTGAAGTATTTCAGAGCTACACAGTTAAGGCTCAAGCAGAAACCTGTAATTCAAAGTGGAAAGGGATGATGAAAAAACGGGGGGGGGGGGCTCAAGAAACAAGGAGAGACTGGGATTTTAGATGCAGATCTTTAAGGAGAATAACAATAATCATACAGAATATTATATTCATAAATTAGCAGAAAGTATTGCAAGAACTAAGACAACATGGGAATGGAGAAAGGTGACTGCAATTAGGGATACAAACAATATGCAAGAGGGGGCTAGAATTTATTGGAGGAAACTCACAAAGGAACCAAGGTATTGGGAGCAAATAACTAGAATGTGAAAGTAACAGAATGGGAAGTCACCAAGAATTCTTTTGGTCTGCAGGTGAGAAATTGCCTTCCCTATCAAAGGTGCATATCAGAGTATAGGTAAAGAAAAAGAAATGGAGGAGTCCTAAATGAAAGACCAACACTGGTAGAGTTTTTGCAGAATCTATAACAGAAGCTGTTGTTAAAAAAGGAATAATTAGTAATGCATTTAAAATATTGCATGATAACTATAAGAATCAATCAGAGGAGGTTAGAAAGGATTGGGAAGAGAGAATGGATAAGCAATTCACAAAGAAACAATGGGGGATATATGTATGTATGTATCCCAAATATGCAACAAAAACTAGAAGATTTAGGATTTTGGCTTGGAAATGTTTACATAGTTATTTTTATACCCCAAGTAGGCTCCAGAGAATTTTTCTTCAGGTAGACAGCAAATGGAGGTGTGATGGGGAAAAAAGAGGTAATTGGAAATATTTTCTGGGAGTATAATGAGTTGGCAGACTTTAAGGATTGTCTGCAGACTACTCTATCAGAGATACTGGGTGAGCAAATTGGTTTGAGGTATGATACAGAATTGGAACTGCCTAGACATAGTAAGGCCTTGCCGAGTCTAATTATGGTGGCTGCCAAAAAAACAATTATTAGAATGGAAATCAAAGTCTAAACCAACTGTACTAGAAATAATGAATATAACAGAGATAAAACAACTGGAAATGAGATCTTTAGAAAAGGATAGGAGCAAATTACATAGGAAAAAATGGGAATTATGGGAACAATACATAAAGAAGAAGAATGAGCTTTAAAACAAGGCAGGATCTAAATGAGCTATGTGATGTTTACTGACAATGATTGGGTAGATTACAAATGATGTATAATGTTTGCAACTGAAATTATGTCAATATGGTTTGTGATGTATAATGCTTGCAAATAATATTATGCCAATATGGTTTGTTTTCATTTATATAAATGTAAGTTTGCATACGTCATTAATAAAAAAGATCTATGATTTGTCAGTTTGGTTGTTAACTCACTGCAAACCGCCAAACGGATTTTGTTCTCTTTATTACAAGCTGCATTGATTAAGTAACACTTTAGCATCCCAAATTAATGCTGAAAAGTTTACCCACTCATTCAATATTTTGATAGCTGAAAATGCCCATTGACTGCAGCATTAGCAAACCATAAAGAATGGCAAAGATTTTGAACAGACCTGAGCTCAAGGAGAAGAGACATTTATAACTATTTGCTAATTAAAAAGACAACACAGGACGCAACAGGATCAGAAAATCAGTAGATGTATTGAATCTATGGTGTTTCATTTTTACTGTGAAATCTTAAATCCAAAATAATGATCTCGTTTATTTAAATTTTGCTTCCTCATGCTTGAAAAAAAATCTGAATCTTCAGATCACAGTTAATGACATGCTGTTGAGCCATGTGTTTTCCGTTTAACCATTTAACTAACTGAAATGAAAGGTAATATGATGCAGTCAAAATGTTAAGTAAAAGACATTTTCTGCCAGTTGATCCTCCAAAACAAGAAATACTGCTTGAATGTTCTAATATATCAAATGCAATGGTTCTTCAACATCAGGGGCTGCTTTCAAAAAATATAACCTCAAAAGTTGTAAGCATGGTAGCATTTAAAAACACAGTGCTAAGGATCCGAGTGTTGTGGTAATCTAAAAGAGCAACACCTTCTTACAATCTAAGCAACAATACTGCACATGCAGTGCAACAATTAAAACACAATCCAGCCAGGCAGGCTTATAAGTTGCAACTAACTCCTGTAGGTAAGTGCGTAAACATAAAATAGGTTTGTACACTCACTGCATTTAATAAAGAAAGACCTGTAAAAATAGTTATGACAGTATCAAATGACAGTTTTCCCCTCATAAATTCATTATAGAAGAATAGAAGTCAAAGATCCTCCAGATGAATGGATGAATGACGATTATAATTAGAAAGTAACTATTTAATTGAAAACAATAAGAGTACATTTTTAACTAAAACTAGTGATAAGAGAATTTATTCAGACAACAATAAGAAATGTTGCTCTGGAATGACTACTTAAAGAGGAAAGCTGAAGCAATTTGTAATCCAAAAGAAAAACACTTTATGTAAAAGCAAGACAAAATAAGTACAATTTCAAGAAGAATGTTGTTATTCCTCAAAATATGTCAACAAAGGAGCTTTTGTTTTCCAACAAATATTTATTAACAAAAGGAATAACACAAGGTTGTCTCCTTTCTCTTTTATTTGCATTAGTAACACTTGGAAAATTATATCGCATTAAATGACAAAATCAAAACTTTAAAAATAAATAATGATCATAATGATCATCAATTTTTTAATGTCTGTAGGATAGGCCCACTGGTTCCCTTTTCTACACCAAATGGCCCATTCACTCCTATACTGGGCAAGAGCTCTCCAGCTATTCATTTCCAGGTGGAGGTAAACATCAACTGTTTCAGAGAGGGCCAAGTCTGTAGATCCTGTGGACTGTCATGTCCCCACATCACAGCAACCTTGAAAGCTTTGCTACAGCTGCCTTACAGGTGCAAGCATGCTTATATGCAAAAGTAATCTCTGACCAAGCATCAAACCAGTTGCAGCTTGGGGTTCACTAGGCTCTTCATGATACAGCAACTGCCAATACAGTTAGTCAAGCTGCCCCCTCTACTCAAAGACTGGCATGCCAACATACGTTCATAGGTGTGTAATAGGCTAATGGCCCTGGAGTCTTTACAAGCCTAGCCCATAGAAATGCCCTGGCATTGTGCCACCTGACGTTAGTTCCCAATCCCTCTATCAAGTAGAGTCACTGGAATGATCCTCAGGGTGAACTTTCTATTTCCCATCCACTCATCAAGATTTCTCTTGAAGAGGGTCAGTGAGGTGCTCTGCTTGACATGTATGGGAAGTCTATTCAAGAGCATGGGCAGTCTCTGGGTTATGAACCTGTCCCTCCAGCATGTTCTGTTGATTGTGGTAATGAGGTTGAGTTCTATGGAGTATGTGGTACAGAGGGATTGGGATTTCTTTAGATGTAGCATTTCTAACAGAGCTGGGTCAGACATGGCTTTGTAAGTCAAGCAGAGATCGCCTCTGAGTAGACAATATGAGACAGAGAATAGCTGGAGTTTTAGTCTTTCCGTGTAGGACATGTGTTTAAGGCCTAGGATCCTCTCTGTGAGGTACTTTTGTGGCCTTTCAAGCTGCTGCATGTGTCTGGTGAGGTACATGCCAAATGGGGCATTATAATCGATGATTGGCCTAATAAGGGAAGAGTAGAGAAAGATGATGACCTCTTTCTTCCTGGATGCAAAACCTTTGGTAATGACGTGCCACATAGCAGGACTTTCTGACCACAGTGGCAATGTGGTGGTCGAAGGAGAGGTTACTGTCAACCTGTGTCTCCAGATCACTTATAGCGTCTTCAGTGTTAAGTGGGCTCCCATTGATGTGGTAATTAGTGGAAAATGAGTTTTTCCCAAAGGGGGTGACAACGCATTTTTTGGCATTAAGCTTAAGGCTATGGTTTTGACACCAGTCATTGGTCTAAGTGAGGCCTTTCTGTAGGATGTCTACAGCACTTGGGGAATTTATAACAGCTCTCAGCTTGCAGTCGTCTGCGAACTTGGTCAGCCAGAGTCCCTCCGTGTTGGCCTGGACTTCTGAGATGTAGATGCCAAACAGGAGAGGACCCAGGACCGATCCCTCTGGGACTCCACTTGGGACTGATCGGCAGTCTGACTTGGAGTCTGCTACCTTCACGCTGTGGTTTCTATCTGTGAGCTAATCTGCAACCCACCTAGTTATATAGGGGTTGATACCTAGTTTGGCGAGTTTATCAATAACTCCTGAGTGGAGAATGGCATCAAAGGCCTTGGTCAGATCGAGGTAGGTTGTATGAACTGCCTTCCCCTCATCCACAGCTCTGGTGACTGACTCAAAGAAGTCAACCAGGTTGAGCAGGCATGATCTACCTTTCACAAAACCAAACTGCATGGGATCTAGAGTTTGGAGAGTCTCTATATCCTTGTTAATTAGGTCCATAATGATGCACTCCATAGTCTTGCATATCAGACTCGTCAGGCTATTGGGGCAATAATTCCCAAGGTCTGTAGTCGCTCCCCCTTTATGGAGAGAGATGACTGTAGCACTTACACCCTACTCATCCACCCCTGTGCATGTGACACTAGTCAAACATGGATCCTCTAGGAAGTAATCAGGGCTATAAACCTCTGTGATATTTCCAAAAAAAATTTTTTTTTTTTTTTTTTTTTTTTACAGATCATGTACTGTTAGCCTTAACTACTATTAATCTCTCTATAATTAGACAAGATAATGCACCTTATAAAAATAGCTATAGAAAGAAGACAACACTAAATATTAAGATATCTCAAACCTCTGGGCAGCAGGCCACCTTTTATTAATTTTGTAAACTTATCTTCCACATACTACTAAAGAATGAACACAGAGTTTGGAGATTGCACATAATACGTGTAAGAGGTTCCTGGAGGTTTGCTTTTTATTTCTTCATGAAAAGCTGTGGCCACTTCATAGTTCACAGTCTAAGGAATTTGCATTGCAAACTTGGTGGCTTCATTAACTCCCTAGAGAGGGTCTGTCCCAAGCAAATATCCACTGTCAAAACCATGGACTAAAACTAAATGCCAACAAGTCTATAATCATATCCTTCATCAAACATGACTTCCCTTGTAACTATCACACTGACAAACACACCCCTGGAAATTGATTCCAAACAAAATGGATCTGGAAACCTACGCAGACAATGAACTGTGCTTTGATCACCACATATTCACTGTTGTAAGAAGTCCTTTTTCATCGCACAGCTTATATCTAACTTACATCTTCAGCTCCAGAGATGTAAGTGTTCCACTGTACTTGGCACTTATAAAGCCTATCACTGAGCATAATGCCCCTTTCACTATGTACCTCTCCAAAAACTTGTCACAACTGGAATGACCACAATGCTTTCTCATTAACAAAAGTAAGGGCTTAAATTGTGAAAACTATACAGACCATCTCAAAGTCTTGTCACTCTTCTCAGTATCACACTGGCTACTGAGAGGTGGCCTCTGCCTTGCATACAAAGCTTCAACAGACCTTATTTTTTCAGGCCAGTTACACATTTGCAAATCCAGTGGTATCAAACACTTTCACAAGGGATCTCAATCTCTTGCAAAATAAATAGAATACATTTGAGGGATAGCTTTGTGTCTCAGAGAATACTGCTTCTATGGAACTGTGTTCCACTCCACACAAAGCAAATTACTTCTTTTAGTCTATTCAAATGTTATTTGGATGACTGGACAGGTACCTACAAATTCACCCCTGTCCCTAAAGGATAGGAAAGACATGAAAATGTCTCAACATATGCCATCTCTAGGTTATCTGTACGCAAAATAAAAGTAAAACCAACAAAGGTGGCAGTGCACACAACACTAACAACCAAGTCAGTGTGCTCCAGAAACGTTGGATCCAGGAGAGAAACCAATCCAAAATATAGTAATGCAGCCAAAAAGCAAAATAAAGCACCATTTATTAAAATCAAGTAATAAAAACGCTCCAAAAAGCAGAAATACACATTAAACAAACTGATTTAGCGCCAAAGTGTTATTAGGCCCTTTAGTCCCACCATAGACCATCAGAACCAAACAGAGCAAGCAAGCCTAATGCATTTAAATAGTTAATTAGTAGATTGTGTTGAGTCAAATAATTAGGAACCTTCAATTGTAGTAATAAGTAACAACTGACCTAAAAATCTACCACGACCAAGTAAAAACTCATTTCTGTGAAGTTGTTTTAAAGTTCATATAAGATATATGAAAATGTACTCAAATCTAAATAGTTTAAGCCAAATTTAATGTGAAAAATAGGTTTATAAAAAAATTATAATAAATAATACAGCTTAATGTGAAAATAAAAAGTAGTCACCTAAAAAATTGCCTCAAAAAATATCATAATTTTGCTGAACGCAACTTCAAGACAGAGGCAATGTTAGCATTATCATTTAGCCCTGGGTATTTTCTTGCATTCAATCTAAGTTGCCAGAATAACTCTCGGTATGCCAAGGTGGACTCCCAAACACCACCTCTCGGGTTAAGGGGGAACCTTCTCCAAAATGCCAAACTTGAACTTCTGAAAACTGGGGCATACATAAGAATGTCTACAGAAGAGTTAAGAGAAGAGTTGCTTGATTTAATAGACAAAGACAGATATATCAAGATCAATGAGAGAAATAGACTGCAGAAGGTTAATAAACCCCCAAAAGTCAGAAGCTTGATAAAACAAATGAACACAGTAATTAGGACTGTCCATAGAGATCCATGCAATCTAACAGAAGTAAACAGAATATATTAATGTGCTGCTAAATTAATAACTGATAAAATTCTACCACAGGAACATAGGGTAGCGAGGGAAAAGGGGGGGGGTGAAAACGAATACCATCATGGAAATATCGAATACAGAAAACTATAAATCAGCTAAGACAAGAAGTGTCATTGTTAGAAGATTATAGAAGAGGGAACAGATCAACAAAAATATTAAGAAAGATAGATGTGATAAAAGCAGTGTGCAGTATTAGAACAGACCAGGATCTATTATGTACTATTGGAGATAACAAACTAACAATTTCAAAACAGGCGGAAAGACTCAGAAGATACCAAGATAAATATTAGGATAAAGCACAAAATAAGCAATTTACTGATGACCCCAAAAAGTTTTATAGAGAATTGGGAAATATAGTAAAAGGAATTGATAGACCGTTGAAAAAAGAGGAAGTAGATAAATTTTGGAGAAGTATCTATGAAGATCCTGTGGAACATAACAAAGAAGCTAAATGGATAGTAAAAGAAAGAATAAGAAGTCTAAAGGTACAGGATAAGAAATGGGATGAAATAACAGCCAGAGAGATTGAAACAAAGTTGAAAAAAGCCTCTAATAGGAAAACCCAGCCCCCGATGCAGTACCTAACTTTTGGCTTAAAGTATTAACTTTTTTACACGAAGATCTAGCCATGAGTAAGAACTATTTATATGCACACCCTGAATAGACACCGCACTGGTTAACAACAGAAAAAACAATGCTCTTACTTAAGAGTGAATCTGCAAGCTGCCCTAAAAATTATAGACCAATAACTTGCCTTTCAACGATGTATTAACTATACATGGGGATTGATGCTGACAGAGTTTATAGTCAATTAGAAGAAAATTCAATTATGGCAGTAGAACAAAAGGGCAATAAAAGAAAGTCATATGGAACAAAGGATCATTTGTTGTTAAATAAAGTTATAGTGGAGAAAGTACAGTTTTGTACCTACCATAAATGTAGATGTCCGAACAGGATAGCATCTGCAGTCCTTACAAATGGGTTGTCCTGTCGTCAGGCAGCCCTTCGGTCGGCCGGATTCCAAAGTCTGGGTCTGGCCTCGGCTGGTGTCGCACTTCACCTGACGTCATCACTGCAGGTCTTCGGGTATAAAGGCATCAGCCGACGCCATTTTCCTCAGTGTTTCTTGCCCCAGATGCCAGTTGCCCTCTTGGATAGCTAAATTTTTGGATAAATGCCAATGTTTCCAAAAAGTAGAAGGCAAACACAAAAAATAAGCATGTATGTACATATATACAAACAAATACACCATAAGAAATCCCCCCCAGCTAGCTATTAGGTGGGCAAATACCCTAGGAGTACCACAGAGGGAAGGAGGGTGGGTAATCCTGACTGCAGATGCTATCCTGTTCGGACATCTACATTTATGGTAGGTACAAAACTGTACTATGTCCTTCAAGGATGCATCTGCAGTCCTTACAAATGGGTAGAATACCATAGCCAAACTAGGGAGGAGGAAGAAGAAATTATGGTGTAGTTAGGATCCCTTGCAAAACAGCAGTGGCAAACCCTGCTCAGGATCTAGAGTATAGAGGTAAGTTATAATGCTTGGCAAATGTATGCACGGAGGTCCAAGTAGCAGCCTCTATAATGTCCTTGGTAGCCACTCCTCGTAAGAAAGCTGTGGTAGTGGCTGTAGCCCTTGTAGAATGAGGCCTTATGTTCTGTGGAATTTGCTTTCCATGGTAGGAGTAACAGAATCTTATGCAATTTCCTATCCACTTGGAGATTGTCTGTTTGGAAATTGCTTTTCCTTCCCTTCCTGTTGCATATGCTACTAGAAGCTGGTCAGTTTTTCTATTGCCCTTGGTTCTGTCCAGGTAGTAGCGCAACTGTCTATGTACATCCAAGGTATGCAGCAGTCTTTCCCCCCTGTTCTGTGGATTGGGAAAGAAGGTAGGAAGGTGGATTGCCTGGTTTAGAGACACTCTGGATACCACCTTAGGTATAAATGTAGGATTAGTTCTCATGGACACTCTATCTTGATGGAAGATTAGGAAGGGTTGTACTGCCATTAAAGCCTGTAGTTCCGAAACCCTTCTTGCTGAAGTAATTGCCAGCAGGAAAGCAGTTTTCCAGGATAGGTGTTGAAGATCTGTTGTTGCTGCTGGTTCGAATGGAGGGAGTGTCAATTTTTCTAGCACAAAGTTCAAATCCCATGCTGGTAATGGTGGTTTCCTAGGAGGTTTTACATTCTTAATTCCTCTCAGAAATTGCCTGAGTAGAGGATGTGAGAAGACAGGGGGATCGAAGCTGTATTCTGCAGAAATAGCTGATGCATGTATCTTGATGGAGGAATAGGACAGGCCTGTATGGAGAAGCTCTGCCAAATACTCCAGGATGTTGGCAATATCTACCTTTGACACATCTTTCCTTCTTTCAGTACTCCAAATGACAAACCTTTTCCATTTTCCTGCATAGTTCCTTCTTGTTGAAGGTCTGCGGGCCTCAAGGATAATGTCTTTAACCCTTTGGGATAAATCTGGGTTAGTTGCTCTTATGTAATGTTCCAGGCAGTCAGTTGCAGAGTTTTCAGGTTTGGATGCAGGATGTTGTAGTCGCTCTGAGTTAACATCAAAGGAATCAGGGGTAGTGTCCACGTTTCTCCCAGAGACATGCTCCTCAGTAATGGGTACCAATGTTGTCTTGGCCAATTTGGAGCTATCAGAATTATCCTTGGACGTTCCTCTTTGATTTTCAGTAGTACCTTGTGCATCAAAGGAAGAGGTGGAAATGCATATGCTGTCAGGCCTTTCCAACTGAAGGATAGAGAGTCCACCTTCCAAGCAAGTGGGTGGTATGTCCTTGTGCAGAATTTCTTGAGTTGGTGATTGAGTGGGGATGCGAATAGGTCTATTTGTGGCATTCCCCATTTCTTTGTGATGGCCTTGAAGATGTCCGGGTGTAGCATCCATTCGTGAGCATCCGAGGTAGTTCTGCTTAACATGTCTGCTAGGATGTTTTCTTTTCCCGGTACAAATATTGCCTGTAACTGAATGTTGTAACTCAGAGCCATATTCCATAGGTCCAGAGCCATTCGGCATAAGGGGTATGAATGAGTGCCTCCCTGTTTGTTGATGTACCACATGACTGTGGTGTTGTCTGTCCTTATCATCAATTGGCCTTCTTGGAGGAATGCTCTGAAATTCTGGATTGCTAGTTTTACTGCCAGCATTTCTTTTTGATTTATGTGCAGGTGCAGCTGATCTGGAGTCCATAAGCCTTGAATGCACTTGTCCAGCATGTGGGCCCCCCAACCGAGGTCTGAGGCGTCCGTTGTGATGGTTTGGCTTGGTTGAATGCTGTGGAAGGACAAACCTGGGTTTGACTGGCATGCCTGAGCCCACCATAGGAACTCTTGTTTCAGGCATGGGATTAGTGGTATTTCGGTTTCTAAGCTGTGCCTGTGTTGAGACCATAAATTCTTTAGGTACCACTGTAGCTTTCTCATATGCAGTCTGGCATGGGGGACCAGGATTATGCAGGATGCCATGAAGCCCAAGGCCTGCAGTACTTTCTTTGCTGTTAGTTTGTTCTGCTTTGTTAATGCCAAGAAGTAAAGAGGAAGTTGTTCTTGTTTTTCTGCAGTTAGGAATGCCATCTGTTTTACTGTGTCCAATTCTGCACCCAAGAATGTTCTTGTTTGGGATGGTATCAGTCTTGACTTTTTTAAATTGACTGTGTATCCCAGGGCTTGTAGTAAGCAAATGACTCTTTGTAAGTCTTGTGTCAGCTTGTTTTTGTTGTCCGCTTGTATCAGGCAGTCGTCCAGGTATGGATAAATTTGGATTCCCTGAAGCCTGCAGTGAGCGATTACTGATGCCAGGCATTTCGTGAACACTCTGGGCGCAGTAGATAAGCCAAAGGGCAATGCTGAGAATTGATAATGCTCTGATCCTGCAAGAAATCTGAGGTATCTTCTGCAATTTGGTCGTATGGGGATGTGCAGGTATGCCTCCTTGAGATCTAGAGTTACCAGCCAATACTCCTTGCCCAGCATGGGAAGAAGTTGCTGTAGGGTCAGCATTTTGAATTTTGGAACAATGATGAATGTGTTTAAAGCGGACAGGTCGAGAATAGGTCTCCAACTTTTCTCTTTTCTTGGTACTAGGAAGAGTCTGGAGTAAAATCCCTTGCCCTGTTCTGTAGGTGGTACCCTTTCCACAGCTCTCATCTTTGTTAATTGAGCTATTTGTTTTAGAGCTTCTGTCTTTTGATTTGGTGGTAGGTTTGGCATTCCTCTTTTTACTGGTAAAGTGTGGAAATGAAACCTGTAGCCTTGGTCTATAGTTTGCAAAATCCACTTGTCTCTTGTGATATAGTGCCAGTTTTTGAAAATAAGGCTAACTTTCCGCCTAAGGGTGCTGCTATTTGTTCCCTGGTAGGCGGTGTCAGAGCCAAGTCACTGTGATTGTCCTGTTGCAGTGGTAGTGGTTGTATCTGTGCCTCGTTGGTTATTGCCTTGCCACTGGCGTCCCCTGTAGGCACCTCCTCTGGATTGATTGCTGCCTCTTGAACGCCTATTCCTGCCTCTCTGAGTTTTAGAGGAGTCTGGAAAGGACCAATTTTTGGAAGGCCAGTTCCTGCTAAACCTTGGGGGCTGAACCTGTAAGAAATCTTTAACTGTTTGTACAGATTTTGCCTTCTCTTCCATTTTCTTCATTACCTGTTGGGCAGGAGAACCAAATAGACTGACCTTATCCATAGGAGCATCTAATAGCTTTGCTTTAACATGATCCGGCAAGACCTGTTCTTTCAACCATGCATGCCTTCTTATAACTGTGCCAGTCATGGCTGATCTAAATGAAGCCTCCAGTGCATCATAGCCACATTTTAAAGAATGGTTACTAACCTGCTGAATGTTATTCACCATTTCTAGAACATATTTCTTATCTAAGGAATCATCAGAGGACAGTTTCTTAGTTAACTGATCAAGCATAAACTCTTGGTATTGGATCATATGAAACTGACAGTTCAAAGCTCTAGCTGAGAGAGTAGCAGAGGTGTATACTTTTTTACCCCATCTCTCTAAGGACCTGGATTCCCTTTCAGAAGGGAGAGGGTTTTTCGCTGAGGTCGAAGCTACTGCCTTAGGCCCCTGGGAGATAGTCTCAGGATCTGCAAAAGGAGCCTTGTATAAGTGGTGATGAGTGTCCGGGACCCTGTAAAACCTATCGGGCTTAGCAGGGGCTGGAGGTAAAGTATCAGGAGCAGTGCAAGCATCATTAAATGCATCATCCACAACAGGAAGAACTGGAGGTATAGCTAAAGGCCTATGTTGCGGTAAGTGTAAAAAGGTCCTAAGCCTTTTTCTTGAATCTGAGAAATCTTGTCCCTGCCATTGGAATTGCTCTCTCATGGCATGTAAGGTTTCCCCAAAGGAAAATTCCTCTGGTGGAGAGGCAGAAGGAATCGATTCTTCAGCATCGGAATCTTCATAAGTAGAAAAAGGTGCCTCTGGATGGTCTGTATTGTCTGTATCATCAGAAGAGTCATCTGAGGACACTGGCTCAGGGGGCTCTGCTCTAGGTCTCTTTTCTGGAGGTTGAGAGGCCCTGTCTGGGTGAGATTGGGATCCCCTTATTAAAGAGATGAGATCCTCTGCCAGAGTAAGCATTTGGGAACTGGAACTGGGCCTGTGAGAGGGGGGCTTAACAGGCACAGACTTAGCAGTTTTGGCTGCTTTAGCCCTGGCCAAGGCCATTATAGACATGGCTGCAGGAGGCCTAGCAGCACCACGTGCTGGGGTAGAGACATCCAAAGGGATGGTGTCCAATAATTCTTGAGAAACCACAGTAGTAGGCAAAACTTCAGAGGCCGATTCAACTAGGGTAGAAGGGGCCTCGGTAGTAGTCATGGATTCGGCTGAAGATTGACCCGTTTGCTCGGTTTCGGCCGAAACCGAGACACTCGCGGTTTGCTTAACCGTGGTTTCGGCCGAAACCGCGGACCGCGAGTGTCGGTCCTTTTCTTTGCGTTTCTTAACAATTTGAGTAGTCGGAGGATCCGACGGCATAATGTACGCAAAATCTGAGCCGAAAAACTGTTCAGCAAACTCCGACCGACGCCTAAGCGTTCGTCGGTTGAAGGAAGCACAGGCTAAACAAGCTGCTACGTCGTGGTCTGGGCCTAAACAAGGTAAGCAGTAAGAGTGGAAATCTTTATGAGGTATTTGTTTCCCACAAGTTAAACAGTTATTCACTTTTTCTGACATCGGCTGAGGCAAGAAAGAGTCCCCAACGGGGTACTTAGCTTTTTAGAAGTCTTCGAAGTAGTATTCGGTAGTAGTAATCTCTGGATCTGACCGACCGGCACTTGCGAACAGCTTCTACTTCGGGCGCCACGCGGCAAGAAAGACTGAGGAAAATGGCGTCGGCTGATGCCTTCATACCCGAAGACCTGCAGTGATGACGTCGGGTGAAGTGCGACACCAGCCGAGGCCAGACCCAGACTTTGGAATCCGGCCAACCGAAGGGCTGCCTGATGACAGGACAACCCATTTGTAAGGACTGCAGATGCATCCTTGAAGGACATCTGTAAGAAAGGGAAGAATCTAAGTATGACATGGATTGACTATAAAAAAGCATTTGATAGTATCCCACATTCATGGATAAAAAAGTGCTTAAAAATGTGTAAAGTACATCCTACACTGATTGATTACATTACAGTAACCATGAAACAGTGGCAGACCACTTTACAATTAAGCCATGATAAATGACAGATTATAATCCCAAGGATAAAAATCCAAAGGGGGATATTCCAGGGTGACTCCCTGTCACCGTTGCTATTTTGCCTTGCCATTAATCCATTAAGCTGTTTACTTAACAGCTTAGGTCATGGCTATAATTTGGCTTCTAGAAAACAGTCTAATGACTTCTCATCTTCTCTTTGTTGATGATTTAAAATTGTATAGCTTATCAGATGAAGAACTGAAAGCACACCTGCAGGTTGTCAACATTTTTTCAGATGATATTGGAATGTCATTTGGTCTTGATAAATGTGCAAAAGCAACCTTTAAAAAAGGAAAATTACAACCCCAGGAAAACATTAGTAAGGGACATGAATGTGATATAAAATAACTTGAGCAAGAGGGGGTGTATAAATACTTGGGAACTGATGAAGGATCAGCAATAAAACATGAACTAATGCGAATAAAGCTTAGTATGGAGTACTTTAGAATACTTAAATTAATCCTGAAAACAGCACTGACACCTAGGAATGAGATCCAAGCTATAAATCAATTTGCTCTTCCTGTCCTAACTTATAGTTTTGGAGTGATTGACTGGTCCCAAAAAGTGTTGGATAGATTGCATATTAAAGCAAGAAGGATGTTTCATGCTCACCAAATGATTTATAAAAATCAGTGTATACCAAGATTATATATTCCCCGTTCTGAAGGAGGGATGGGTCTCTCCTTGAAATTGATTACATGTACAGATCTGCAATCGTGGGACTCCACACATATCTACTAACCTCACAAGATCCAAATGTGGTGAAAGTTTTGAAACACGAGGAGAATAAATCTAAGATGACATCTCTGCTTAATTTAGCAGAAGCATATTGACGTCAAGCAGGAAAGGAAATCAAACCATAAGTGGATAAAAAACAGGCAGCAACTGAATGTGCTAAAAAACAAAAGAAAGAATATAAGGTGAAGGACCAGATGAGAAGGCAAGAAATGTGGAAAAAACATAAATATAGCTGCAAGTATAGAAAACTTCTGGAAGAGTCTCATGTTGATCAAGAACGAATGCAGGAATGGTTAAGGAGAGGTGAATTTACATCAAGAAATGAAAGGTTAATATTGGCAGCCCAAGATAGTGGGCTACATATACGTTGGTTTACTAAGTCCATTGAACATGTGGGAGAAACGGACACGTAGGTTTTGTGGAACCGAATTGGAAACAGTCACACACCTTATTGCTGGTTGTGACTCTCGAATGGCAGACAGACTGTATACTGAAAGGCATAATAATGTGGTGAGATTGTTACACTGGAGATTGTGCAAACATTATGGTATCAAAGTGGCTGAAAAACACTGGAAACGAGCCATAGAGAATCATAGAAAATTATGACGTTTACATCACATGGGATCACCCAATACCAACAGTCCAAAAGACAGATGCTAGAAAACCGGATATAGTGGTCCAAGAAAAGAAGACAAATGTAGCATTGATCATTGAAATCGCCACACCTAGTGACTACAGTGTCTTGCATATAGAGAGACACAA
This sequence comes from Protopterus annectens, assembly GCF_019279795.1. NCBI lineage: Eukaryota > Metazoa > Chordata > Ceratodontiformes > Protopteridae > Protopterus > Protopterus annectens. The sequence continues at coordinate 470,214,024 of NC_056731.1, forward strand.
AGTCATAAAATACCTCGATCTGCAGGCAGAAACAAGAGCCATGTGGAAGAAAGATACCCCAGACAATAGTAGTAGGAGCAACTGGTCTTATAAAAAAGAATTTACAATTGTATTTAGATATGTTACCAATTCATGTAACACCATAGGAATTGCAGGATCACTACTGGGCACATTGCAGGTGCTGCGAAGAGTACTTTTGGCTAACATCAAAGAGTGAAACAATACTAATTTCATGAACTTTAATTGTACTTTGACTTAGGAATGGGGTCCACTCCAGTCATGGTATTAGAAACCCAAAAGACTTGGAGAATTTAAAAAAGGCATTCTTAGAATTGCCATTCTTTACATCATAACAGTGTTCGTCAATTTTTTTTTTCCAAACACCTTTCAGTCTTACCCACATAAAATGCAGAGCACTGGTTACATTTCAAAATGTATACCAAACACTGAGTATTAACATTTGCCAGACTGCAAAGTAAGTTTGGTATTAAACATGTTACCCAGTGTCATGTCAGTGCCGAAGTAAATACAAGGACACTGATAACATGCTCAGCAGGAACTTCTCATTATTACATTTGTTAATGCCTGTTATGTACTTCACAGATAAAGATTCTAGTTGTCTACTGATGCACTATGTTCTTCATCTGTAAATATGTTGTAAGTAATTTCTATGTTAAAATTGTTAATCGCTATGTAATCCAATGTAACTACTGTCTGTTTATTTTACTGTGGAGCATTTCTCCCCGGGCCTCCGTTGAAAATGGACCCACGTCCAGTCGGACACTCCCGGTCAACAAATTTAAATAAATAAATAACATTTAGTAGTCCCACCTGTAGCCCTTTTGATGTCTTTTTAACCTGTTCAAAAATCTTTTTCATATTCGGTGGTACATTAAACACAAAACGGGGATGCTAACTTAATACCTGATGTAGCTGTTCATTGCCCCTGAATTACTAACAGCTTTTTTCTAATGATCTTCTTCACCTGACTAGAACAGTCACTATACTGAAGGACAAAAGCTCTACAGAAATTGCTATCAAATGCATCAACCGTTTTAGGTAGTGAATCACGAGAGTGATTAAAACCAATACCCAACAAAGATTTATACTTTCTGCCCCAACTGTCACAAACCTTGACACACCTGTTGAAAAAATGTTATCGGGTACCCTCTTTCTAAAAACATAGTCATTAAAATTTTTTCTCTCGTTCAGAAAAAAATCTTTGTTCAAAACCATTCTCATGCATCGCATACAACCTGTTCTTACTGGCTAAAGGTTCAGTTATACCTGAATCTGTTACATTGTTAATTGTGGGATTTAGTTATATTTTGCTGCATCGCATACAACTTGTTCTTACTGGCTAAAGGTGCAGTTATACCTGAATCTGTTACATTTTTTCTGTCCTTAACTAAATCCTTCGTACTGTTGTAGCGGTGTGGCATGCACGTGGGCGTACTAACCCTCGGCGTCATTTACCAAGTGTGTAGCGCTACTCAAAGGCCCACCCTAAACTGGAACACTATTGCACCTATTCAGCGTCGCTGAAGGTTCAGTAGATTCTGGTCCGACTAGCGAGACCGCGAGGACCCACAATTTCTACAGCATCTCTGTAACAGCGCGTTGACCTGCTCAATCGCTGAACCTCTATTGAAAATCCTGTTTTTTCGCCAAACAGTAGTAATTCATTTACTGGGGACGCCAGCTTTTAGGCCTGTGTAAATTGAGCGTGGGGGCAACTGGGGGCGCCAGATTTTAGACCTGTGTAGAGTGAGCGTGGGGGCAAGGAATTCCTACCCCAACACTATTTAAGTGAGTTTAGCTCCTTAATCTCCTAGCCCCTACTGATACTGAGTCTCTTTTCTCTGTAAAGTAGCTTTTACTAATGGTTTACCATAAGATAGGGGATGCCAGATTCCACTAACGGCTAACAATTACAGTAGCTCACCATTACAACGAGCATTTGTCTTGAACCCTATACTTGAATGTTATCCTGTTGCAAGTGTTTCTTCATGCAAAACGATATACCTGGTATTTCTCATTACTGTATGCTCTAAATCACCTTATTGTTTTCTTTCTCCAATGTTTAATGTTTTGTACCCAGTATTATAGTGTTATTGTTGTTTTTAAAAAAGCTTATCCACTGTTACTATTTTTGCTGCCAGCTCCTAAGCTCTATTCACTCACTATCTCTCTCCCTCATTACCTTTTAACAGAGTGGTCACCTGTGTAACTAAAGCAAAACTTCCTTTCCTGCCTACCATCCTTCTGGGAAAAGAAGAACATCAAACCTGAGCCCATATCTTGTGCTATCAAGAGGCACCGACTCACTTTGAGAATTAAAGTATGCTACATTTTGTTGCTTGACCAGACTTACTGTATTAGTGTATCTCGAGTTAAGCACCCCTCCTGTACTTCCAGCAGCCTACATATTCCCCTTTCCACATTATATACCTCCACTTCATTTCTATCTCTATCTACCTCAGCTATCCTTGAGTGTTAGCATACCACACTCCTTCCCCCTTCCCCTTCAGTACTTAGCCCTCTACCATACTGTCTGTCCCTGTAACCATACATCTTGCCACTAGGTGGCACCTCTACTACTGTTCTCCTGTGATTTCCCTTTCTCCCACCCTTATGCTTATCTTCTGCCTTCACTAACCTTTCTTACCTGTCCTCTAACTGTAGCGTCTTCCTAAACTGCTGCTTAACCTAACCTCTCATACTCTACCTTTAATCCTCCTACTCCAGCTCCTCTATATTTCTATCTCTATACATTAGATAACTCACTAGTACATTTACTCTATACTATTGACTTACCTGTTTGTTTTTCCCTTTCTCTGATTGTTTCCTGCTGAACTCCACTCTCTTGTGTCTACCCGCTCCGTTCGCCCTGCGGGCTCACTCCGCTCCCCTCCCTGCCCCCAAATCCCACCCGCCTCTAGCACCTCTACATTTATTCCCACATAACCACACCCACCACATTCTGCAGCCAATCAGAACATACTCTTCTCCGCCTACTCCATAGTCATCCCCTCCCACTCACACCCTCTCTACTTGTAAACTTTCCTATTTTATACTGTCTCTTACCCTTCTCAACATGTACAACACTCACCTTCCTCTCCTACTACTAACTCTTCTAACTATTCTTTCCTCCACCTACCTAATAACCTACTATGAACAACCATTAAATCCTAATGTTAACATTCCACATAGACACACCCTAACTACCCCCCATCTACACTCACAACACATCTTAGTCTAACATATTGCAACACATATCTTGACTCTAAATATCATAGACTCTCACATATCAAATACCTTATTCTCAGACACACAAAATACTTGTACTTCTTTAAGCCTTCACAATTAAATCACCTTATTCATAGTCTACAATTACTTGATGGGGACATCCACCCCAACCCAGGCCCAAACACTTCAACAACACCCCCTAACTCCCAACAAATGAAAACTACTCCTACACCAGATTCTAAACCTACTAAATCTCTTACAATAGCTCATCTTAACATCCGTAGCATTTGCAACAAACTTCCAGCTCTCCATGCCCTTCTAGAAGTCCAGCAATTTGACATTCTCTGTCTTACCGAAACCTGGCTCAAACCCCCTATAAAAGATAATGAAATCATCCCCCCTGGCTACAACATCCTAAGACAGGACCGTCTTAATAAAAAAGGTGGCGGGGTAGCCATTCTTTTTAAATCTGGACTGGATGTAAACAAATCAGCCCAAACCCCTCCATATGACTCTAACACTGAACTTATTATTTCGAAACTCTCCCTTAACCCACACAAAACTATTAATATTATCTGCACCTATCTTCCTCCAGGCAACAACCCCCCCATATTAGAAAACCTACTTAACTGGTTTTCTACTAATCTTCTTCAAGAAACCATATTGCTAGGTGACTTCAATATTGATTGGAATGTTTGTAACCAAACTAATCCATCCACCCTTATCAACCTGCATGGATTCCACCAAACCATCAACTCTACAACTAGAACAAATAAGAGCAATAATAAAGATACCATACTTGACTGGATCCTTACAAATAGTCCCCAACAAAAGTATTCAACAGGTACCCTCCCAGATGACCTTAGTGACCACCGTCTCACATACATCATTAGGCACAAAACTCAACTAAAACCACCTCCCCTAATTCGTTTATCTCGCAGCAAAAAACACTTTGACCCTCACCAGTTTCAAAATGACCTTAGCCTGGTTAACTGGTCTCCTCTCAAAACTCTCGCAATTGACAACGCTGTTAACCACTTTAATAAAACCTTTCTTACTATTTTAGATCAACATGCACCCATGCGATCTATCCGCATGAAATATAAAACAGCCCAATGGCTTACAACCAACACAAAACAGCTTATCCTTAATAGGAATAAGGCCTGGTCTCAGTGGCGAACCTCCAAAGACCCCATTGACCACCTTAACTTCAAACAAAAAAGGAACATGACAAAGTTAGCTATCATCAAAGATAAAAAGAACTTTTACTTCCACCTACAGCAATCCTCCCACCATCATCCACACAAATTTTGGAGATCTATTAACACACTTCTTTCCCCCGGAAAAGTTGAAACTCCAAATCCACTTGGCTCCTGCCCTGACTCTCCCTTACAAACAGCTAATGCTTTTAATAACTTCTTTACGTCTACAATACTTAACCTGGCCAACCAACAAACACCTGACCCCACTTTATTAGGTAGACCAAGCTTCACTCCTCCACGTATGCAACTTAAACCCATACCTACCTCCTATATTCAAAATCTACTTCAAAAACTTAAAGCTTCTACCCCCTCAGCTGACAAACTCCCAGCTGAATATCTCCAGCTAGGTGCCAAAGCGGTTGCCTACCCAATCTCTATACTAATAAACAGAACCATAACAGAAAGTACTATACCCTTCCCTCTGGAAAATCTCACACATCATCCCCCTCTTCAAAGGAGGCGATTCATTTGAATACTCTAACTACCGCCCTATAGCACTGCTATCTCCTATTGCAAAAATAATGGAGAAATGCATACACAAACAGTTACTAAATCACCTCCTTTCTAACAATCTCCTCGCTAACTGCCAACATGGCTTCCGTCCTTACCATAGCACCACCACAGCCTTATTATCCTTTATTGACTCCATTAATATTAACCGTAATAGCAATCTTCTTTCATCAGCATTCTTTGTAGACCTGTCTAAAGCCTTTGACATGGTGAATCACCAACTCCTCCTACATCGCTTAAAATTGCTCTCTCTCGATAATCTTGCCTTAACTTGGTTCACTTCCTATCTTCAAAACCGTAAACAAGCTGTTTTATGGAACAACAATCTCTCTGAACTTCTCCCCACCACCTTAGGGGTCCCTCAAGGCTCTATCTTAGGTCCTCTTTTATTTTCCATCTTTATAAATGACTTGCATCTTGCCACACCCATAACTACTTGTATTCAGTATGCTGATGACACCACCATCATTTGCTCTGCCACAAACCAAGCTGACCTTCACTACCTTACCCAAAAGACATTCACTACTATTGAGCAATGGTTCTCCAACCACTGTCTCCTCTTAAACCCTAAGAAAACTAAACTTCTCCTCTTCTTACCTACGCACCTGTCTCCCCCTATTAATTTCACAATTACTTCTAACAATGGCACCCTTATCTCTCCTGACCAAACAACCAAACTATTGGGTATTACTATTAACAATCTACTAAAATTTGATTTTCATATTAACTCCAGCATAAAAGCAACTAATAGAAAACTAGGTTCTCTCTATAGAATCAGAACTTTCCTAACCCCTGAAGCAAGAACTACCATAGCAAGAACACATCTTATCTCCACTTTACTATATGCTTCCCCCATTTATTCTAATCTATCCAAGCATAACATTAATAAGCTCACAACAGCCTACAACAACATTGCGAGATTTGCCACTGCCTCTCCATATAAAACACATCACTGTCTGAACCTCTCTAAACTAGGATGGCTGGAATTACCCCACCTAATTCAGTACTATCAGCTTACAATTGCACACAAAGCCCTTTACCACCCTGAAAACATACCCATGCTCTCCACCCTTATAAAACCCTACAACAACTTAAAAGCCCTACACTCTTCTAATAAAATACTGATTCAAACTTCTCTTTCTAAGAATACAGCAGGTGACTCCATATTTTCCAACTCAGTTGGTAAGATCTGGAACCAACTTCCTCCAGACCTTATAGCCCAGACTTCCATTACACTATTTAAGACTAAACTGAAACTCTTTCTTACTAAACACTGGCTTTGCTCTTGCATCAATCCCAGTTGATCTAGCTCCTCTATGACCTCCTATTCTTCTCCTTTATTCCTCATACATTCTCCCAAATATATTTCTTCAATTTATTTTCTTTTTCCTGTCGACTAAATAACTATACTTCTCTAATAACACTCTTCTTAACTTTTTTAAAGAACTTAATTCTTCTCTCCCTTCTCTTACCACATCTGTACTTAAATAATTTCCTTGTCTTTCTATCCCCTTTTTTGTAAACTTCCTGAAATTGTTGCTACTGCCTTTCTTATTTGTGATTTATATCCATACTTGACTTATAACCATTGTGAAATTTTTGTATGTTCTGTTTTGTGACCATGTAGTAGATAGCCGAGCTTTTCTCCTCGGGCCTCCACTGAAAACGGACTTGTATCCAGTTGGACTAGCCCGGTTAACAAATGTAAAATAAATAAAAAAATAAAATAAAAAAACAAACTGACATTTAAACTTTTTTTTTTTTTTTTTTTTTTACATGTAATTGGATGGAAAATGCAAATGTAAACTGGAGAAGGCAGGTTTTCTATATATAGTAAAAAACAGAGAAACTAGGACAGTTTTCATTTCATGAGTTTTTTTTTCTAAAATGCACTTTTATGGCCCTGTTTATACTGTTTGCCATGAATATTTTGAAAACCAACAAAAGAGGCTCGCCACAGCGAGACTCTTTTGTTGGTTTTCATTACATATCTTTGGTCTGAAGAGGCACCCTACCCAGGACTGATCGGTTTTGTACTAATAATATGTACATTTTCCACACCTACTTCTAAGTCTATAAAAGCTAACATGTTTAACATTGTTAAAATATTTCTGATTTTTTGTTACTGAGGATCGCTTGTCTGTGACGAACAAAGGGTTGCTTTGGAACACTACATGGGTTTCATGAATTTTGGAAATTATTGCGACTGAGCTCATCAATGAAGTTTTAAGACCAGTAGTTTCCCTGTTTTTTATTTTTCCTCAACACTTGCGGTGGTGAGGTTGGAACTAGACAGATTCCTGTGGGTGTTCATTTTTTTATTTTTCTATACTCAGTAGACCCAAAAGTGTTACCAATCAAAGAAATTCTGGTGTCCAGATAATTAATGTGGTCCCCACTGTACTGAAAAGTAAACCTCAAGAAACTGGTTAAACTGTAAGTATTCAATAAAAGCATGGGTTGTTTCATGACCACCTTCCCATAGAATAAAAATGTCATCCAATTATTTTAAATAAAGTTTACAGTCACTGAAGAAGTCTGACTTAAAAACATTTTTTTTCTTCCAGGATAACATGACTAAATTTGCAAATATGGGGCCACATGCCGCCTTCATAGCTGAGACGGACTTGGTGAGTTCTTTAATCACGTCCCTCTGAAGTCTGGTAAAGTGTGCCAAATATTTAATGACCGAAGCGCAAAGGTGGCTGAAGAATATACATGCTTCTCGAATCTGTCCAGTGCCCTTGACTCCCTGCTAGGGGGATGGACAGAGGAACTTTATTCTGCAAGTTCCTTTTTTGTGGCTGCCACTACAACCATGGCATCGATTGGTACTCCATTGCTTCAAAATTTCCTGTCCTGGGTGGTGCCATGATCCTGTCTGGTCTCTTGGAGACTGTTTCAACAGACTCAGGTTCCTTCTACACCCATACAGAGATCAGATCAATAAGCTCATCTGCATGTGGAGTCACCCAGGAAGTAGACAGGCCAGCACCAAAGGCTTTCAGAAATACTGATTCTTCTTGGGAACGGTTGTTGTCTGACCAAACACGCTGTCATGTGGTGATCTTGGGGACCCTTTCCCATCATCAAAATAAGTATCCTCCATGACAGACTCCTTTTTTTCTCAATTGATTTTATTGAAAATTTTAACAAAAAAATAACATTTGATACAAATATTACAAAACAAATATACATATCTAAAAGAATAATAAAAAACTAAAGTAACTGTGTACAATGGTGTGTACTATAAAAACAAAACTTTTTAAACATAAAAAGAAATGTGATGAGAGTTGTTAGTTAATTATTGAAGTCTGTTTGTCCAGCAGTTCTTTGAATTTCAACCATATGAACAGGTGGTTCTAGATGTTCCTACCTTGATTGTGATAAGTTCAAGATGACAAACTTCAGTTGCCAAGTGTACAATTCGTAATAAATCCAAAAGGCGTACACAGATTTGGAGTACCAAACAGCTTTAATCCTGGTACCTCAGCATTTCGCCTTTATGGGATATCAACATATCAAATTGTAAAACTTAAATATACTAGACAATTAAACATTTGTATTTCAAAATTTGCCTATACATCCCACTTTTAAAGTGACCAGTGCACATTATACATAAACACATCTCTCAGTCATGAAAAACTACTACATTTCCCATAGAACTTCAGCAGCAGCAAAATTACAACTTGATTACAATGAATTCTACAGGAACATCATCATCAAAAAAATTCAACAAAGTTTACATAAAAAATACACCACCACCCTCTCATAATGTGTATGTACTCATATGAAAAATACACACACACACAGACATATTATATATATATATATATATATATATATATATATATATATATATATATATATATATACACACACACACACATATATGGACATAGTATCAATAAATTTCTTCAACAATTTAACAACACCTCCTGATTTAATCCACATGGGACCAAGGTTCCAAAATTATAAATGAAAGTAGTCTTCAGCTGACTTAACTTATTAGCAAACAGAGTACCACTACCACAGTTGTCAGATGGTTGAATACACTAAAAAACAGGGAATCAAAATTTCTCGAATGGGCTTCAATAAAATGTTCTGCCACTGGACTCAAGTCTATATTACCCCTTCTAATATTTCCCAAATGTTCCAAAATTCTAATCCTACCTTTTCTTTTGGTTTGATCTATATACCATCTAACCTCATCACACCCACATCCCTAAATGTATATAACACCACATGATTGACAATCTTTGCTTGAGAGACACATCTGTGCCCATTGATCATAGTATTAGATACATTTCTGACTCTATGGCACACACTGCATCTCCCACAAGGAAAAGACTCTAATGAACTATTCTGGGTCCGATTGGAAATTGGGGAGTTCAACAATTCTTTTAGGTGTAAAACTCTACCAAAAGAAAGTCACATGTTGTGGAAATAAAGTGCTGAGTTTGTCATCAGCTGTTATCATCTCATTCACAAAAAAATGGACATCCAGAAAACTAATGGTACTGAAGTCTGTGTGACAACAAAACTGTAAACCATGACTATTAGAATTCAAGTCCCCCACAAACTTCTCAAACTCAGATAGAGGTCCCTTACATAAGAAAATCAAATTGTCTATGTATCGCCTATATAACATCACATTCTCCTTGTAATAAATATAGGTATACACAAACCGCTTTTCAACCCCCCCCATGTACAATAGCAAAAGAGGAAGCAAAAGGAACCCCCATAGCAGTGCCCCTTATCTGCAAATAATATTCCTTATTAAAACTAAAATAATTGTGTGTTAAACAAAATTCAAGTAGCTCCAAAATGTAGGCACTGCGGGGCCCTTCACCCAGTAGTGATGCATAGCTTCAAGACCCTTACCTGTTGTAATATTCGTATACAAAGAAGAAATATCCAAAGTGGCCCAAAAATATTCTTTTCCCCACAGTATATTCTGCATTAGAACACAAAGATCCTGTGTGTTCTTTATGTGAGCTGGTACGGAACTCAAATGCATTTTCAGTAGAGTCCAATAATACCCCCATATTTTCCAGATAAGAACCAGTGCCAGCAACAGTCAGTCTCCTTGGTGCCTGCTCACATTCTTGTGAATCTTTGGTATAGCATAAAAACATGGGTCCCGAGCACTGGCAACAAACAACTTCTTAACAGACTGTGATGAAAGGAACCCCAGTCTTCCCCCCTTCTCTAATAGTTCACTTAACTCAATTTTAAACCGTGCAAGAGGGTTGTGGGGGAGCATAAATAGAAGTTATGTTCTTACCATAACGTTCCATGTTAGTTGTCTTCTTCTCGCCTTCTTCTTGCTGGATGGGTTCGGAGCCGACCTCGGCTCCGACTCGGCCACACTAAAAGCTCGAGAGTTGGTTCCACCGGCTCGAGGCTCCCCTTATATCCCACAATGCTAGGCGTGAGTTACCTCAGATCTCGTTTGTAAGCTAACCCCAGCTTATAATAGTATCAGAATAGCTATAAACAAAGTCCACCTCTAAAACCAGGGAGAAAGAAGGGTGACCTATATCCTCATCCAGGAAATATGCACAACAGCATATGCCTAATAAAAGAGGTGGTAGAAAGAGAGGTCACAATCACAACTCCTCTAGGTCTGTCCAGGCCAGGGGAAGGAGGGTGGGGCCTTAAGAAGAAGGTGAGAAGAAGACAACTAACATGGAACGTTATGGTAAGAACATAACTTCTATATGTTAAGTTGTCTATCTCGCCTTCATTCTTGCTGGATGGGACCGCGTCCCTAGCACCTTGTCCCGGGTGGCCTAACGGAACAGACTCCTGAGAACAGTGGAACCAAAGTTAGCTCTATGCCTAGAAGCTAAATCCAACTTATAATGAGAAATGAAAGTGTGAGGAGTAGCCCAAGTAGCCGCTGCACAAATGGTGTCAATAGGCAGTCTGTCTTGGAAGGCTAAAGAAGTAGCCAAAGCTCTGGTGGAATGGGCCTTAGGTTTATTAGGCAGCTTTTGGTGTCTAATTTCATAAACAAGGGAAATCAGAGATGTTAGCCATCTAGATAATGATACCTTTGAAACTGAAAGTCCCTTTCTGCCTTCTGCATAGGAGACAAACAGCTGGTCAGATTTTCTGAATTGTTTTGTTCTATCCAAATAGTACCTCAACTGACGATGAACATCTAGCCAGTGTAATTTTTGTTCAGACCTATTGGAATATTCTGGAAAAAAGACAGGGAGGTCAATGCTTTGATTTAGGTTTGACGTCGAGACTACCTTAGGCAAAAAGGACGGGTTGGTTCGTAAGGATACCCTGTCCTTATGGAACAATAGATAAGGAGGTCGACAGCTGAGTGCATGAAGTTCTGAAACTCTTCTAGCTGAAGTAATAGCTACCAGAAAGAGAGTCTTCCATGATAGCAATTTTAAAGAACAGGAAACTGCAGGTTCGAAAGGGGGAAGAATCAAAGAAGTAAGAACTAAATTTAGGTCCCAAGGAGAAGGAGGATTTCTTATAGGAGGTCTGAGAAGAAAAACTCCTTTCAAAAAGGCTTTGCAAAGCTTGTGGGACATTAAGGCAGACTCAGAAATACCCACATGAAAATTAGAAATAGCTGCCAATTGAACTTTAAGAGTAGAAGGAGATGAACCTGCATGGAAGAGTTCAGCTAGAAAATCAAGGACTATTTGGATGGAAGCAGTGAAAGGATCTATGTCCCTTCCTTGAGCCCAATATGTGAAGCGTTTCCACTTACTCAAATAAATCTTCCGAGTGGAAGATTTATGGGAAGCTATCAAAATATCTCGAACAGAGTGAGATAATTGAGGAAGCCTGGCTAAGGTTGGAACTGGAGGAACCAAGCAGTGAGGTTCAGAGAAGGGAGGGAGCGATGAAACTGACCCGACTGATGGATCAAAAGATCTGGAACTAGGTCCAGATGCCAAGGTCGCTCCAATAGAAATTGATGTAGAAAGGGGAACCACACCTGTCGAGGCCAGTAAGGAGCAATGAGGATCAACGAGGCCTTCTGAGCGATAGCTTTCTGTATCACTTGAGAGATTAGTGGGAAGGGAGGAAATGCATACAGAAGTCCCGGGCCAAACTTGGACTAGAGCGTCTCTGCTGGGTTGGCCTGGTAAAGGGAATAGAGTGAAATAATCTCTGCACTTGCTGTTTTGGGGAGTAGCAAAAGATCGCAGCAAGGCTGACCCCACTTGAGAAAAATTTCTCTCACAACAGAGTCTTTCAGAGACCACTCGTGAGGCATGAGGATAGCTCTGCTCAACTTGTCCGCGATTTGATTGGACTTCCCGGGGATGTGCGTTGCTATCAGAAACCGCTGAGAAGAAATCGCCCATTGCCACAATCTGAGTGCTTCTCGACACAGGGGGTAGGACCTGGTTCCGCCTTGTTTGTTGATGTACCACACTACAGACATATTGTCTGTCTGGATTGCAATCGTTTCCAAGGGAAGAGAGTCTTGAAGGGCTTGCAACGCTAAAAGCACTGCTCTCATCTCCAGAAGTGATGTCACGCATGTGCAAGTGGCATTCGTCTGGTTGCCATGTGCCCTGGACCGTCCTGCCCTGATAATGCCCCCCCCACCCGATCAGGGAGGCGTCCGTTGTCAGAGTAGCAACCGGAGGGGGAGGAACAAAGGGTCTTCCCAATAAGAGCTGAGGGGAATACATCCACCACATGAGATGAATTCTGCACGCCTGCGTGATCATAATGGTGTGGGACATTGGAAGTTGCTGGTATGACCATTGTGTAAAGAGCATCCATTGAAGGATTCTCATGTGGAATCTGGCTAATGGAAGCAGAGGTATGGCCGCCACCATAATTCCCAACACTTTCAGAACTAACCTGGCTTTGATTCTGTTGTTGTTGAAAAGGAGTGAGACCAGTTTGTGTATGTCTGTTATTCTCTGATCTGTTAGTCTCGCAGACATGTCTACTGTGTCTAGATTTGCCTATGAAGGTAATAGTACGACAAGGCGACAAAACAGACTTTTCGCAATTTATTGAAATGCCTAACTTTTGACAAATGCGAAAAGTGTAATCCCTGGCCATCAGAAGGAGATGCTTGGTGGGAGCTGTGAGGAGCCAGTCGTCCAAATATGGAAACACCTGGAATCCTTGTCATCTCAGGTGAGAAGCTACCACTGCCATGCATTTGGTAAACACCGGGGCAGTGGTGAGACCAAAGGGCAGGGCCCTGAATTGAAAATGACTGGTTCCCAGCCTGAAGCGGAGGAATCTTCTGGAGCGTCTGTTCATTTTTATGTGATAGTACGCATCCTGAAGGTGTATAGAGCACATCCAGTTTCCTTTTCCCAATAGGGGAAGGATGGACTGCAGCGTGACCATCCGAAATCTTGTTTTCTTGACTGATCTGTTCAAGATACTGAGATCCAAAATTGGTCTCCAGTCCCCTGTTTTCTTTGGAACTAAAAAGAACCTTGAGTAGATTCCGGATCCTTGCTGGTCTGCAGGAACTGGCTGAATTGCTCTTTTCGCAAGCAGCTTTGAAATTTCCAAAACCGCTAGATCCCTTTGAGCGGGTGGAACATCTGGAAGGGATTTTTTTGATTGGTTTGGAATGCGAAGAAAGGGAATGGAATAGCCTTCGGAAATGATGGACTGTACCCATTTGTCTTGAGTCAGGGATAGCCAGGCTTCTGGGTACAGTGACAATCTTCCCCCGACTGCCTCCGAAGGTGGGCAGTCGGGCAACACCTCAGGGATGCTGAAAGGGCTTATCAGAGAAGGCTTCTCGATTGCCCTGGTTCTGCGGACCCCCCCTGCCTCGAGGGCGACGTCTACCATTGTTATTCCGCCTCTGCCTCTGGCGGGAACCGACTCTGTCGTCAGGCGAAGTCCCTTGAGATTGTTTACGGAACCACATTTTCCCACTTTTCTGGCCTTTGGGGTAAGGCCTAGAAGGAGTAGAAAAACAGACTCCGACGACAGAAAGAGTCTTGCCATCAGTCTCGCACCTAGTCAAGGTTTCTTTCACTTGAGGACCAAAGAGAGATGATCCATCGAATGGGGAATTAGTGAAAGACGTTTTAAAGGGGTCCGCAAAATTACATAGCCGCATCCAGGCATGCCTACGTAAGGCCACACCTGTCCCTGCGGCCCTGCTCGCTCCATCAGCCGCATAAGAAAGGAGGCATGGAGGAGTTGGCTATGGAGTTCAGGGTAGCCAGCTGAGTGTTCATCTTATCTTGAAAACCCGCAGCTGTAGGATCCTTCAACATGTCACCGCTTCTTTGATCAAGTCCCTTTGAAGACGAGTAAAATGGCATAGGTAGTTCAGCTTAACGCATAGCAAATGTCGCTGACGAGAACATCCGCTTCCGTACCTGTCCATGGACCTAGATTCCTTGTTAGGTGGATGGACAGGTACTGAAGGATCAGCTAGTTCCTTCTTAGTGGCAGCAGCAACCACCATAGCATCCACAGAAACTCCTTTTGTCAAGAACTGTTTGTCTGCTGGTGCCGTTATGAATTTTGAGGGTCTCCTGGGAGTGGGGTCCACTGAATCAGGAGCCGTCCATGCCTCTTTACCTACCACCTGCATGAGGGGTCAAAGGGGGGAGACACCCAGGAGGTGGAAGGACGAGAGCCAAATGCCTCAAGGTACACAGATTCATCCTCCGAAGGGTTGAGGGCTGGCCAATTTCCCCTCTGTTTGAGGATTTCTAGAATGTCTGCAAAGAGACATCTTCAGAAGGGGAACGGGGAACCCTCGAATCCTCTAAATCTGTGTCAGAGGTGACGGAATCAGGTGAGTCAATGTGTTTCCTCTTACACTTTCTCTTCCGAGGGGCCTCTTCTGCCAAATCAGGAGAGGCCTCGGAAGAGGATGAGATCCCACAGGGGTTCCTGAGGAGCTGGCTCTCTGCGGTCCGGGATGAGGGAGTGAGTCGACTTGACCTGAGGCACCGTAGAGGGAGGGGCGGACGGAGCCGACTGTGGAGTAGAGCCAGGTTCTAACACACTCCGCATGACCTCGAACGCACCCCTGTCAGGCAGAGCCAGAGGTCCCCGCTCCAAGAAGCTGAGAACCTCCCTCGGCACCGACAGTGATGGCTCCGAGGCCGATGTCGGAGCCGAACTCACCAGCGCCGAAGCTCTGAGAGGAAGAGCGGGGTCGGACAAGGGTCCGATGCCACTCACCCCCTCGGAGCCGACGAGGGAAGTCCGGCGCCGAGATTCTTCGAAAGAAGAAATCGGAGCCGACGACGGAGCCGAAGACATCTGTATCGGCTCCGACGCTACCACAGTCTCGGTTCCGAAACGCCCCAGCTCCGAGCTCAACTGAGTCGGAGGAGGAACATATTGATGGACAGGGGCAGGCATCGACTGATGAGTCGGGCTCTGAAGCATTTGGGCCAGTGCCTCGGACTTAAGAAGTCGACTCACTACCCTCTGAAGGTCATGATCCGACAGCCTCGATGACCTAGAGGAGTGAGATTTATGGCTCCGTTCAGACAGCAGAGGAGATGCTGGAGCCGAATGAACGGAGCCAAGGGATGGTGACCTAGATCTCTTCCTAGATGTCGGCTCCGAAGGTCTGGTCGGAGCCGACAAGGGAAAATACCTCGGCTCCAGCCGGAGCCGAGGGAACCACAGAAGCTGTAGACTCATCGGCTCCAGCCAGAGCCGATGCAGACGTAGGTTTAGTAGCCTTAGGTCTCGGCTCAGTAGCTGGAGCCGAGGACCTAGAAGCCTTGGAGGGCTTCCCAGAGACAGAGAGGGAATCCTCAGGCTTAAGTAGACCCCTTAGGATCAATTTGTTCTTTCTTTCCTGCAGGACCCTGGGACTGAAGCCGTGGCATACAGCACAGGAGTCCTGCAGGTGCAAAGGCCCCAGGCAGTAGACACAAGAAGTGTGACCGTCTGTCAGAGACATTTTCTGACAGCACGCATCACACTTCTTGAAGCCTGAGACCTTTGTGTCTTTAGACATCTTAGAACAAGAAAGTGTAACCACACACACTCAGTCAAACACACTGATTACACCTTATCTTATTTTTTAAAAACTCAAAATAAAACAACTATCAAAATGTTTTAGTTAAGAGAAGCAACACACACACACCACTAGGGAATGGAAGAGAGGCCTGAAGGCCCGAGGGAGAACTTTTAAGTTCTTGTGGGAAGAAACGGGATTTTTGTGAAAAAGGGTTAGAATTCCACTAAACTAAGGGAAAATGTAGTTAAAATTAAAAATAAAGGGGTTTAAGTATCCTAACTTTACTGAAAGTTTACTTACCAAGAAGCCGGTAGAAAACCAACACCTCGATCGCTGTAGCGGCAAACGAGATCTGAGGTAACTCACGCCTAGCATTGTGGGATATAAGGGGAGCCTCGAGCCGGTGGAACCAACTCTCGAGCTTTTAGAGTGGCCGAGTCTGAGCCGAGGTCGGCTCCGAACCCATCCAGCAAGAATGAAGGCGAGATAGACAACTTAACATCATAAATTCTGTCATGCAGAAGTTCAGTTACCATGTTCTGGTAGCCAGCTTTGTCCATAATAATCCAGTTACCACCCTTGTTTGCTGCCCTAAAAATATAATCTCCTATCTGGCCACAAAGTTTGGAAAATGCCTGCCATTCTTCTTTACTTAAATTAAATTGTTTACATTTAAATTTACTAAAGTCTTTTTCAGTGTTATTCAACAACAAGTTTTCAAACATAGCAACAACAGGAGACAGTTTATTGGGACAAAAGGTGGTTTCCACATTAGGTAAACTAGGAATCTTAAGCTGACCATAACCAGTAACAAAAGCAGTGCTACATTAAATTTTTCTTCAGTGCTGTAATTAAGTACATTTAAACTTTTATCATAATTATATATATATATATATATATATATATATATATATATATATATATATATATATATCTAACAATGAGTCCTTAGAATTTTTCAGATATGGATGAAACATTTCTTTGCATGTTAAATAAATTGTCTGTAGAAAAATACATCAATAAGTGTGTCAGAAAGTGGAAAATTTGCTAAATTAATTTTTAAACAATAAACATTACTATCTTCAATTTCGAGTCCATTACCGACAACTTGTGAAGATACATGTTACAAATTTCCAAAAATTAACATTTCCTTTTTTTTTTTCTGTTTGCTGCCTGTATTCCCATTGCTGCTGCTGTGCTGAAAACCCGGAGAACCCTGCGATTAACCTGATTGGTTCTCCTGACCAGCTGATCCTGCATTAGGCAGCATCTCAAAAGAGACATTCTTTTTTTGATGAAGTTTCAGCTAAAGAGTATGAATAATCATGACTAGATGACAAAAAACTGTTCTTTCTATTTTGCGACCTTCCCTTACAAGGGAACTGGCCAACTGAATACACAGAACCACTGGCAAAGTCATTTATGCCCCTTTCTAGTTTTTTCTTCTTTCTGCCAATCATTTCAGCTTCCACTTTATTTAGTTTCTGTTTAGTGTCACTAAATTTTGTGATAAAAGAGGGCTCAGAAATATGTTGTTTTAGTGAGCTCTCTAGGTTAGTAATCTCTCGCTGAACTTGTTTTAAAGTAAACAAGTTCCTTTTCACTAGGATTTTTAACCAGCCCAAAGTATATTGTAATGAAACCTCACACCATTCGAGCAATAAATCTTGTTCTGCCTCTGTAAACCCTCCAGCTGGAAGTCAGTCTATGAGTAAACCACTGGGAATTATATTTGAAGCCAAATATTTCTCTAGAAGTTTAGTGCAATAAAAAAAGATTAATTTCTTTTACCATCAGTCTCTCCGGCTATTCAGACTTCACTGACTGGTCATTATAACCTACAGAGCTCCATGGATTAGCTTCAGTCAATGGGGATTCTCTCTCCTTAAGGAGTTCCATGAACAAGCTATTTGTTGCAGCTTCCATAAAAACACTAGTCACCAAAAGAACTGGTAACACCAACAGTGCCACACTATAAACACTTATCAAAACCAAAGAAAAAGCACAAGAACCTATTAAATCCAAAAGGCGTACACAGATTTGGAGTACCAAACAGCATTAATCCTGGTACCTTGGCATTTCGCCTTCAAGGGATATCAACATATCAAACTGTAAAACTTAAATATACTACACAACTAAAAATTGTGTTTCAAAATTTATCTATACATCCCACTTTTAAAGTGACCAGTGCACATTATACATAAACACATTCCTTAGTCATGAAAAACTACATTTCCCATAGAAATGTAGCAGCAGCAAAATTACAACTCGATTACAATGAATTCTACAGCAACACAATCATCAAAAAAATTCAACCAAGTTTACATATAGAACACCCTCTCATAATGTGTGTAGGCACTCATATAAAAATATATATATTTTTATAAGAGTACATACACACATTATGAGAGGGTGTTGTATTTTTTATGTAAACTTGGTTGAATTTTTTTGATGATGCTGTTGCTGTAAATTAATTGTAATTTTGCTACTGCTGAATTTCTATGGGAAATGTAGTAGTACCCTGCTTGCAACAGTTAGTTTACTGTTGCATCTTTTATTTTTTTTTCTGTGTTCGAACTTCAGCAAGTTCAACTATACCATATAGGGTTCAAACTTGTTGAAGTTTCATCACATTACAGGAACCCTCTTATAATATCCATATTTAATCACATCCATGTTTATTTTATTCACTTCTTTTAAATCTTCAAAAAAATCTTTTTTACACAGTTTTCCCCATAACCTTTTTACTCTTTTACATTTCAAAAACGTGTTTTGTAGTTGTTTCTTCTTGACAATGTAAACAAATTCACTTTTCTTCTTATATGGTATATTTCCTTTTACTTGCTATTTATCTATTACCAGTCTCCACAAAAAATCTTGATATTCTACTTTCTTGCCATTTATCTATTACCAGTCTCCACAAAAAATATTGATATTCTACTTTCTGATTACATTTATTTATTTTTTATAGTTTTTAAAATTTTCAACTGTTCAGTTTTCCCATGGTTTTACATAGTAATGTTTAATCATTACATTCTCATACCATACTTTTCTTTTTCTATATCAATTTTTTATTTTCCAGAAAAATATTTTTTTATTGCTAGCATTTTATTTGCCATTTATACCCTCTTTTTCTCTTTTACCATACCCCAAAATGTTTAATACTTATTATTTATACTATTTACTATTAATCTCTCATCTTTTTCATTTATCCACTTTAACACATTGTTCAAATTTAATGAAGCAGCATATACCACTAGATTAATTAACCCTAAACCACCTCCTCCTTTTCTTACTTACAAAACTCCTCTTTTTACTGGGTTTAATATAGAACCCCATATAAAAAAAAAAATATCTGCAATAATTAATTTTTGAATTCTGCTTGAATCTTTACTCCCAAATGTTATACCTAACACACAAATTTCATTCATAGGTTCATAGGTTCATAGGTTTATACTAGGCTATCTGCCCTAAGGCATTTATAAGCCTAGCCCAAATTTTTGTGACTTACGCCACCCCTTATATGAAAAAATACTGTGCCCATTAGTTTGTTGTGCCTCTGTCCAGCAGTGACACAGAGATGAT
Organism: Protopterus annectens; assembly: GCF_019279795.1. Lineage (NCBI taxonomy): Eukaryota > Metazoa > Chordata > Ceratodontiformes > Protopteridae > Protopterus > Protopterus annectens. The sequence continues at coordinate 470,233,599 of NC_056731.1, forward strand.
TCCCGGGGTAAACCTACGATCTCCCATCCACAGGTCTAGATTTCTCTTGAACAGAGTCAGCGAGGTGCTCTGCCTCACATGGACTGGGATTTTATTCCACAGCATAGGGAGTCTCTGAGTGATAAATCTATCCCTCCAGCACGTCCTATTTATATCCGTGCTAAGGTTTAAGTCGCTTGCTCTAGTGGTTTTGGTGGATTTGGATTTTTTGAGGTGGAGCATGTCCATTAATTCCAGGTTGGACATGGCCTTGTATGTCAGGCACATGTCACCTCTGAGCAGACGGTATGCGACTGAATAGAGCTGGAGTTTCTTCAATCTGGCAGCATATGACAGATTTTGGAGTCCCTTTATCCTTTTGGTGAGGAACTTTTGGGGTCTCTCCAATTGCTGCAGATGTCGGGTGAGATACATCCTGAATGGGGCATTGTACTCGATCATTGGTCTGATAAGTGAAGAGTACAGGCGAACAATGACCTCACTAGATCTGGATGTGAATCCCTTCATGATCAGGTGGGCAATGTAGAAGGTCTTTCTAACCACTTTAGCAACGTGAGTGTCAAAAGAAAGGCCACTGTCAACCTGGGTCCCCAGGTCCCTGATAACCTCTTCTGTGCTTAGTGGATTGCCACCTATATGGTAGCTTGGGGTTACCTTGTTTTTCCCGAAGGGTATGACTATACATTTTTGGCGTTTAACTTCAGGCCATGGCTCTGGCACCAGCTATCTGTTTCCATGAGTCCCTTCTGAAGGATATCCGTGTCCGATGCACTTTCCACTATGGCCCAGTTTGCAGTCGTCTGCAAACTTTGTCAGCCAAAGTCCTCCCATGTTGGCCTGTACTTCTGAGAAGTAGATGCCAAACAATAGGGGCCAAGGACCGAGCCCTGTGGGACACCACTTGTGACCGCTTGGAGTCTGACATAGCGCCAGCAACTCTAACCCTGTGGGTTCTGTCCTTAAGCCAGTTTGCAACCCATCTTGTGACATATGGGTTTACATTTAAGCTGGTAAGTTTTTCTACAATACCGAGTGGGGTATTGCGTGAAAGCCTTTGCAAAATCAAGGTAGGCTGTATGGACTGCCTTTCCTCATCAATGGCCTTGGTGACTGTTTCAAGAAGTCGACCAAGTTCAAAAGGCATGATCTTCCCTTGACAAAGCCAAACTGGGTCGGGTCCAATGTCTGCAAGTCCCTATATCTTTGTTTATGAGCTCCATTATAATCCTCTCCATAGCTTTGCAGACTAGACTTGTTAAGCTTATGGGGCGGTAATTACCAGGGTCCGTAGAGGCGCCGCCTTTGTGGAGTGGGACCACAGTTGCCGTACGCCACTCCTTGGGCACGTATCCTGTGGTAAGGCTGAGATTAAACAGCTGCCTTATGTGCGGGTTTAATTCCTCATTTAGCTCGTGTAGCACACAGCCGGGGACACCATCCGGTCCCATTGATGCTGTGTTTTTAGCTTTAGAGAGAGCAGCTTTCACCTGCGCATTTGAGATGTCCGGGAGGCTACACTCGGCTGGGATAGTTATCTCTCCTTTAGGGGGGGAGAGGGGGGTGAAGTTTGCACTGAATCTGTCTGCCAGTATGTTGGCAATGTCTGTGGGTTCAGTGATTTTTGTATCATTTTGGACTAATTCTGAGCATATCTGGGAGTTTCCACCCAGGTTCCTAACATAGCTGAAAAAGGCCTTATGATTGTCCTTTGAATCCATGGCAATTTTTCTCTCAAAATTGGCCTTAGTTGATTTTATGAGTGCTCGTATTTTTTTACTAATAATGATCAGGGGTGACTTCCCTTTTATGGATTTTGTTCTATCATGTAATAGCTTTCTCCTCTTATTGTAAAGTTTGTTAATGGCTGGGGTCCACCAGACTGGACGTTTGCCCTTTGTGGAAAGAGTCTTGGTTTTATTTGGGATTGCCTGATCCATGCAGTCCTGGAGGTGTTCATGGAAGGCATTTGTAAGGGCTTCTGCAGCTTGGGTTGTGGTTTCCACTGGCTCAGGGGCCTTGAAGGATACCACACCAGTCTTGAGTAGTGTGAAGTTTGCTTTAGAGAAGTTCTTCACTATGGTCTTTTTGTTTGGGGTGGGGGATGTGGATTTCCAGTGAGATTAGTTTATGATCAGATCTCACCAATGAGGGATATACTTCCGGTGTGGAGCATTTTGTCCCCATGTTTGTGACAATGAGATCTAGTATATTTTCTCCTCTCGTGGAAACAGTGACTAACTGTTCCATGGCATTTGAATTTATGAACTCCAGGAACCGTTGGGCTAGAAAGTTAGGGCTTGAGTAATGTTCCCAGTCTATATTTGGGTAGTTGAAGTCACCCAATATGATGGTGTTTGGAGATACATTTATACCCTCCAGTGTCTTCAGGAAGGCTGTGTGGGGTTCCTGAGTTTGAGAGGGTGGCCTGTAGCATGCTACAATTTGTAGAGCAGTTTTGCCTATGGTTAGTTGCACCTGGATGGTTTCCGAAGCTTCGTGCGTTGCCACCAACCTGGAGGTGTGGGTATCCTTTATGAATATGGATACACCCCTCCTTTTGTGGTGTGGTCCGGGTTTTGGGGCGGAACACATGATATGAGGTAAAACCTGATAGTGCCGGGTGCTCTCAGGAGCCTTGAACCAGGTTTCAGTTACAGCACAGACATCGATGTTCTCCATACTGAGAAGGGCCTCGAGTGCATGCATTTTGAGATTTAGACTTCTGGCATTGAGCAGCATTACCCTCAGTTTCTTCCCATTTTTGTTTTCTAGGGTGGTAGGTTTAGAATTTGAGCCTTGCCTAAAAAGGCACTATGGGCTGGCAAGAGCCTTAGCCAAAATACCGAATCCCAGGGGAGACAGGTGCAAGCTGTCCCTTGAAGCAGCGTGGCTTGTCAAGCATGTCATCCCAGGCAGACAGACACTGGATCCCCTTTGAATGACACCAGACATTAAGCCAATTGTTAAAGCTGATCATCTTGTCTCTATATTGTGCATCATTCTTGGTGAAGGAAGGATACTGCTCAGGGTTAGGGTCATACCTGCCTGGGCTACATAATCAGAGAGCTCCTCTATGTCTCTTTTCATGTAGTCCAGGGAGGTACGTCTCAGGTCGTTCACACCAGCATGGACAATGACTGTGTCATATTTGTACTTGCCGTGGAGTGACCCGAATGCTTGTGTTATGTGGTGGATTCTAGCGCCCGATAGGCAGCTTACTGTGACCCTCTCCTTGTTCAGCCTGGTGAGTGGGACGTCAGTGTGTCTGACTATGGAGTCACCTATGACAAGTATGTTTGGTGTTGTATTTGGCCTTAAGGGCTGTGACTGCTTTGCACACTGCTTTTGTGGTTTATGTGTTGCTTGTGGGGTGTCTTGAGGTAGCAGTTGTTTGGGTGTCTGCTTTGGAGGCCTCTGCTGTTTAGGTAAATTTCAATGTAAAATATACATCCTAATATTTATTACATCATCTAAACCTTTTCTTTTCTCTTCATTTAAAGCCATAGCTATCATTGAGACACCCACTTGTAATTTTGTTTTTGCAACTATTATAATGTCATATGTTACAGAACTGGAATTCTTAACCTTTCAGGTGTTACATACCCCATCGTCCTTCGTTTTGTAATTTATTTCACATACTATCACATTTCATAATTAATGGAAACAGTATACCAACTCATTGGACATCTTTGTCTTACACCATTCTTCATATGCACCTCTTGGCTTAACCAGCCATTTAGAAGTATTTTTACTTTATTACTATACGCAGACATACACAATTTTCTACTTTACCACTTATATTATATTCTTTCATTATTGCCCAATAAGATTTCATGTCCAGTTGTCAAATGTCTTATTAATGTCTCCTATCATGATTTTTGCTTTTTTTTTCTGTTCATAATATCATCCACAATTTCTCTATCATTAATAATTCCTGACAACCCTTCCCCCTTTATACTATATATGCCATCTTCCATAATATTTTCCATTTTATTTTTAAATATCTTTTGTACTATTTTCATAAAGAGCTTATAATAATTATCATTCAGTGACATCTGGAAGGAGGACAAGGAGACCTGGTGGTGGAAAGAAGAAGTACAGGAGAGTATACAGAAAAAGAGGTTGGCAAAGAAGAAGTGGGATTGTCAGACAGATGAAGAAAGTAGACAAGAGTATAAGGAAATGAGGTGCATGGCAAAGAGAGAGGTGGCGAAGGCTAAGGATAAGGCGTATGAAGAGTTGTATAAAAGGTTGGACACTAAGGAGGGAGAAAATGACCTGTATCAATTGGCTAGACAGAGGGACCGAGTTAGTAAAAATGTGCAGCAGGTAAGGGTGATAAAGGATAATGAGGGAAACGTACTCACAAGCGAGGAGAGTGTGTTGAGCAGATGGAAAGAGTACTTTGAGGGGCTGATGAATGAAGAGAATGAGAGGGAGAGAAGGTTGGATGATGTGCGGATAGTGAATCATGAAGTGCAGTGGATTAGCAAGGAGGAAATAAGGATAGCTATGAAGAGGATGAAGAACGGAAAGGCTGTTGGTCCAGATGACATACCTGTGGAAGCTTGGAGGTGTTTAGGTGAAATGGCAGTGGAGTTTTTAACTAGATTGTTTAATGAAATCTTGGATAGTGAGAGGATGCCTGAGGAATGGAGAAAAAGTGTTTTGATACCGATTTTTAAGAATAAGGGTGATGTGCAGAGCTGTAGTAACTATAGAGAGATTAAATTGATCAGTCACAGCATGAAGTTATGGGAAAGAGTAGTGGAAGCTAGGTTAAGAAGGGAGGTGATGATTAGTGATCAGCAGTACTGTTTCATGCCAGGAAAGAGCATTACAGATGCGATGTTTGCTCTGACAGTGTTGATTGATAAGTACAGAGAAGGTCAGAAGGAGCTGCATTGTGTCTTTGTGGATTTAGCGAAAGCATATGCCAGGGTGCCTAAAGAGGAGTTGTGGTACTGTATGAGGAAGTCGGGAGTGTCAGAGAAATATGTAAGAGTGGTGCAGGATATGTATGAGGGTAGTGTGAGAGCGGTGTGGTCTGCGGTGGGAGTGACGGTTGCATTTAAGGTGGAGATGGGATTACATCAAGGATCAGCTCTGAGCTCTTTCTTATTTGCAATGGTGATGGACAGGTTGACAGACGAGATCAGACAGGAGTCCCCGTGGACTATGATGTTTGCAGATGACACTGTGATCTTTAGTGAGAGTAGGGAACAGGTGGAGGAGACCCTGGAGAGGTGGAGATATGCTCTAGAGAGAAGAGGAATGAAGGTCAGCAGGACTAAGACAGAATATAAGTGTGTGAATGACAGGGAGGATAGAGGAATGGTGAGGATGCAGGGAGTAGAGGTGGTGAAGGTGGATGAGTTTAAATACTTGGGATCAACAGTTCAGAGTAATGGTGAGTGTGGAAGAGAGGTGAAGAAGAGAGTACAGGCAGGATGGAGTGGGTGGAGAAGAGTGTCAGGAGTGATTTATGACAAATGAGTATCAGTAAGAGTGAAAGGGAATGTCTACAAGAGGGTAGTGAATCCAGCTATGTTATATGGGCTGGAGACAGTGGCACTGACAAAAAGGCAGGAGTCAGAGCTTGATGTGGCAGAGTTGAAGATGTTAAAATTTGCACTGGGTGTGACGAGGATGGACAGGATTAAGAATAAGTATATCAGGGGGTTAGCCCAGGTTGGAAGGTTTGGAGACAAAGCCAGAGAGGCAAGATTACGTTGGTTTGGACATGTGCTGAGGAGGGATGCAGACTATATTGGGAAAAAGATGCTAAGGATGAAGCTGCCAGGTAACAGGAAAAGAAGAAGGCCTAAGATAAGGTTTATGGATGTGGTGAGAGAGGACATACAGGTGGTTGGTGTGACAGAGCAAGATGCAAAGGACAGGAAGAAATGGAAACAGTTTATCTGCTGTGGCGACCCCTAACGGGAGCAGCCGATAGAATAAGACTATCGGTCTGCAGTTTTTGTCTTCTATCTTCCTCCTTCCACATGAATTTCATTTAACCATTCATTCCAATCTTTTAAAAATGTTTTTTGCCAATCCCTTAATTTTTTATACATTTTATACCCTATTTCATCTGGGCCTGCAACTAAATCTATAATACTGGTCCTAATACTTTCTCTAGCTCATGTAAACAAATCTCTTTTTCCAACTCTTTATTCTCTTTTTCTGTTAACTTTTTGATTTTCCATGTTTTTTCACTACCTTATGTTTTCTTTACATATTTCTTGTAAATATTGTGCTACACTATTTCTCCATTTACATTTATCTCTCATTACACTGCCATCTTCTTTTACTAATTTGCTTAAGTAATTCAATACTTTTCTTTTTCCTTGTAAAAATATCTTTGCTTATATAACAATTCTATTTTTTCTTCATTTATTTAATATAACTCTTTTTCTTTGAAGTACTTTCTATCATTATGTTCTAAATCTTCCAATACTTCATGTTATGTCCTTTCATATTTTTCTTTCTTGACTTTTCTTACATCATAGTGCCACTGTAAAAAACATTTTTTATATTTTTCCTTAAATATCTCCCAATCAGACCAATTTTTATAAAATGATCTCACAGTAATATGATCTTTCCATAATTGTATTACTAATCTTTCTTTCTCATTCCATGCTTTCTCATTTATCCTTCTTATTCATTTGCCTGTTTTTATATGTTAATCCTGTTTAAACTACCACTCCTTCTCTTATAATTAAACCTTCTGATACTATAAAATATTTTTCAGTTCTATACATAGCCCTTTTCTAAGTCCATGAATTTTTGTCCCAAAGTGTTAACACATCTTATAACTTCTCACATTTCTTCTTACATCATTTCTTTTTGTTTTTTATGCTTGCCTCTTAAACCACAATTAATATTCATATTTATCACTAAATAGTGTAAATTCTGATGAAATAAGCTTTCTCTTTCTTTGCAATTAGTATAAGCATATAATGTTATAATTCTGTACACTTGCTCTTTCCATTCTAAATCTACAATGGTTAATCTTCCCATTTTTGCTAAAGTTACATCTAATATCTTTACTGTATTGCTACAGAATATGACTATTCCAGAACATCTCTCATTTCCCAAATTTCAAATCTTTCCTCCCCATAATTTCTCTGTAATCTTTCTTCATTTGTTAAAAAACGTTTGTCTTCTAATATAACTGCATCTACATCACATGTATTATGGTGCTCCAAAATTCCTATTCGTCTTACTCTATGCTTAATACTACTCACATTTACAGAAAGTGCTCTAAAATTTTAATTATCCCCTTTCCTTAGATTCATGAGTTCATAAGTTCATAGCTAATTACTAGGCCAAGTTTCTTAATAGGCCATTCTAAGCTAAACCAATTTCCTTCCCAAAGGTGAGAATCAAACAATGTACCTTGTGGCTGTAAGTCATACACCTTAACCATTACACCACACCCCGATCTTTAGCTGTATATATATATTTTCATCCCTTTCCTTTCTTTTTTGTCTTTTGTACTAATCCCTTTAAATTTTCTTTTTCCGTCTTTACCTTCATTTTCCGGCTCACTCTGTACAAATAGTTTTTTAAGTAAATCATCCCACAACCCGCCCAACTGGGGGGCTGTAATTATGCATCCATCTTTTGCTGACTCATCTCCATCAAACAGGATTCTTTGAAACATTTCCTTAGAATCCTGCACATTCTCTGGTCTTGATATTTGTTTTCTCCTTCATTTCTTTCACCACTCCATCATCTCCTTCTCTCTCCATTTGCCTTCCTGTTTCTTTGGGCCATGTCTGTGACTGGAATCAAAACAAGAAGTGCTCCTCCAAAATGGGTTCCATTCAAAAAAATGACAAGTAGTGGAAGTTCTCTAATGCCCTGGGCACATTTCCGCTGGTGTAAATACCATGATGGGTCTTCCTTGAAGAGAGGACACTAGCCTAGTTGGACTAATCTGGTAAAAAAAGGCAAAATAAATAAATAAACCCAACTTTCTTGGGGGAGGGAGTAGATTGGCAAAGTAGTTAATGTCTCTACCACATAGATACAAGGTACAGGATTTGATTCTGACCTCTGGTTATTGGCTAGGCTTGTAATAATCTGTAGACTAATATTCTGTTATTTCCTATGAACCTACCCATGAACAGTACGTTACCCAGCAGGATCTGGAGAAGGTGATGGTGGAACTTGAGGGGCAGTCGCTTGATGTCTACAATGGCCTCATTTCCACTAGCAGAGTCATACCATTGCCTGGCACAGCCTAGTGTGTCATCTAAGGCAGGAACCAGGAGGAAAGGCAGAATGAAATAGAGCTGGGATCCCACATAACTCTATGTTCTTCTCTCTTCCATGTCTCCTCCCTTGTTTGTTGTCCACCCTTTCCCATTACCACTAGTACTTCCCCAGTCAGTATTTGTATCTATCCATTTTTATCAGCTCCCCTGATGGTCTTTGTCCATGTTTTTATCATTGTTTACATGATATCGATACCCTCTTTGCAACCCCTGACTTTCACCTTACATCCTTCCCCATCTATACTGCTTGGATAAAAAAAATGGGCACCTGCCCGCTTAAAAAATACCCATTCTCCCCTTTCCTTTCCAGTGTTTTTCTGTATGCTCCTCTGCTTGCTCTTCCCCTTTTTTGACTTTCCTTTAGACCACTTCCTCCTCAATTATATACACTTCAAGGGACCTGCTCTGAACCAGAAATAATGTCTTGTGATAATTCTTGTAACATCATCAGGTTATGCATATGGACAGACTTAGTTGTGTGAATGTAACAGGCCTACTGCTGCTGCTAGAGAATTCTGTAACCACACCAGGAGCACACTTCTCTGTTTTGCTAGCACTGTCACTTGTGGGTGTATTTCGTAATTAGTTAACAGTCGAGATGCTAAATCTTTCCTTTTTAATTGATCATTACCTTTGAGATGTGTTGCACAACTCTGAATCATCGCTGTAGCCAGTATACTGCAATGTTAGGCATATTTCTGAATCACAAGGAACCTATAACTGACTTCAACAGGAGTGCCAGGGAAGTATTCATATGAAGAGAACAGTAGTTTAATTACCAGTGATGGGAGTTTTGTAAATTAGAACAGGCCTCTAGAATGCCATAGTACTACCAGCCCTGGGGATTTTCAGTTAACGTTAAAAGAACTTAGAGCATTAATCATAACTATACTAAAGAAAGAATCAGCCCCACTGTGTTCCTCAATCTGCAATCTGTTGTCCATCTGTGAGAATATTAAAAACTCAATAGAGAGCTCGGATTTATGCTTTCAGAATACAAAAAGGGATTCAAATCTGGATGACTGATACAGCAAAATGCAGCCTAGGATAAACCAGCTTAACATTCTCACCAAGTCCATGAAAGAAGCCCTTCTTTCCCTAGAAGGCAGATGTAGACGAGAGATAATTTAATAATCAGGGTTTTAAGGGCAGACTAGCTTAATTAAACATGAATGTGCAAGAAATTTTTAATTTGGTGGCTGGACCTGCAAAGCCTCTCTCACGTGTCATCCTGACAGAGTACACAGGGCTCTGTGCCCCCCCCCCCACACACCAGATACCCTCCCTTACTTACATATGTAAAATTACTAAGTGCAGCAGATGCATTTTGATTTTTAAAGCAGCCAAAAAACAATGGTCTATAGCAAGGCATGGAGAAAATTTAAAAATGTTAGTGGATATACTAAAGGGAGAGCTGAGAGAGCTAACATGGCATCCAAAATACAAATACCAGTATGGCACAGCATCACATTTCAACTGGCATATGTATCTAGTGCGCCTTTTCTTGAATGGTAGTCAAATATAAAACTCTGAATGTTGAACATTTTTCACAGATCTGCAAAATTTTGTCTAAAAGTAAATTTTAAATTGTTTATTATGTGGTCTAACTGTTCCTGAATTACCACATAATTGTTTATTATGTGGTAATTCGACAACAGTTATATCTGGCACAATTACAGAGTGTCTAGTAGTAGCCTAATAATATACAATTATTCTTTGTGGTAATGCTACAGTCTAGATAAGAAATACTGTTCAATTACTCCAAGATTATATCCATTAGATAGTACAATCATGAAGATACATGTGTTTGCACTACAGAGTACCCCCACAGAAACTTGTTTATTAGGACTGCTGGTCTGCTTATATTATATTGAATTATTTAAGCTCCTGGTTCCTCACATACTGTCATCACTGAATTAGTCACAGCTTTTCTGACTGTAATCTACCAGATTAATGAAGTCACTTGCTGATATTATGTTGTTCCCCCGCGACAATATTTTATTTACAATTTCAGCTTAGGACTTTACTGGTGTCACTGCAGGTACAGTAATGGGGATACCAGCTATTGTATGGACGTTATTAAAACTGCATAATAAGCTCAGCAAACGGAGGATAATCAATTTCTCTGGTTTCTGATAGATGAGATAGTGTTTAAGTATGCGTTTTATGATGATGCTTATACTGGTTACACATACTTGGACTTCCATTCTAAACTAACTGAAAAAACCTGAGTTGCCCTAAAAATGCCCTTTAATCAGGCAATACTCATTACTTTCAGATAAGAGATTGCACTGTAGTTAATGACAGTGAAACATGGTAAGCATGATAACTGCTACCTCTTTTGAGCAATGTTCGCTATAATGTGTCACCTGTCACTGCTGTAATTTGAATTTACTTGCAGCTTTTGATGAGGGCGATATTGTATAAAAAGAAGTTATGTAGTCATCATAACATTCCATCTGAGTAGTTATACTTCATTTGTCTTCAACCTGTGGGTCTTCGGATCCGACACGGCCGCATTTTCCAGCTATAGTTCCGAGCTCCATGTTCCTCCCCTTACCCATAATGCCTCCTGTCTCCCTTCTCCCATCAGATCGAGTTTGCTGCCTAACGTGTATCAGACACCTGACCTAATGACACCTTATCACCAGGATAACCAATAGGAAACTCCCTTAACCTGGAAAGAACCAAGGATCAAAACAATAACCGTTCTATAGTTATGTCAAGAATCTAAATGGCAATGGTCAGATATCCTCTGAGCTACAACAGAATGGCATTAAATATATTGATCCCAAGGATATTGCCAATATCCTGGCAGATCAATTTAGTGCCAACTTCACCCCCCTCTCACCCCCTAAAGGGCCCATCTCAATACCAAAAGATTGCCAAATTCCGGTAATCACGGCCACACAGGTAGAAACCACACTCTCCAAAGCTAAGAATACAACATCCATGGGACCAGACAACGTCCTGGGCTGTGTACTACATGAACTACAAAATGAATTGGCACCTCACCTAAGTATCATGTTTAATCATAGCCTCACCTCAGGCTTCATGCCCACTGAGTGGCGCACAGCTACAGTTATCCCACTCCACAAGGGGGATCCACCTTGGATCCTGGGAACTACCGTCCCATCAGTCTGACGAGCCTGATCTGCAAGGGCATGGAACGCATTATCATGGAACTTATAAACAAAGACAGTGGCAACCTTCAAACACTGGACCCCACCCAGTTTGGGTTCGAGAAGGGCCGATCTTGTCTTCTGGACCTGACTGACTACTTCGAATTAGTCTCCAGAGCTGTAGACGAGGGTAAGGCAGTCCACACAGCCTATCTGGACCTCGCCAAGGTATTCAACACCGTCCCCCACTCTGGAATCACAGAAAAACTTACTAAGCTGGGCATAAATCCCTACGTCACTCAATGGGTTGCCAACTGGCTTACAGACAGAACCCAGACTGTAAAAGTAGCCGACTCCAAATCCAGCTCCAGACAAGTGGAGTACCTCAGGGTTCAGTCCTGGGATCACTCTTCTTTGGCATCTACTTCTCTGAAGTACAGGCCAACACTAAGGGACGCTGGCTAACAAAGTTTGAAGATGACTGTAAACTGGGAGCCATTACTGAATCCCCAAATGATGTGGATATTCTACAAAAGGGCCTTAGAGAAACAGATGCTTGGTGCCAGAGCCATCACTAAGGCCATTGATGAGGGTAAGGCAGTTCACACAGCCTACCTTGACCTAGCAAAAGCATTCGACACAATACCCCACTCGGGCATCATAGAAAAGCTCACCAGCTTAGATGTAAACCCATATGTCACAAGATGGGTTGCAAACTGGCTCAAGGACAGAACACACAGGGTTAGAGTTGCTGGTGCCATGTCAGACTCTAAGCCGGTCACGAGCAGTGTCCCACAGGGCTCAGTCCCGGGCCCCCTCTTGTTCGGCATTTATTTTTCTGAAGTGCAGGCAAACATAGGGGATTGTGGCTGACAAAATTTGCAGATGACTGCAAACTGGGCACCATAATTGACACTCCATCAGACACAGACATCCTCCAGAAAGGTCTCATAGAAATGGATAACTGGTGCCAGAGCCATGGCCTTAAGCTAAATGCCAAAAAATGTATAGTCATACCCTTTGGGAAAAACAAGGTAACCCCTAATTACCACATAGGTGGTAATCCATTAAACACGGAAGAAGTTATCAGGGACCTGGGGACCCAAGTTGACAGTAACCTCTCTTTTGACACTCACATTGCCAAAGTGGTTAGGAAGACCTTCTACATTGCCCACCTGATCATGAAGGGATTCACATCCAGATCAGGAGAGGTCATTGTACCCCTGTACTCTTCACTTATCAGACCAATGATTGAGTACAACGCCCATTCGAATGTACCTTACCCGACACCTGCAGCAGTTGGAAAGACCCCAAAAGTTCCTCACCAAAAGGATAAAGGGGCTCAAACATATGTCATACGATGCCCGACTGAAGAAACTCCAGCTCTATTCAGTCGCATACCGTCTGCTCAGAGGTGATCTGTGCCTGACATACAAGGCCATGTCCAACCTGGAATTAATGGACATGCTCCACCTCAAAAAATCCAAATCCACCAGAGCCACAAGAGCA